>NC_051154.1:103701983-104041983 GCF_013339745.2 Dermacentor silvarum | reverse complement strand
TGTTTTCTTAGCCTTGTCATGGAACTCCGAAAAATACTGCCTGAACCTTTATGACGTTCTATTAGTTTGCTTCAATGGCTTATTCATAAAAGCCGAAAGAAACTGCAATAGCGTAATTCCGGTTTGACCGAATGTTTCATCAAAGACACCTCAACGGGCACAAAATAAGCTATGGTGAATTCATGCTCACTGTTCTTGCAGTCCAATATTTATTTGACACTAAAGAGAGAAAGAAAGGAAGAAAGAGAACACCTCTCGTGTGCCTAGTTTGGAAAGGAAGTTGGTAGAGCATGCCGAAGTAATCAAGGTCACTAGCTAACGTCAAGACTGGCAGATGGCTTATTCATTCTGAAAATAATGGGCGCAAACTACAGCTTAGGACTGCATAATTATTTTTTAAGTGCGGTTCATGCGTGATAATTCCAACTCGTATAATTCCTAAGTCCTCCTTGTTTGAAGAGCGAAAGTTTGTCTTGCTGATTATGTTTCGGGCACATTTTAAAGCCTCCTAATTCAAACGTACCTCATGGCTATTTGAAAATTTTGCGTCCATGGGCACTATTACAACACTAGTAAAACGAATACTAGTACGAACAACACTAGTACAAACACTAGTAAAATAACGTAGCTTCCGCAGCAAGAGGCACCTTGGCACCGGCCTTTTGCCGCATTAGTGGACTTTTCGCAGCGCACTCTATAATCAAATTCGGGCGCGCACAGAAAATTTCATATTCTCGTCCAAGGTGTTGAGGAGACAATCAAATATATACAGCTGTTAGGAGCCCTTGAATAATGGCGAATGGCAGACTATGCGCCTCGCTGCTTATGCTGTTTTCTATAAACTGGCTTCTACTGGGAGTGGCATACAGTAATAGTTTTGCGTACGGGACACGCCGCTCCACTTCTGCTGAGTGCTGCCATGACCATAAAATCAAGAACGGCTACCGCGCCCTTTCTGAGTGCCCAAAATAATCGGCAGCAAGAAACGTTAGCGAATGAACTAGGCAGACTGGAAAAGCGGGCATGTTCTATACACAAAATACTTGGGCTGTGGTCAACGTGTCACCTGCAGAAAAAGCGAATATTTTAAACGCTATGTTAGTCGAATTTGGGTCAGATCAGTGCTGTTGATAAGTGGCATTGTACAGTCGGCGTCACCCTTGTCTACAGCGCTGAAATTGCGCCCTCCGGGGTGCTCCGAAGGCAGCCAGCGACGTCTAACGCTAGCTGCTGGGTCCGACGCCTAACGGTAGGCGCTGGGCACGTTTGGGCCCAGCAACTACCGTTAGACGTCGCTGGCTAGCCTCGGAGCGCCCCGGAGGGCGCCATTTCAGCGCTGTAGACAAGGGTGACGCCGACTGCACAACAACGATGTATGAAGTGAAGCCTTTTATGTACTGTACTGCGGACTGAGTGCGGACTGATTTGTGTGTCCGGGCTTTCCGTTTATGTTGTAGCTTATGAAGGACTCCTTCGCCAAAGCTCAAGCCAGTGACTTATTGGGATAAAATTGGAAGTGTTGGCAGCCACTGCCGATCGGCTTCGCCGCAAACAATAAATTGCTGAGTGGTCAAAGAGAAGAACACATGAGGCGATATAAAAAACGTCCAGGCAATAAAATAACATTATGTAAACTCGCTTAAACAGTCGATATATAAAAACAAAACGCATCAAGCTGCACATTCTGAACGTTAAATGAATGAATGAATGAATGAATGAATTCATAATTAATTAATACACAAGGACGTACCAAGTGTTAATGCATAGATACTATATCGCAGTCAGTAAAGACGGTTATTGTTACGTAGAACGTTGACCCCATCTGGAGTTTCCGATATGTGCTGGTGCTGCTCATGACACGGACTCTCTGATCCATTGTCGCAGTTTGGAAGGGGGGTATACAAGTAGGGAGATATGACTGTTACGATAACGATTACATGATGAACAAGCGCTTGTGCTCCTCCCCTCTTCTTGTGTGTGCGTCTTTTTTTTTTTTTTTAGCACTAATTCCCATCAAGAGGTGTACAGGTGGCTTTTTTGTATCGCATACGTCATCCGCGTGCGACTATTCACGGGAGAGCGTAGATCCCGTTCTCATAAGCTGTCCCATATAAGTTTGAGCAGCAAAGATGCACTTTGAGATCAGCAGGGAATCGCCTTGATAATCGTCCTTTCTGTGCAGAAAAGTTTCTTGAGTGATATAACGCGTCATTACAGCGATCAGCTCTAAAAGCACCAAAAGTGAAGATTTCAAAGTGTATCCGGCAGTTTTACACCAGCGTGGACCAGTTGGGAGCTGATCGAACCCTCGGTCAAGATTTTTTGTTTTATTTATTTATTTATTTATTTATTTATTTATTTATTTATTTATTTATTTATTTACTTATTGTTCTAGGACAGAGAGAAATACAGTAGTCCATATCTTTTCTACCTCGATCTCACCACAGAAACTCAATTAGAACAGGACAAGCCTCTTCAACATAACTTTTACTCTTTATGTGCATAACCAAAATTTTCAAGAAATCGATGTCTAGATCTTGCGATGTTTCTATACCGAATTTGCTTCAAAAGGGCACAGTGTCCTCTATAATATAATATAATGCCAACCTTGAGAATGTGGTCACGTAGTGTTCTGCCGCATATAAGGCACGAGCTTTCCATAGCCCCAAAGTAGCAGGGACACAACATTCACTTAATCTCAGCATGCAATTTTGGAGCCGTTAAGAACTGAATTCCAAGGCTATAACAGAGTGCATTCGAAATTCCCGTTTTGGCCACCATCGTGATGTCTTATTTCTTTTTAACTTCCTGTTGTCCGTTCAAAACTACATAATGCCTGTGCTATGACATCACGTCCACTTGCACCGTAAATCTATCGCGCCTCCAGCTGTCGACATAACCTGAAGTGGTAACGACGTTGACAAGCCCATCGAGCAGTTGGCATACCCTTCGCTATATTTTAGCAGTCGCCCAATCGTCATTTCGATTTTCGCGCTTGTTTACTTCGCTCTTTGGTGGGGTAGAGGGGGGGGGGGGGGGGGGCAAACATAAGCAGCGCAGCCCGCGCTTGTTCCGCGGGCTTCACCTATAAGCCCAAGGCTAAGACCCGATCGGGTGCACGTGCCTTCATTGGCCCTGCTCCTAGAGTTCGGTCTTCGGTATTCGTAATGCTTTTACTGCACGCTTGGTTCTTATCCTGCCGCACTTTTGCGACGCTTTCTTTCGTTTTCTCTTCTTTCTTTGCCGACACACCTCTGTTTCAGCGGTAAATGAGCTCTGATTTCTTCTCTCTTTCGCGGTAGCGCACAGTAGCGGCGTGCTTGGGAAAACCATCACCGCCCCGCCGGGGCGACGGCAAATCCGGGAAGATCCCGGTAACGAGCCGATGTCTTATGCAGGCCGGCTCTGTGCGCGCATAGCGGAGCGGAAGAGGCACGGTGGCACGTCCTTTGCCAAGGATTAAGGGAGCCCGCCAGACTCGGACTTCCCCCTTTCTTTCTGCGCACTCTGTCCTGCCTGATCGTCACCGTCCCCCCCGATCCGCGTCCGGCCAATCCCTTTCCCTGCGCCGTCGGCCTCTTTCCGCCACCCCTAAGTGCCTCTATTATCTGAGGCTCTATGCTCGCGCGCTTGTGCGCCACTGCTTTCCTTGGGGCCCGCTTATCTTCGCGTCTTCGCTGCCGCCTGGTATTTGCGAGGACCCGCGGCGCGCGCATATATGAGCATTCGTACGCGCTAATAGGCGGCACCCGGGCCTTGCCGTCATGCGAGCAGCTATATGGGAGGAGAAAAGTGGCACAAACGTGGTGCTCCTGAAGCCCTCGTTACCGCATGCCCAAACATTTGCTTCGCTGTCGTGCGACAGCAGGCGCGTCCAATTAGCGCTCCAAACCGAGTGAAAAAGAGAGAGAGAGAGAAATGTTGCCTTGGTACAGGCTGCGGATGACAGTTTTTTCACCGCCGCCGTGTGCGGGAGCGATCGCAAGCAAATCTGTCATTCGGGTAGTTTCTGCCGCTTGCGCTGATTGGAGGTTGGCGGCGTTCTTAAAGAGTAACTGCATGATAAACTGTTTGCACCTTGGAAATCACGTTTTGCGTATCCCGGGAATGGCGCTTGTAGGCGAAATACGGTTATAGATGAGCAGAAAAAAAATTTATTCTTATCGCTCAATACACTTCTCGGCAGGTAGTTGATTTCAAACTACACGCCACTTTGACGGTGCCCTACATTTCTTGTTTCAGAATTTTCGTGTAATCATAGTATTGCTTTCGACAATGGCAGTGCATTTGTTATAATGGCAGCTAAGACAGAAAATAAGCGTGAAATAGCTTCACCCCTACAATTGCGTTCTGTCATTTTTGTGTTTTGGACATCCACAGTCAACGTCTAGAGCATGTGCTGGCCTGATTGCTTCTTTTGAACTGGTGGCTCCATTCACGTTTGTCACTTTCTTCGTGAATTCAGCGAGCTTGCAGGTTGTAGAAACAATAAAATTAGGAGCAATGGCTGCGCTTACTTATCTGCAACAAAATACGAGAGCTGTTACTTTACGCAAATTATTGAGCGAAAATTTTCGATTTGTTGCAAAGGCGTTCAAACGCACAGAGAACGAAAGCGGTCAGACACGTCGGCTCGAAATACGACGAAAACTATGCCTAGCATTCTGCGTAAATGAAAAAATATATATTTTTTAAGTTTAAAAAAAAATGTTGACGCACAATTTCGTTAAATTATTAAAACATACAGCCATCATAAAACTTAAAAGCGTGATTAGCATACAGTCAGACCATCGCTTATTAAGAGCGTACAAATTGCCCTAATACGAGTAGGACCTCTTTGGTAGTGGCGCACGATGTAGCTTTTCGTTTTTACAGGTACAGGATGGTTATGTATGAGGTGTTAAGAATGTGCTAAAACTTTTTGCAAAACGTTTATTAACCTCATAGTTGGGTGTGCGCACAATTTAATGTTTGTTGTTGCTCTTCTTGTTGCCATATTTAATTGTTGCTGTTTGCATGTCTTCTATGAAAAAAAATCTGAGGTTTACCTGGTCACTGATTTTTTTTCAAGGAGGCTTTAACGACGATTATCTATGTTGTAACGAAATGCCTTCGAGCCACACAATGTCTGCAACCTTATTATATCCACGGCAAGTGAAAGCCTTCTCCAACTCCCCCGACTGCAGATACGCGACAACGGCCTGTTTCGCTTCTACGTGGTTATAAGTTGCCTTCTTTTCCTTTTCCGGCTACGCATTCGCGAAAGGGCTACGCTCTGGCGAAAACTGATTCGTTCGCACCTGCTACATTCAGCCTTAACAACGCACGCCGCGCAGGTACCATCAGTAAAAATATCCAAGTAAAAGGGCTCGACGAGAATGTTCTTTCGGCTCTAGATTAACGGCGGGCGCTCTATCTCTCTATTCGCACGTTGCACTCGTTGACGAACAAAATAAGAGAAAGGGGTCAACGAAATAGCATCTGGGGACATCGCTTCATCAAAACCTCTTTAGACGGCACTGGTTGGAAAGAGCGCGTCGGCGCCGACTTCCGTTTCCGGCGGGCCGTCGCCATCCCAAGCACAAGAACGTAAACACATCCACGCCGAGGCCTGGGTGGACGAATGTGCGCGCCATAACGCACCACAAGCCCTCCTCGTAATCTTTCCGACTGACCGAATGACCTCCTTGCCTCACGTCCATACGGCGCGGCGCTATCCATTGCCATCTAGCCCAAGTAGGAGGGAGAGAGATAGATAAAAAAAAAATAGAGAAATTTCCACAGCTGTTTCTGCCGGTGGTTCTCGCTTGCTGTTATTATTTGATTACTCGCACCCCTCTGCGTGTTTCCCCCTTTTCTCTTACGCGCGCCAGCTTTGCCACAGCTCGTGAAACGGCGCTGCAGCTCAATTTTCTTGAGGCCCTTTCTTAGCTAGCTGTTTGCTTGGTTCGCGGCGGCTCCGTTATTCTTGTTGCTTCTTGCCTGGCAGTCTTTTGTCGAGTCGTGTTTGGGGGGAGGAAGGCAGGGCCGGCAAAAGTGTGCGCGACCATGGGGAGGCGTTCTGGCGAGAGGAAGACGGGAAGGGTGGTGGGAGGAAGTGGGGGAAAGCATAAACGTGATAAGCTGCCGTTGGAGGTCGGACGATTATGAAGCGTTCGTCTGTTGATGCTTGCTTCCGTGCTCGGTTGCGTTCCCTTTAACAGCCACTTATCAAAACACGTGAAAGAAGTGATGGGAGCTCGCAGAACGCGCGGCAAGGCGGACATTGAGGAAAGGGCCGACGCTGAAAATGAAGCGAGCGACAAGGAAGCAGCTGAGGAAGGATGCGCAGCGTGTTATAGTATACAACGCCAGAACAAAAGGGGACTGGAAAAAAAATACCCGCTCGAAACTGTCGAGTGTCCGCGCAAAGCAATAATTTTGCTCCTCTTGTGCCGCTTATGCGCTTGTGTACGAATGTGCGTGCGTTGTATCTGCTGCCTCCATGGTTATGTAAAGCACCTGCGTTTTCCGGCATTCTTTGATATGCAAGCGTGTTTCTCGGACACTGGCACAGTGCCGGCACGTTACGCCGTCCTTGTGGAACAGAGTCGAGGGCGTGGAGAAGTGGAGCAGCGCAGGTTGTGCATACAGGCAAAGCGGAATGCGTGAGTCTCGCGCAGCCGGGAATGCGAAGTGACGTAGCGTCCGCACCATTCGCGAAAGTGCTATAAGCGGACGCAAAACAATAAGGGCCTGTCACCGAAACAATTTGGAAACCAAACCAGAGAACGGCTTTCGGATTAGATATTGCATTTTATTTTTTTTAATTTTTTTTATGTTTGACGTCGTCTTCTCGGCTTGTTTACAGCGCGTACTCACGCTCACTTTGGCCACGCCAGAGAACAAAGCAAAATTTGTCGTTTTCCACGAGTGCTTTCTGGGCTCACGCGTCATTCAAATACCGTCTCTCAAGGCCTTCCGTTTATTCTTTTTTTTACTCGTGCGCGATATTAAAAACAGGAGAGAAGCGAAACCGTTCACGGTTTCTGAGAAGTGGTTTCGGGCGTTTCTTTTTCTCTTCTGTCGAAAGCGAGTCTGCTTGCAAATGATTAGGGAATCGCAAACAAGATTTCTCATTCGGAACTGTGATTGATGAAGGCACTTCTTTATTTTATGTGTCGTTGCTGCAGCCTTTTCTTATTCCATCGCTGCTGCACACCCCCTACCACTGACGCGCATTATCCGAACAATTTATCGCGTTTTTACGCTTGGATTCTTCTTTTTCGCCAGGATTGCTCGTGTTGCCGCTCTTAATTCACGGCCGTTAATCGCTGCGAATTAATAAACGATTCGGTAACGAAAGCTTGTTACGACCGCGTGCCTGAATTCGGCATGTGTGAAAGACTGTTTATCAATGTTCCACTTCTTGTTTCACGGCCTCTTGTTTCGCGACTTACACTGTTTATTTTTTGCCTGGCGATATTGTGTTTTTGCTGCGAAGCTGTTATTGCTGTCCGTTCCAAATGTCGACGAAAATTCATAGAGAGCACCATTCAAACTACCACGATGGAATTTGGAGGGGACGTTGAGCGTGTCAAGAATAATGTGTGGGCTATAAAGTAGAAGTGTTGGAGTAATTAGAGCAGCCGTGGGAAATTACTAAAGTTCTGTTAATTGCTCTTTGGAGCTGTCAATAGTGTGTTGTTTCAGAAATATTGGAAGTCTCCAAATGAAGCTTGGTAGGAGTAGTGCGTCTTCCGAAGAACACACCAAGAAAATAAAAAAAGGGGGAAAAAAACGTTGTAGGGGGTTTAGCGGCACCATATGTAACGTTTTACATTTGCGGTGACTGGAGTTTTCGTCGATGTCTGCCGTTTCTGAATTAGTAGACAGATTAAAATGAAATTTATTAGGGATAAAGTAAGCATTGGGAGAAACCTTGTGGAGAAATGGAGAAAACTGGTTGTTGTAGACATATGGAGGCGCCGTTGGTACTTGCGTCGCAGACTTTAAAACGCTACTTCGAGGAGTAAAATAGGTTTTATAACAGTTCCTGCGAGCAAATGACTGAATGCGTGACAGAAACAACAGAAAGAGACAGCGTATTTTAGCTTGAAAAGGTTCTGGTTAGCAGAGCTAACCTTGCAGATGGGGATAAAAAAGATGAGACAGACAGGAATACAATACGCGGTGGTGAATAAATTCACGCCCGGGCAGCGCCTTGCTGTCAAAGGCGTTCCCAAAGGCCAATCATTCGAAAAAAAAAAAAGACACGCTAAAGTGGCTTCATTGCCTCGTAGACTGAGAGTTACAATAGCGTTTGAACGACCAGTGTACGCTCGTCCGATTGTCTCAATGCGCTTGCAACTTTGCGCACGTATATATGAGAACGTATCTTAGTTCACAAGTACTCATTTCAGAGCATTAACTGTAAGCGCTCGTGTGCTCAACGCTGCCAGCGCCAGCGCAATGACTGTGGCACGGCGCGATGAAGTGGTAAGGAGAGCGCACGAGCGCTTCGAAAAAGGTTACACGGCAACTTGAAACACCTCTTTTGACTGAAAAGCGCTCGGAGGCTATAAGAGGGAGCGTGCCGGGCTTCGCGACCTCATTGTCTCGAATCATTCTGCTTCTCTAGAATTTTTCCTGTGCTGCTTCTGCAGGAGTGATTAACAGGGGTAGAGCAAGGAATGTCGTTGAAGCCAACTTTTCGATAAGGGATCTTGTCTTCACCAGGGCAGCAACTGCTTTCCTTAGGAGCGCTGGCGTACGCGTAGCTTGCTTTCCCCTACCCTCAATGGGGGACGAGGAGAATAAGATGGTGTGCTGAACACGGTGTGACAAGTCGGTGCTCAAAGAAAAAGAGGGGGGGGGGGAGAAAAATTAGTAGCCCTTCCCCTGTCGAGGAAATGGGGGTAAGCGAAGCTTGTCGTGTGTTTCTTCGGTGTTCCTCCGAACGAATTGCACTGACGAGTACCACGTTGTACTCGAACCACAACCGGTCACACGCGTGGCAGCTGGCTTTGAAGCTCCGGTTGAGAAACTCGCGTTGAAACCTGGCCGTCGCACCGGGTAAGTTGGCGCTAGCGTTGCCGAGGCGTGCACCACTGTTGTCGGTTTCCTGGAGGGCTAGACGACGCTGACGTTTGGCCTCGACATCGCGCTCCCGCAACTCGGGGTCGGCGACTCTTCGCTGACGTTTGCCCGAACACCCCCTTGAGCAATGGCTCATACCCTCGTAAACGCGGCCTCCCCATTACGACGACAGAAGAGAAGTGAAATTCTACGCTGGAATGATTAGCGGCAACACAGCCAGCTGTGGAAGCAGACGACGACGACGAACGTGGGAGCAGTGGCACGAGCGCGTGCCGACCACCTGTGCAGCTCCGAGAGCTGCTGGTTTTTTTAGCGTTACATCGCCGGCGCAGGCTAGCGTATAGAAGCTTCGCTTGAAAAGGTCCCACACGCGCCAGCAGGCATTTCCAGTATGGCGGGCCCTGTATTTCCAGAATATAGGAAGTGAGATGCACTATTCGGAAATTTGAAAAATGGGCGGGGAAGAATAAAAGAAAGAAAACAGGATAAAGGGAACTGAATTGTATCAGTACTTGTTCGGTTAAGGGTAAAATTAGGACATTTTGTAGAAAGGTCAGGGAGAGGGAAAGGAGTTTGATTAAATAATAAATGAATGTAACCAACATAATAGGATATAAACCGGATAAGAAAATAAGTTAGCAATAAAAAAGTTAGTAATACTCGAAATACTAAAAGTTACTTAATACTTGTGATAAAAAAGATAAGGCAGTAACATAATAAATTGGAACAGAGGATAGGGTCAGCTCTGGTCGAACCCGGTGTAAGACTGCAAAAAGTTAAGGGCTACTGGTTATATTTGTGCCATTGGTGTAGCAAATTGATTCATGAGCTCCCTCTGAAACATTCCTACCTGTTGGTTCTGGTGCATTGAACTTATCAATTATAAATGATTATATTTTCTGTGTCAATTTAAAGTGTCACTGTATAATAGAACGTTTAATTTCGTCGAATAACCATGGCAGGTTAAAACACTGTACGGCTGCTTTATGAAGTTTCGTGGTCTTGTCCGTACGTGCGATGTCCGCTTACTCTAACATTCATTGGCTGTCCTGTTTCTACCATGTATTGCTTGTAACAGAACGAGCATTCTAGCATATAATTTGGTGTTGGTGCTAGTGCAAGTAAAACTGGGTTTATTGTTTTGCGCATAATCACTTGCAGTAATATTTATTTCAGTTTGAATGTGTTTGCAAGCCTGGGGCCAGAACAGGCTGTTATGTTGACGGTACAGTGAGGGCTTACTTTGGCGTGCACTAACGTGTCTTTAAATTTCTATTGCAGTGATAGATAACCCTTGGTGCTTCCGGAAACGTTATTCTAAGGCGCTGATTGCTTGATAACAATGAATAGTATTTTCTTAGAATAGACCTGTTTTATTATGCCGCCAAGCCGGTGCCAACATGGGTTTTCCGCCACCATTGTGAATAGTAGACTTGCAGCAGAGCGCACAACGCACGTAGGAAGTTTGTGGCCAGCGTGGGCTCTGGCCGTACCGACCATTCGTCCGTATTTCATACTAATTGGAAGAGTTAAGTGCAACTAAAAAGAATATGTACATCACACACATGGCTATAGTTATTCGTTTGTCAGCGGTGCTCGCCTAAAGCCGTGTTACGACAACAGTCACTTATTTAAGCCAAGGATGCTGTGATGGGCAGAGGCGGGTGCGACAAGCTGACCCGGGGAGGCTTGCACGAACATTTAATAACGAAAATAATAACAAATTTATGAACGTGTTCTAGGTCGGACTAGGAGTTGTCTAGGCATCATTTAAGTACGCGTTCCTAAATTCGTTATTGTTTTCTTTATTAAATGTTCGTGCAAGCCGCCCTCGATTGCATGGCCCAATACGCTTGCGCTTGCGAGACCACTCCTGCTGTGCTAAATGACTGCGCTAGATTGCTACACATGTACAGGGTCGACCACATCTAAGGTCGTCGACCCTCATTAGTATTCAAGACATCATGGAAGCTGATGTTCAGTGCATAATTAGAAAAATCATTATTGTGTTTATCGACGCCATGATTACACATCGTATAACGAACATTTCACTCGTGAAGTAGAATAAACAGTGTAGTTTTACCAGCTTCAATACTAATGAGGTGTTCACCTTAGATGTGGTCGACCCTGTACATAAGGTAACGCAGCATGCCGTGCTTTTTCTTTCTTCGTTTTTTTTTTTGTTTGTGTGTGTGTGTGTGTGTGTGTAATTGGCTCTGATGGAATCGGGAACTAGACAAAATCTGCAGCGGCCTACAGCGACGGTACCTTGTCGCCACTTTTGCATTGCACAAGCGCGCGAACCGGCCAGAACATATCCCACCTATCTTGTTGAGCGAAACCAAGCTTGCGTTTGCAGACACATATGTTATGCAGTGAACACGCTACACGTGCGTCAGAAAACCGCAGGAAACTCAATGAGACCAGCAGAAGAACCTGCGCGTCCCAGAAACTTCCAACGCGGATCCTGCGCTAGCCCGCACGTCTACCCTTCACGAAGGTGGCCGATACCCAATGTGGGCGCCGGGTTGTGGGCATACTGCAACAGGTCTGTATTTATTATGTTTAGGAATGCAATAAACGAGTCCACCAGGGTATGAAACGTCCCGAGCTACAATAAATGAGACGCGAAGGATACTTCGAACTGTTTGAAACACTAAATACCCTTTAAGTAACACCCCTAACCTAGGAGTCTTTAAGGAATTAAACTGGAACTGAAGCTAATATTGTCATGACCGGAGAACAATAAAGATTACACACGAAAGACTGCGCCTATGATCTCGCGCTCAAACATGCGGTTTTCTTCCGCTTTAACGTGAATTGTCTTATCAGAGGCATACCGTAGCAAGCAGCCTGCGAGTGAAGCGCAGTGACGGATATGAATCCCTAAAACTAAAACAGAAAATCTTTGAACATCATAAAATTTACTTGATATCTTAAGAGTTGTCATTTTGTTGTTGAGCTATAATGAAATCGAACTGTGGCATTGTACGTGAGGAATTATTAAACTATTTGTACATGGCAACTCTATTGCTCTAATTGACGGCCGCTCAGAAAGTTTCGCGGTGCTTTCCGTAAACCTTACGGTGCACGCTGGCTCCCGCACGTGCCTTCTAACCCACCGTATGCCTAATGCGGAGTTGAGCAAAGTTCAATCGGGGGAACCTTTCTGTGCGCCAACCTCTCTCCGTGCCCATTAAGGTGCTGCGGGCGAGGAGAACAACCTGCGGGAGGAGGAATGCGGTGTGCTCCCAACATGCCGGGAAGTAGGGAGGATACAGCCTCGACACTACACAGCATCCTCGCTGCAATGGCAGTGCTGATAGGGGGGAGCGCCAACCAAACCCCCCTTTTTAAATTTATTTTCTTCGAGTCAGCAGCTAACGCATTGAAAGAAAACGAACCTAAAGGGGAAACGTGCCGCGAGCCACGCGCGAGAAATCGGGAGCAACGACCCGGCAACCGGTCACCTCTTTGCATTGGCGTTATTCGCGTTCGTCGCGCAGAATGGCAGCGTTGCTGCTGTCATTGTTCCGAAACCGAGCGCATTTCGCGCGCGCGGTGCGCGATTGGCACGCGGTGAATATTTTTCGCGAACAAAGAGGGGGGACGTCCCACGTTGCTGTCAGGAGCAATCTTTGCGGATAGCGCGCGCGTTCCCTTGCAAGGGTGGTGAGGAGGCGGTCGCCCCCTGTGACGGGCTGTCTTCCGGTAGCGTCGCCAACGACGCAGGACCGCGTGCTGTCGACCGGGACCCGCGTGCATTATCGGCGATGTGATTAGTGCGGCTTGGGATGATTTTGAGGCGGCGGCAGTTTTGCCCAGCCCCGGAAACGTCATTAGCAGTTCCCATTAGAGCAGGAACGGCGTCCGCTGGATTAGCCAGAGCCATCCCGTCTCCCGAGGAAAGAGAAGCGCATAACGGGGCGAAGGAAAAAAAAGAGAGAGAGGGAGAAGGCAGAAAGGCTTCCGGCCAACTTCCTGCCACTCGGAGCTCGGTGTGCGCGTCGGTGTGAATGCGCACCGCAGACCGTGCCACGCGCTTCCCTGTCCAACTGTTTCGCGCGAGTTGCCTGCGCATCGGATTCTCTCACGTTATGCACGACGAATGGACCGAATGGCGTTAGCTGTCCGTCGATTTATAAAACGCGCAGTGGGGAGGTGCGCCCCCTTTGTATTATCGAATAATCAATAGCGCTTTCTATACGCTTTCCCCACCTTTCATGCCTGGGAAGAAGGAAATTTGCGCAGTCACCAGCACGTCGCTGGTCGCGCCATTCACTTACGGACTCGTCGACGACATCGCCAGGGCTGGCTGACGCCAAGTTACCGTTAACTAGTTATCGCATGTCCCTTCTTTTTCAATGAGTTTACCGTTTTATTCTACTGAAACAGTTTCTGTTAACGTGAGTATGAAGCAGCTGGTGTTGGCCGTTTCCTATACTTTCCCTTTGGTACAGTTCTGTTGAAGTTTTTTCTTGGTATAGAACAGTACAGATTATACAGTATTTCCCTTAACAAAGAAAATTTGCGCCGCTATCTTGTACGCGTTCAAAAAGCCGACGTTCAGGTTCGCCTCACGCGACTGGCCTAGATTGGCCTATAGGCCGCGATATCGGCGGGCCCTGGGCAATCGCGTGAGACGAAACCGGATGTCGACTTTTCGAACGCGTACAGGATAGCGGCCCAGATTTTCTTTGTTAAGGGAAATACTGTATATTCCGCACACAATAAATAAATAAATAAATAAATAAATAAATAAATAAATAAATAAATAAATAAATAAATAAATAAATAACCCTCATGATAGTAAAATGTCCTGATATCATGAACTATTGTTAGTGTTTAGCTGTTTATAACCTTCGCTACGCCTTTTAAGAACCTTCGTTACCAGTGTCTGGCTAGCTATATCCTCCTCCGACGCGAAGACAGCTCAGGGATATAAGGGTCCTTGAAGTCTGTTCTTACGCGTTTTACCAACTGGTATGTTTCGAGCGTGAAAAGCCAATTTTCTTTATTAGATAACATGGTTATAGATGCCGAAGCTACCGACTCCATGTACAAGGGGAAAGTAACCGTCTGACGTTATACACTGCACGTAACACGAAAACGTAATGAGCAAGGCTACTTTTGATAATGTATGTCGTGCAAGATGTCTTTATTTTATATTGTCTCTCCTAAATGTTTCGCCAATAATAAGTGAGTGCTTGAACTATTTATGACA
Organism: Dermacentor silvarum; assembly: GCF_013339745.2. Taxonomy (NCBI): domain Eukaryota; kingdom Metazoa; phylum Arthropoda; class Arachnida; order Ixodida; family Ixodidae; genus Dermacentor; species Dermacentor silvarum. The sequence goes on along the minus strand of NC_051154.1, from coordinate 104,027,681 downwards.
AAGTCTATGGAAGGCTGTGGCTGCTTCTACCCACGAACCTCATCGCTAATGCTAACAGCGTTTGGCACCTCGGCGCTTACAAGGAGTTCTCTGAGGTTGCGATACCGCAATTCATTCAAGATTTATCTTGTAGCTGCATCAGGGTTTGTTGAAGGCCTCAAATGTCCGGAAGTTGTTACATTTGATTGAGTTGTTACCCTCGTTACCCTCGTTGTTACCCCCGTTGTTACATTTGATTAACACTTAAATACGGATGACGTGAATAACTGCGGAAAACAGAACAGATGCGTGGGCAACCCGCTCCGATCTATCGGAGCTTTGCACTCCCCAGAACTCCCCCCAACTCCATGTTAGTTGGCAGCGTTCGAGGGATATTTTTCAGAGACGAGTGAACTACATAAGCTTCTTAACTAGAGTTACTGAACAGATTTACCGATGTTCTTTTTATGATACAGCGTCCTTTGAGGAATAACAGTAGCGCAGTTTCCTAATCTACGCACCTAGAAAGCCCAGTAGCTATATTCGTCAAGAAGATCATGTCTAGACTATGCACTCGTACCGCATCAAGTCCAAACCCCGTGCCTTCATTTCCGGAATTGAAAAAGAAAGAAAAATATATTTTTTGCTGTCGTTCGTTTTGTTTATTTTTTTTTTTCTCTTTCAGTGTGAATAGTGCTATAGGGTGTTTCATTTCACGATCCACATCTACCGAACTTCACTTCCTTCCATATCTCCCATAATAGAAAAATAAGGTAGTGATTATTAATATACTTATTGTGTAGACTAGAACTACAAATACCTAAGCTTAATTGCATAGGCGTAAGCATATAGGTCAGTTTAACGAAACTCGTCGTTTTCTTTCGAGATCGTTGTTCTTTCAAAACAAGAATGTTCTCTCAGATTCCAAAAGTGTGATCTGTGCGTTTGAATAGCTTGCGCCGTTGAATTTCGTAGTCGCTTTCTGGATTCTTCTTCCTTTAAAGTTACCCAAGGCATCTGCTTCATACAACGAGAAATGAGCAGATGAAGGTCTTTTTTATCTAGACCTGGCAAATCTGAAAAGGGTTGGGAAAAGGAGGGACGGTATAAAAAATGGGAACTACGAATCGCCTTCGTTGTGCCGCCAATCAGTACCATTGCGACAGCAAAGGGGAACGGGGGAATAATAAAATATAGCGCAATCCCTTTGGCGCCCTCGGCGGGTAATTCAAAACTCCCTTTTAAAGCTGGAAACGTAGGCGTTGGTTCTGGCTGACACGTCCGACAATGTTTATAAATCGGACTTTGGAAATTCATGAATTATTTCATCCGAGTTAGCCAACCGCATTGACGGACGCATGACGGAGTGTATTGTCGCGCTTATTAGTGAGCTAATTAGACGAACGCACTATTTAATATTTCACTATAGCGTACTTTGGCCATGTCTTCTATTTTAAGGCCATCCAAACCGAGATTAGTGCGTTTTATAGCCATTTTATTTTTACTTTAAGAAACAAGATGAAGATAGGTACCTTGGCTCGATTAAATTTTGCTAATTGGACGCGCAAACACTAAAGCGCGCACAGTGAGCGTCTCTTCCGCCCTATGAAAAACACGCCTCGCGATGTTGTATTTGCCAAACAGTGACAAACCGCCGCCGTTTGGCAGCGTTCATTCCTTCCCGGTAGCTGCATATGCCGAGGCCCACTCGTCTGCCGGTGAACTTAAACCGTTCGCAAACTTTGACAAACAGCAGCGCTAACTAGACGAGTACGATAGAAAGAGGATCACTACACAACACAACTTTTCTTGGTCCTCGTCTAGTTAGCGCTTCTGTTTGTCTAACATGAACTTCCACCAACTCGCCCAGGTATCCCTGTTATCACAAAGTTCGACAGTACTGCTGCCGCCGGTCGAGATCCCGAGCTTCGGGAGCCCGTGAAAGCTCGCAGAATGAAATGAACAGAGATACCAGGGGCGTATTTTCGGGACGTGCAAGATGCGCGCTTTCACGGCCCACATTGATTTCGAAACTAGTGAGCTAACGTTAATCTATAGAGAGCGAGTAGCGTCGCTTTATAATGCGAACTTAGTACGCACTAAACATTTTACCACACTTAACCCTTTATTGTCGAGTGCTGCCTATACAGGCAACGTACCAGAAAAAAATAATTTTTTTCTTGGCGAATTTCAGTATTGAGTACAAAGTTTCCGACTAAATGTCTTCGGCCAACACTGAACGACAGGCAGCAAGCGTAATTTGTTGGTTTAGAGCTGGTATACCGAAGAGGAAGAAGAAGAAGTTTGGAACGCGACTCACTGTATCTTGAAAGCAAGGTCAGAGGAGAGAGGCCGACGCAAGATATCCAACTGCATGGTGTCCCACATGTGATGTAAAGCAAATGAAATATATACCTATGGTTCACATATAATGAGAGCTGTCCATACAAATTAAAAATGAAGCCTTAGGTGGCTTGGGGTGAAGCCCACTTCCAGTTTTATGCCAGGGGTTTTCCTCCTATTGATGAAAACATTTACGCAAAATACTTTCTTTTTCTTTTTGTTGATTATGGTTATTCTTGATGTGTATTGCAGATTTAGATAGAAAATTAACATTTTTCTGGGTTTTTATATGTCTCGTCATTAAAAGGTGAAAAGTGTAAATTAATTTGTCGCCAGACGAGCACCCGTATGGTGCTAATACAAGCGCCTGTATTTGATTAACACCCTTAAGAAAGGGTGTTTGGTTTGAAGCAGGAGCGAAATTAACAAAAAATGTCTCCCTCGGGTCGTTATACATTGAACTGTTTATGAGTTGTGTGTTAGCATTACCAAAAAAAATGGAATCAAAAGACAAGCAATTCATAGGTAAATAGTTTATGGAAGAAACGGAGGCGCCTTCTAGCCCACGAACTTCACGTGGAAGCCAGACACCCTACCCACTGTGCCACACAGCAGTCACCTCGCAGCTCTTCAAATATTGTGGTCTATACGTATATATTTTCCAGAAATTCAGACTGCTTCATTTCATCAAAAACTTGCATAAGGTCACATCTTGCATCGCAGAAACTGCGTTCGTTACCCTTGAAACCTAACATCCGGCAAGGACAGTTTTAAATGGCAGCGAACGTATGTATACGTGTACGAACACATTTCGTATGCGGTGTTGAAATTTTATTGTAGTTGCATTTTCTCACTCACACCCTCATTATGGGGTGTTTTAAGTATAAGCGGTGCTAAATGGGTGTACTAAAGAGCGTAAAGTTGCAAACACCCTTTTAACATCCTTAAGGAGAGTTGACATGTTTAGTGTGCACACGCCCTTGCGGTCCACTCAGAGGAGGCTACAATTTTCAGGTGTGGACAGTCCACCAAGTGGAAACATTCAAATGTTATTTATTTTAGTTATTGGAAAATACTGTCATTTCCTTATTGAAATTATTACCCGACTCTGTTACGCGGATACACATTAATTGAAATAATCGATGAGCTACGTTCTCGCATTCAGAGGCAGCTCTGCAATCTCTCCCGTTAGCTCTGTGTCGCGGGCCACGTGAACAACTGTTGTCAGAGCTGATAATACATTGCTATCAAGGGCGGTTGACAGAGGTCAAAACATAATATTCGACGGCTACCGGGGCATTTCGACATCTTCGGCAATGATAGCGCCGACGAAGCTTCCCGTGTGGCCCATGCAGTTGCCGAAAGCACCTCGATTCCGTTGTGGAGAACAGACGGAGCGCGGCACCTCGCTTGTATTGCCCGTGCCACCACATTAAGGAAGTGGAACACATCGGAGATCACTCACCTTCACGCCATGGATTCATATATGAAACTACAACTGTTACGCGGTTTTAATCGACGGGCTGAGTCTGGCTAATATCCCCGCCTTTCTCTTATCGCTTCTCTCTGTTTCTCTCATTTTTCGCCGGGGATTTACGCGTAGATACATGAATTGAAATACGCATATCGAGAATAACCCCCTGCTTTAGACACTCCCATTCCCCCACTATATATACTTGTGAAAAAAAAATAGAAAGCGATACAGTATGAGCTATTTTAATTCGGCAAACAATATATGGACTGATGCACTTGTAAAACATCTTCCAATGAAAGTAGAGTGGCACCAGTGGAACAGCCAATGTATGCCTTGTTTACGATGCATATAAAGGCATTTTCGCATGTCTATATATATGGAAACGCCCTTCATAATAAGCTGCAAAGCGCGACAGTGTATTGCTTTGTGTCATTCATTAAAGGAGGACGGCAATTTAAACTGAATCTTCGTTCTTCCTTGACCGTAGGTGTCTTGGTATAGACTCCCACTCATTCTGACAAACAACAGTTCTGACAAACAGCAAGTTTGCAATGCTACAGTCACCGGCGCATATACGAAAACACCCGCAGCAGCATATAGCGCGGTACTGTGAAGAGAGAGAGAGAGAAAGGCTCCCAACTCCTATTTGAAGCGTATGCCCTCAAGATCTACCTACATCGCACACAACACCTCACCTTTCCCCCCCCCCCCCCCTTTCTACTAGCTTGCAAGCAAACTCCCCCCCCTCCTTTTTTTTTTTTTTTTTCAAGGAGATAAAAATAAAAGTATCTATTTACGGTGGCTGTGACGCGCTTTCTTCGTGCAGATGCCATTGACGTACTTGTGACATGGCCACTTTAAAATCTCAAGTTCTGTTCCACGGTAAAAGAGATTAGCACTACATATTCCTAGGAATGTTTCAGTGAGCCCGCCCTCACTAAGTGCAATGCTAACAGCGCTAAACAAAATGTTTAAGAGTGCTTCTCACATTGTTGTTTCTTCTCTCTCCTTTCGCAGGTAAGACTGGCCCGTGCCTCGCTCACATGCACCATTCTTCGACGAAACCAGTAATGTCATGGTACGTCGCTGTACTTGAAATTTGAGTGTGCGGCGCATGAACGGCTTTCTTTTTTCGAACCCTAGACTGATTTAGACCAGGGCTTTTCATGAATTAAATGTAAGAAAGAAGAAAAAGTAATAGCTCAGCACTGAAACCCACCACGCCGGTGTTTCGTGTGCCAGCCGAGAAGAATTTTTCACTCAATGCGGTGATTTGCGGCTAGAAAACCGTGCAGTTCTGGGTTTTTTTTTTTTTTCGTCCACCGTTGTATAGAGTTTCAACGCTGTGAATATATTTTACGAAATAATCTATTCAACGTTTTAAATCTTTATGAGCACATTTAATAAATTATGCAACGTTAAAGCGTGATTCTTTTCATGAAAGTTAATGTTAAATTCGAATTGGAACGATTAAATACTTTCTATGATCTTCAATACAGTGCAAAGACGGAAAAGCAATATTACCGATATTGCGCCGTCGATCGTATCCGACAGATAAAATCAGTCTTCGAACTTCATTGGAGCTTTCGTATTCTCTGGTAGAGATATAGGCACATGTATATGCACAAACACCTTTTTCAAAAAAGCGCATTGCTGCCTATGTGTCGACAAGAAATACCGAATTAAATAACAAAAAAGGTCTGAAATGTCAAGGTGGCAACATTATGTGTAGAAATTTAACAGCTTACTATTATTAATTCTTTTGTGATGAATAGAAAGATATGAATTCTTCTTTTATACAGCGCACGTCGTATATGTAATCTATATATACTTAAAGCTTTAAGCTCACCGCACATATTGCTTATAAGCCGCTCAAGCTCTGACAAAAAAAATAATAGTAAGTAAGACGAAAGAAATGGTTTAGCTCTATCATAAGTCCAATACTGCAGAGAAAGACACCAGCTTATTGTTTCTACATCATCGCATACTCCTCTTCGTTTCATGATCTTTGTTTATTTGCTGAGCCGATCTCCTTGAAGGGCTGCAGAAGAAATCCCTCTTTTCTCTTCACAATCTCTCTCTCTCTCTTCATTCTGCCGAACTTGTTAAAAATGCAACAAAACAAAGGATACATGTTTTGAAGCAGCGAGCTTTACTCAATTAAAGCTCTCTACTTCAAAGCACTTTTTAGTATAAATAATTCAAGGGAATCCCACCAGGCATGCGACAAACAAAGACAAAAAAATGGGGGTGGCGGCGACGTATAAAGTTTTGCATGCGCTGCACCTGTGCCAAGAGACCCTGTGTTCGAAAACGTCAGAACTTGCTACAAATACGGTACATGTTCCTTAATTTAGCGTTCAAAGTGCAACAAATTTGCTCAGGAAACCGAGAAGCTCATTACTGTATATTGAAAATTTTCGTCTAAAGCGAAACTATATAAACTCCAGGCAAAATATTCTTTAACACAAATCGACAAAGGACATTTCGCAGCGGTTATGAGCTTTCCCAAGAAAAAAGGAAGGCTGAGACAGAGAATTCGCAAGGGAAAAAGAAGACGATGCCTGACCTGCTTCTTATGACGTTATTATAAGCATGCATATTCAACTAGACAAGTATTTGTACACCTCCTCGTACCCTCACAGCTATTCTTGGCCCCTTCTTTTGTCCCATCATCCCTTTGCTCCAGTGCAGGGTAGCAAATCAGACGTGCATATGGGTGGCCTCTGTGCACTTTCTTTCTTCGCTCTCTTTCTGTCGCATAAATTGACTCTTAGGGATAACGGCAAATCCAGAAACCAAACTGAATGGTAGAACTCGCACCGAATTCACCGACGATTACAATACTCCTTAATGAGAAATTTGAGCGCAGCTCTATACGTGTTGTCATTTCGCGTTATATTGGCTGGTGCGGACAATCTGTCTCGAGTGGCACGTTGCAAACGGAACGAAGTATGGCGCGACTGCCTCACTAATCTGGAGATCGCGTGAGCCAGCGCGTGGGTGACGCTTAGGCGCGATTGAATGAATGAATGAATGAATGAATGAATGAATGAATGAATGAATGAATGGTTTTTATTTCTTTTCACATTGAAAAAGAGGAGACAGGACTAAAAGCTGGGGTACAGCTTGACAAAAGTCCCGCCCCCTTACACGTTTGAAAGCAGTGCTCTGCTTTCAAACGTGTAAAAATGCAACACTTCCAACAAAGTAATACTGGAAACAAGATGCACTTTCAACAAAATCAAAAATCTAGTATAAAAAGTACACAAATGCATACATACTTATATACACATGCAATTTCGCATTTATACATATATACACACATGCAGATACATACCATATGGACAAGCAATGTACACAGATCTATATACACGTATGTAAAGGTGTGCTAAAATTACTGTAAAGTGTGAACAAAAATTTTATACTAGTCTGTTTGGCATAACTGACAGAATAGTCTTATTTCATTATTGGAGTTGCATAAAGGATCAAAGTCTTCCTGTGCGAGTTGATTAAGTAGAATGGGTACTGTGTGTTTTAATGATTGTTTATCGTAATTGGTCCGAGGTGTGCGGACGTGCCATTCCTCTTATGCCTAGTATCACGGATGCTACGGTTTGCTTTTAAATCTCAATAGATTTATTAGACTTCAAATATGACCTCTAGCTCAAAATTAAACGATAGTTGTATAAAGAGAATACAGGCATGATTTCAAACTTTGAGTACATATCTTTCGTAGAAAATAAACGAGGGACATTGGCAATGTATCGCACTGCTCTTTTCTGGAGCAAATTCAATTTCGTAAGGTTTACCTTGCTACTAGTGCCCCAAACGAGGTTACAGTATTGCAGAACTGACAATACTAAAGTATTATAAAGTAAAATTTTAATTTTAACGGGAAGAAAAGATTTCAATCTACCTATTGTCCCTACAGCAGAAGGTAGCTTTTTACTTACATGTTTCACGTGATCATTCCAACTTAAGTCTTTAGCGAATGTTACGCCTAAGACAGAGACCATGTTAACAATTTCTAATTGATCCGTATCTATTTTCATGTTTATTGAACTTGGTAATTTTTTGCCTCTTTGCATATAGACAACAACGTTTGCCTTGCTGGCATTTATTCGCAAACAGTTTCCATCGGTCCAATATTTAAATTCTCTTAACGCTCTGTTCCCCTGAAGCTGTAGTTAAGTTTCTGACGTAGCAGTAATAAACATTGCTGTATCATCACAATTCATCACCATAAGAAATAAATTTTGCCCATTCTGAACTTTCTGGCACATCGTTTACAAACATTATGAACAGGAGTGGTCCAAGGATGCTTCCCTGCGGCACTCCAACTCTTACAGCCCGAAGACTGGACTTTTCCCTTTCCAACTCTACATATTGTGCTTGATGCGATAAATAAGATTCAAAGAGCTCCAAGGCGATACCACGGATACCATAAGCTAGCAGCTTAGCGAGTAAAATTTTATTATTTACAAGATCGAATGCTTTGGAAAAATCTATACAAATTCCCATAAGTAATATTTTATTGCTGAACGCTTGTAGAGTGGTTTCTTTAGGAACTAAGATATTAAAAAAAGAATGAAAAGATTCACAGCAGCCGCCACCGACAAATCTACCAGACGACTCTCTGGCGCCATCTCGTAGCCATCGTCGCCGCACCACGCTTTTCTTCTCACGCTTTCACCATAGCCTCCTCGGCTGTCCGCCTCATGGTTCCGCTGCACCCTCCTCTCCGTTTACCTCCTCGCGTCTTTCATCCCCCGCTGCGACCCGCGTTCGCTCTTCCGTCCTTCGCTATTGTGCTCGTTCTCTCGGTTACGCCGCCGCCGCTCGCCGCAGGAACGGGTGCCTAAGAGCTGCGCTCTAAAATATAAAACCTAAAGTCATATATGATACAATACGTCGTCTAGTTTACACCCGTAAGGCCGTGTATCATGCAGTTATTCTTTCCCTGGAAGATTCACGAGCGTGGTTTTACGAAAGCGAATGCAGTACTGTCACTTGGCACAGCGTCGAACCATGAAAGCTCCGATTCTGGAGAAAGTTGTGAAGAGCGTTTTATTACAAATAAACTCGATGTTTCATAAGACAGTGTACAAGCTGTCCTTTTAGTTAATAGGCTGAAACTAATGTATGTCGCGTGATTCCAGGTTATCAACTGAATTCTTAGTTTTCGCAACAAAGCTACCTTATCACCAGTCCGTGGCGCCGTCATGCAGCACTTTGGATTCACTTCAACTGTGTGAGGTTGTTCATACGCAACTCCAAGTGTTGATGTCTCGGCTTTTTCTTTTTTTTTTCTCTTTCCCTCTTGTATGTGTTAGCACTTGCGCGCGCTAAAGCGTCTTTCCTATTACCTTTAGTTTTTCTTTGTTTATTAATTTCTAAAGCACATTCATTTTTTGCATGTAAGCGAAATGGGGTATCCGGAAGTGTACTGTTGAACACAGCACCGTGATGCAAAGACATGGGTGATCATGTCTCCGCAGATGATATAACAGGACCGACAGCCCCTGTGGCTTAAAGTGCTATGAAAAATCGGGAAATGTTTTCAAGGTATTCCCAATTTAAGCTTCAAAAGAAAATAAAATACGTTCTACATGTTGGGCTTATCATGTAGCAAATTGTATGCTTGAAATAGTTTACGCCCGTATTCAGGAAGCAGTTCTTGCGCCAGAATTGTTCCTAAGAGCAAGTACCAGCTAATTGTGAAGGTGCAACAGTATTATTAACGAAGGCGGCTGGACAAACGGCAAAAAGCACTTACGAACGAGAGGCTTTGCGAGTTTGGTCCCCGCAGTTCTATATGTTAAGTAGCGAAAGCTCCATTACATATTTTTCTAGAATTCTCTGTGACTACACGGTACTTCTAGCAAGCTGAGAGGTCAACACAGATTCATAGATATAACGCCATAAATTAAACGTTATATTTCTTCAGACGTTAAGAAGCCTAGGGCCAAGAAAAAAGACAGACCGAATTCAAAAAGTTTTTTGTTCATACGAGTTTTGCCATTGGCCAGTCGCCTTCGCTAATAATATATCTAACGTCGTAACCATAACCATAACCGTTGGACAAATAAAGTTTATGCCTATCCTATCCTAACGTCGTGATTGGCTGGCATCCACTCTTACAAACAATTCCGGCGTAAGAACTTTTTTGGTCAGTACAGGCCCAGTTTTGTTGCGCACGAGAATGGTTTGACACGATCAAAGTTGTTGCTTAAAAACCGATATGCCTCAGTAGTACATATATAGTTGTACTATGTGGTGCGCATACGTGATCTAAGCGTAAAAAGCATAAATCAAATTAGCGCGAATATGGAAACTTTATTCCATTTTAGTGCTGCCGCCTTGTTTGGTAATCGACGAACATAGCCTTCAAAAAAAAAAAAAAAAACAGAGAGAGAGAGAGAGAGAGATTGAGAGAGAAAGAGTTGGTAACGCTCACAAGAATTCAGGCGCTGGTGTTTTTTTCTCCAGTGTTCCTGCTTTTTCTCGCAGACAAATGAGCCTACTTTCACGGAAGCAGGAGTGCGTAATGATTTGACAAAAACGAACCCTGACAAAATTCGATGACGTCAATAACAAAGGAAAAGAACGATGGGTTGTGAACCTTACTCTCGACATGGCGCAACGACGAATGAAGGCCGTTGTTGCAGCTGACAAGAAAATAAAGGTTGTGATGACGCTCTTATTATCATCTTCTACTTGTCGTCCTCATCTGTCGATCACGACGGCCTTGTTTCCAGTTCGCGTTTACGAGGCGGTGCGCGGCGCGCGAGTTTGTCGTATACGATGCTTAATGCGCGTTATAGGCGCTGTGAATTTGTAGCGGCGAGCCCACATACGGTGCGAGGATTGAAACAAAAGAAGGGGGCAGCGGGGAGAACAACAACGGCAAAGAAAGAAAGAAATGTAAAGGACAGGGCATCGAGAGCTGTGGAGATCGCTTTCGAGACCGAACGGAACGGGGCGGCCATTTTTTACTCCCACCCCACGTCTTTCTCTCTCTCTCTCTTCCGACTCGGCTCACTCGTAAGACTCCGTCCCGCCAATTTCGCTCAAATCGGAGCGATTCCTCACAATCGTTCTTCAATCTCGACGATTACACGAGAGGCAAGGCTGGTCCTCTGCAGTTCTCTCTTGAAACCGGAAAGACAAAAAGGAGGCCTCAAATTGAGAGGCGAAGGAGAAGGGTGAACGAGGTTGCAATGAACGGCACAGTACGAAGAGAGAATATCAGACTAAAAAAAAGGGAAATCTGTAATGGAATGAAGAAGGAGGCAAACGAGTGCAACAACGAAATACTAGATCTCTACGGCAGTCACCAGTTCTTGTCTTTCGCAGAGCGAAAAAAAAAAAAAATAGAAGGGGGGAGTGGAGGAGAGAGAATATCTCGTCTTTAATTCCTTTTGTTTCCTCAGCACGTGCCTTCTTTCTTTTCATTGCGGCCCAGTCTGCGCACTCGTCTTTGTTCCTTTGCCGCCGTCGTCTGGCACTCTGTGCCTTTGTGTTATGAGCACCAGCGAAGCTCCATTCCCTTTGTTTTATTGCCTGGCCGCGAGCGCTGCACGGTCGGCCAAAGCACAGCTAGGTGCTGGGCGCGGGATGGGCTTTGTAGGAGCGTTAGCGCAGAGGAACTGTTAAGCTCTAATGGACGCATGGGCCATCAAAGCCCCGTTTGAACCTTGAAAACTCTCCTCGACTCCACCGGGGAAACCTGACAAGCTCTAAACGCCCTACTGCCGCCGGCTCCGTGTTGTACGTTTCCGACAAACGAGCCAAACGGCAAGTTTGGTGCTGTCGTCTCTCTTTTGTATATTTGTATCTCGCTCCCTTTTAGTACTCTCTGTATTTGTTGTATTTCTCCTGTAAAGAAGGGCGGGGTGAGGGCACGAGAGGTAGAGGCGGATAGAAGTGATTTTGAGGGCGGCATTTTTCATGTTGCCGCTTTTTTGCTTCACTTTTTCTTCCCTCCCTCTCTTTATCCATTTCTCGCCAATTTTTCGATGGCGTTACTCTGGTCGGTGACACTGATACTCGCCTCTCCAAATTCGGAGGAACAGAGTCGCGACCGTAATGTTTGTCAGACGGTGAACGCTTCTGTCTACTCGCTCAGGGCCGCGCTCACGTTATGCGACATTTATCTATGTGTTGAATGCGTCTTCTATCGTGAACGCACGACAGTGTAATTACCTTATTTGTCTGTGTTGCGTTGTATCTGTAAGTTGAAGTCAAGGTCTTGTTCCCTAAGACAGTTTCCACACTTGAACTACTACACAATGAACTTCCCTGCTTTCAACCAGCTATACGGAAAGTGACCTTCGCGATTAGCACATATCGTCGTTCGCGGATAGAGCAACAATCAGAACTCGTCGAAGTCAAAAAAGTAAGCTCGAATGGTGGGAGATACACATGCAATCCAACCCCGCAAACGACCTATCCGCATTCTTTTTTTTTTTTTTTTTTGCCCATGCGTTTGTGTGTTTCTTTTTTTTTTTCTCCGCGTGTTTTTTTCTTCTTATCTTTATGTTTTGTGTTGCCCCTTCCCCAGTGCAGGGTGGCAAATGTTTGCCTTCTGGTTAACCTCACTGCCTTTCACATCTCATCCCCCCCCCCCCCCCCGCCTCTCTCTCTCTCTGTCTCATGCAGGCAAACGAAATAGATGAACAAATTTATTCCATTCCACTCAATTGATTGTCGTAATGTTCTCAATACTCTTTATTGAGATATTATCTGACAGCGCTAAGTGTCGTTAAGCAGGGTTCAGAAAACGCGTTAGCTTGATGTACATGTACTATCGCGCTCAGTATGAGCTACACCGCGGGAGCGCGTGGCCAAGCTCACTGTAAGGTTGTACAGTGGCGCCGATCGGGACATGTTTTCGAGTTATCAGGGGAGGTTCTGGCTGTTCCTTCGAGAGCGCATCCCCTCCACTTGCTTGATTTCACCCTCGTCCTCGTGTTGCCCCGTGGTGATACCAGCTTCGAAAATGATAACTACCGCCGTGGCTTGACGCCCAAACTTCGTACTCGACAAGTCGAGCTTCACTAAACAGGTGATCTCTAGCCTGGCTCTTCAAATAAAGGAGGGCGAGGGTGAAAGCAAGCAAGTGGAGGGGATGCGAATTCGCAGGAACAGCCAAATCCTCCCCTGATAACTCGAAAACATGTCCCGATCGGCGCCACTGTACAAACTTACAGTGCGCTTGGCCACGCGCTCCCGCGGTGTAGCTCATACTGAGCGCGATAGTATACAGGAAGAACAAAGGGTGTCAATAGTGGCTTTTGTGCGTGCGTGCGTGCGTGCGTGTGTGTGTGTGTGTGTGTGTGTGTGTGTGTGTGTTTGTGTGTGTGTGTGTGTGTGTGTGTGTGTGTGTGTGTGTGTGTGTGTGTGTGTGTGCGTGTGTGTGTGCGTGTGTGTGTGTGTGTGTGTGTGTGTGTGTGTGTGTGTGTGTGTGTGTGTGTGTGTGTGTGTGTGTGTGTGTGTGTGCGTGCGTGCGTGTGCGTGTGCGTGTGCGTGCCTAATTTACGGTACCACACCAGATAATCCGGCAAGTTGGGTGACTACTTCGATCCACTAAGTGGAGTGTCCATACCGCGCTATAGTTTTCGGGGCCCACTATAGCGTAACTGGTGTCTTCCCCAGATTGGAGTTACGACGATCGAAGGCGCATCAGCTTCCCGTTAGTGAGCTGTTCGAAATGACTCAGTGACCCCTGTAATCCTAATCGTAATCATCTTCAATCTAGCAAAGCCCTGTCGCCTGTGTCAATATCGCGCTGCAACTCAAGTGATCTTCAATCACCACATTGTAATAATTATTATGCCTCCACGGCCGCAAATGTACGCAGAGACTGCCAATTCACCTTCGCAGTACTATTCTTCCCTTCAATAAAAATTCGGTGGGTCGCTCCCCCACCCACTGCATCACCAGCAACTGCGGAGCTGCCAACGATTGATGTGGCACTTAAGCATCAGCAACAGGAGAAAACCGCACCGGTGACTCGCTCTGCCCTCGGCAAGCTACGCGAAAGATGTACTAATAGGGAAACTTGTTCTCATCCTGAAAATTAACTTCAAGTGTACGTATACGTGTTGTAAGCTCACCGGCTACAATACGTAAATTGCAATACGTGCCGTAAGGTAATTAGTTCTAAAGTTAATTAGTGATTTTTTATTAATTAGTTGAATATGTGTTTTGATTTTTCGTGATAGTAATGTCCGCCTCTTCGAATATTCGAGCTTAAGGGCAAGAGTTATGTTATCTGTAACAGGCGATTTTCAAAAATTCCAGAAAAGTGAAAAAAATTATCACCCTGTATATAATACACGACTCGCCGCGGTAGCGCAGTGGCTATGGTGTTGTGCTGTTGAGCTCGAGGTCGAGGGTTCGAGCGAAATGCGAAAATGCTTGTGTACTTAGATTTAAATGTAGATGAATGAAACGCAGGCTGGTAAAAATTAATCCGGAGTACCCCACTACTGGGTACCTCATAATCAGAGCGTGGTTCTGGCACGTAAATCACAGAATTCATTTTATTTTGGCTTCTGTATATGGACACCTTATGCCAAATGCGCCAGTACCAAGAGTGATAGGTTATTCCTGTGCACTATAATAAATATTGGTCATTGTAATTATTATTGTTTCCGCTAGATCACAAATCATTACGCATTTTGGTAAGGGCACACCTGCAAGGTACACAGCCCATCAAGCTCTCCGCAGCAAAGAGCAAACCCTCTTATAAAAAGAAGGCAGTGAAAGTCAGTAATTGCAGCAGCTACTACCTGTCACAGACCATTACTCACTTTTCAGTAGATATTTACTAACGCGATAAATGCCCAGATGTCTGTAAGTTAAGTTAGCAATGGCTACTACCGCGTCTTCCCTGTTGTTTATTATGCTGCGTTATGGTATTCTTAGTCTAAAATTGAGAATAACTGTGGTTTCTTTCATTATGGTTGATTAAAGGTTATGTGATACGTCATGGTGGACATATGCGTTGATAATAGGTTATAGAAGTTTAACTCCACAATTTGGTTTATTCTCCGGTACAGACCATCGTTACAACCATTACGGCTAGAAATACGCGTCGTTTCGTCCTTACGGACATGTCACGTAGTTGCCAATTCGTTGAATTCTTTGTTCTCCCTTAACATTTGTTCTCTTTTATGCAGGGTACTCACCAACAGCATTATTCTTAATATGACACCGTGACGTAGGATTATATGAGGGTTTAATAGATATGACGAAACGAAAACGTTGTTCTTAGTTAGATTATTTCTTTTTTAATTTTTAATTATATGTGCGTTTAGTAAAGAAGCCGCCTAATAAGGCGAATGAAAACGACGCTGATACAAAAGGACCCGATCGACAGTCGCCATATGATAATTCAGCTGCGCTAGCAAGCGGTACTGAATTTTGGAGATACTGACCGAAGCCCCATAATGGTTACTACCTTTACTGGCTAGTAACTGTTACTAGCGCTAGCTTTATAACTGCTGTAACTGGAACGTTAGTAACATATGCGGCAATTATTTACTAATAAACTTATGCTAAGTACATATACTATGACGCTCTTTATAAGAGTGTATAGAGTGGCTAAGGTAGCCCCCAATGTAACCGTTTCTTAACTGTTACTTTCAAGGCGTACAAAGGTCTTCAGAATAATACTAAATAGCCAGTTTAGCGCGTCATAGTACCGACCCATTGGCAGTGTTTCTGCGAGAACAAAATAGCATCAGGAATTCACAAAACCAGTAGCACCGCTAGAGAGCCCGCTATACTTTCAAGTACAAGCGCTGCTCGTTCACGACGAATCATTCAATAAATGTAATGCAGCTCCTTTCTGTGTCGATATCCACATAACAAGACAACCTAAAAGTGCCGTAGTTTTCTTTCATGTTGTGACTCCAACGTAGCGAATAGGCGGTGCAATTCGTTCTGCAAGTTATCCTCGCAATGCGAGTACGAGTCTTGACTGAATTAAATAGCCTATTGATTCGGTCGGGCTAGCTTAGGCGCATCCTTACTGTGGCTCTAGCAGCGCCCATGTCCGTGGGTCCAAACACGGAAGTTCCTATTTCAGCTAGCCTGAAGGGAAGGAAACGAGCGAAAGGTTTCGATTGCCTTGACAACTTGCTTGGGAACAAGGCGGGCCCTGCGTTCCTTGCTTTCGTTCGCCCAAAAAGTTTCTTTACAGATTGGCGTCTATGAAAAGTTTCCTACAAGTACGTCATAGCAAAGTAAGTTCAACTGGTGCAAACACTATTCACCTTTCCACACCTGATTATCTTGTGCAGTTAGATTCTTCAAGAAGATAGCCGTAGAGGAGACATTTAAAAAGCAGGCGTAATTTTCCGCCAGCGCATAGAGAGGAAGACAGTTTTGCAGTACTTGCAGCCTACTCACTAGCGTTTATATTCAGGTTTATGTGGAGACTTCAAGCCCTTCTACTACACTTATAGAGAGAAGCTGTTATTTAGACTGTAGAAGCGCTCGAAGGCGTTATACGCATGTTTTCTCGGGGTCCTGAGAGAACTGAATGATGCATTGGGTTTAAATTTTGAGGCAATGTTTTAACATTTTTGTGTTGGGGGTTATGTGCGGGCGAAGTTTAAAGTACATCGTTTAATGAGGGGCTAAATGGTGACTTAAGCGTACCCGTCGTCTGCCTTTTAAGAGGCGTAATGTGTAGCGTTCAGAATATTATCCCGTGGTGAAATGTTCGGGGGTAATTTTGTTAAAAATATAACTATTCGTTTTCTCCCTGTTTAGAGGCGTTTGTTGGCCCGGTGCCCGGGGAGAACTAAATCATGCACCCAATTTCAAGATGCCTGAGGAAGGCTCACCTGTTACAGGGGACTAATTTTACAAGGTGTAGGTTAATTACGTCCTTTCTAGAAAATTACTTTAACAGGAACGTGAAGATCTTAGATGAGTGTTTTACGAACCACGAAGTCAGTTTACCAGGTGTTCTGGGAGAACCAATCCAGGGACTGAGTTTACATTCGCAGAGAATTGCGGACATGCTATGGCAAGTCCGCAATTACGGGTTCTCGATACAAAATTTTGCTCATACAAACACTCGAGAGCAACAGGTTAGCGGAAAATTGTGTTTTGATTCTGCAATGTCGCACAAGTCTGCTGCGTTTTTCGCCAAGGACTGTACCACGTACAAAAAGACGACACTTATATATATATATATATATATATATATATATATCTTAGGTCGTGTGTAACAACGTTAAGGTAGCGGGATAGCAGGAACGCTGACTATCACACTTTCAGATGCTGTCATCCACGCTCATGAAAGCACGTAATGCAATATTTTTGTGGAGACCCGTCCCATGTAATGAAGAATACGAGAATGAGCAAGCTTTCCTTGACTGCTGTTCCTTGCTGTCTTCCTCATCTCGGCCCTAGTCTGGGAAAAGGCTAGTGCAACTGCGTAGTTAACCTTCCTGCCTGTCTCGTTTCATTTGCCTATCTATCTCTGAGAACGGGCAAGAAGCTTCTCACACCGTTTGCGGCTGAGAAAAGGGCACCTGCCCGTAATTGGTACCTTGGGTGGCCATGAAATATAGCAGGCTAAAAATTATCTTTCGCCGTAGCAATTTTCCATTTGCTGTTCCCTCTGATGCTATAAATTGCGCGCAAAGTTGAGGCACGTATATTTAAAGAGCAAAAAAGCGGTACCCGCTCTCACGGCACTTATACTCGAGCTCCACAAATTTTCAACGGTACCTTTTTTTTCTTGTGCTCATTCTGGTCGACACCGCTGCCTCGCGAGAATTTATGTGCTTGCCACTGCGCTATGTGATGGTGGGGTACAAAAGTAGAGAAATAAAGGCATCCCGCTTTTCACTGGCATTAAAACTACGCCCACTGCTTTGTTCTCTTTATAACTGACCCTCAGTCTATTCTCATGCTCTCCATGCGTCTTCCGTTCCTCTATGATACGACGTTGAGATCGTTAGAGAGCACGAGGTTCTTTCTAAGGCTTCATCACGCGCGTCTTCACACACGTTCATGGTGGGCGCCCTAGCTCTTGGCGGAAGCAGAGCCCCGTGTTCACTAAAGCAAATATATGTCAACGTGGAATGTCCAAATACCATTACAGAAACCTCGCAGCGCTTGTTTCGTGCCAAATGAAGACTTTGTTTTAAAAAAAAATTGCGTCTGATAGGTCCGCATGCTTGTAGCGCAATTCAAATCTCCCGCCCCGATCGGGGAGTGGTAACGTTGCATATGCCATCACCGCTCTTTGCTGCCGTCGGTAACTAAAATGGCGTTTGACAAACGGCGTTATACGGTATTTTGCGCAAAACGCGAACGCGCGGCCATCGAGAAACCTAGCCAAGACCTGCAGAGCGTTAGATTTGCCGCGGCAGATGTTCTTGGTCAAGTGACGTGGACCGGTCGGGAATCCTGCGACATCACATGGACGTGGAATTCTTTGTTACTTGTAGTTTGTGTGAGCTTCGCGAGCCAGCAAAACCAGCGCACCACTACGCGATAACGAAACTACTGTAACGCGAGAACGCGGGCTGCGCAGTCGCGCGAGAATGAAACCTTTCGACAGCACGCGTCGTTGTCAAAGGTAATGTCAATGAGTTCTTTTAAAGCGAAGCTTTTTTTTTTTTTTTTTTTTTTTTGCGAACCATCCCGGTCTTTCCTGACCGTGGCTGCCACCTGGTGCTGCTGCTGGTTGCTGCTCGTGCGTTATCGCCGAATAGCTCGCACTCGGCTGCGGGACGGCGGCGGCATCTAAGAGCGATGGCTCACACTACTTCGCGAAGGTAGAGGAGGGAAGCCGGCCTGCGCTTGCGGGTCGTTGGCAGCTGGTGGAGAGGGCGAGGGCGGCGCGACTCGGAAAGCCGTGATAGTACGGGAGATAGGGCAACAGAAAAGGTGCGCATGCGTTGCGCCGCCTGGCAACCGCGTGGACGGTCGCATCTGCGCCTCCAAGGGAAGGTCGGGTACGCCAAACAAATGGCGCACAAAGCCAGCTTTCCTCTTTGAACCCCTATAACGCCGGCTACGTTCAAAGGTGCATTGCATTGCATTGGAGACCTCAACATTCGGGGCATCCTTGAGCCAGATGTGAAGGTGCGCGTGAACACTGCCCCATAAGCTTCGCTGTATGTAGATTACAACAGGGCACGCTGGATCTGCTGCATTTTTTTTCTAAAAATTAAATTGAACTGGACAAGTAGCATTTTCGCCCGCCTTATAATGCAATGATTTATCTTTTTATTACGAGTGGTTGAGAACTAGTCATAGAATTATAATGAGGAGTGCCTACGTCATCTGGCTTGCACTTGAATGTCCCGGGGGAGTCTCAAATCGTGTCCTGCATTTACGTGAATATCTCGATTACTAAAGCTCTGTTCGAGATAATATTGACGCGTTAGACTTTCTCGAGTATTAATTTATCACTTTTACTTGACCTAATATTTGCCTTTAGTGCCCTTTTAAAGCGTTCAAACTCATACACGAAGGGTGTGGGTTCGGTTCCCATCGGCGGTGTTGCGACTCCGGTTACTTCAAGCTCGACCGGCGTTACTTCTGGGTAGCGTGGCGTTCTCGGCAGGCTGCAGGCGTTCGGTAGACCATGGCGACCAGGCAGGGGCAAGACGATTTCTTAGTGCGAAACTTGCACAGTTTATTTCATGGTTGATGAAGGATAAAAAAGAAGAGAATAAGAAGAGAATGATTAAAAAATACATGGCGGGGCCGTTTAAATAGGCCCGCTAATATCGTAGGCGGGATTTCGCTCACGTCAACGGCACGTGACAGGTACTGAGTCCAGTCGGGGGTGCGGCGGCTGCTCCCTCTCTCCCAGGCGACGTTTCCCGGGCTTGCCTCCGCTAGCGGCGACTCGAGGTCTCCGGTGGTGCACAGTTCGATCCTGGGCAGACGCACACAAAGGGGCCAGTAATCACTGCGACTCGAGGTCTTCGGTGGTGCACAGTTCGCTCCTGGGCGCACGCACACAAATGGGGCCATTAATCACTGTGACTCGCCCGCCAGATTGAGGACCACTCGAGACAACCATAGCAAATCCGGGATTTATCCTCCGTTGGTTTAGGCATGGTCCTCCGATAATCCCCTCCGCACGGGTGTCACTTGTCAATCATAACAGCATAATCCTTTTTGAACGAGGTTACGTCAATCGTAACAGTGGCAAATTGTTCTTTCGTGCCCTTTGATTTCCATTTAGCTTATCCTTTCTACACTTCAATTAAGAACTCCAAATAATTTCTCCCATGTTTTCCTTGCCTTCATTATCTGTTGGATGTATATGGTTGTGATGAACAAAAATCGAGCCCTTAGGTTCCCCTTCACCTCGTTTAATGCAGAGTTGAAAGCGTTGAAAGTCAGCGCTGTATGTATATGCTTGTGTCTCACTTTGTCTCCCGTTGTCATGCGCTGCAAGTTATTCATCACGGACCACCTAGCACGACAGTCCATTCTTGTGTTCGTAACAGCAGACGCCAACCATTCGTGATGTCGCGCATATTATTAGCTAAGGTCACCGGCTAATGGCAGACGGCACTTATACGAACGAAGAGCTTTGTGTCACTGGCCCCACATCCGCTGGCGAACTCGAGCCAGAACTCCGCGACGACGCCTTGCCCACCAAGACGACGACGCACCGGATCCCTATGTCAGGCGTTCTTTTCCATTTACGCCGGACGGCGGCGTGGCAGTTCCTGCGGCGTGCAAACACACCACCACCAGTCGGGCTCCTGTGCGTCATGACATACACCGCGCCGTAAACTGAGGCCCAGATTGTCCCTCCGGCGGGAGATGATGGGCTCCGACACTGAGAAGCACCCTTCCTTGCTCGGTATACTCCTCCATCGCTGCTGGCGCGCCGCTGTCTCGTCTTTTTCCCTCGCGCGTGCCATTATTTCGCTCGATTCATTGTCCTGCCGCTCCTTTTTTAATGTTTGCTTGTTAGTTTGTTTCCTTACATTTTTTTCTACTTTTTTTTCGTCAGCGCGCGAACTCTGCGGTGGGCCCGGCAGTCGGATGAAAACCCCTGTCGCCACGGCGAGCTGTTTATAGCCTGGCTATCCACAGCAGGCCAAGATGTTCGCGTATGCACGACGGAGCCCGTATATCTATATTTACGCACCCACTATACGCCTCGTGTCTCGGTCCTCCGGCAGTCAATTTCATCGTTATGTATATAACACTCGACGCGCCAATGTTTTGCTGGCCCGTACGGGGTCTACTTTATTCGCCCTCTCGAGCCCGGCCGCGGCCGCAGACTATAGCTTAAGAGGCGCGCCACAGCGCGTGCAGCGCGTACCGCCCTTCCCCATCCCCTTGCTTTAAGCACGGCTGATGCGCGGCTCGTCTTTTCTTTCTTTTTTTTGCCACGGACGCGGCGCCGGTTGTTGTGAGGAGCGAGTGATATTGTTTGATGGGAGTAGTAAAGGTCAGCCTACCCGCCATCATCGCTGAGCGCGCTACTTACGTTGACGAGGATGAAAGACGACAAAGCATATATATAAATATATATATATGTATGTATATACAAGCACGCTTACTTGCATGCATATTTACACGCACGCGCATATATATATATATATATATATATATATATATATATATATATATATAGTGACCATGAGCCTAAAGTGAGAGTTGGCATGAGGGCATGAGACTGCACTAACATAGGCTACTGACTGTATTCGTCTACGGGGCACCTTCAGTCTTTCAACTTCAGAAACCAGTGCCAAATCGTGCGAACGGCTGAACCATGCGCTGTTTTGTTGCTGTGTCGCTTTTTTATTTATTTACTCAAATTGGCGGCATAGACGCCGTGCGGCGAACCAAGGAGCGCACTCGCGCGGAGGGAGCGCGCGTAGGTGAATTCTGACCAGGCTGAGATTTGGTCCGGAGCGGATTTTAATAAACACAGTCTTTATATATGGAGCTCCATGGTGTCATGCTACATGGTTGCATCACCAGTAGAGGCGCATTGCACCATCTCCTTAAAAACCGAAAACATTGACTGAGAGCTCAGCGACGTTGACTCAGAGATCCATGAAACCACACAAATGACTGCTCGTGCATATTCGTTAAATTTGTTTTATTACTGTAATGCGCTAATTTCATGTGGTGCTATCATTGAACATGATCTGAACTGTTCATTACATCAAGAACTTCACCACTGAATAATTGTTGGCGTGTGATGAAGCGGGCAACAATATTTCAGCTACACCCAGTAAGTACTTTATATTTATTAAATCAGTCATCCACGCACTCATTTCATACGGAAATATAAGGCTGCCCATTGTCACACATTGTTTGCAGTGGTTTATTAACAGTAGGCAAAGGGGACGGTAGGCTACTTTAGAACCTGCTATCCCAAGACACAGTTAAGAAACTGACGCTACATATGAAGTGCACGCATATCACAGACATTCAATACTAAGTAGAGCTCCAAGTCGGGCTAGTTGGTTGACATGCATGGTATAATTTTTTAACTGCGCTAACACACACTGACAAGGACGAGGCAGACAAGACGTGCGCAGACTCGCAACTGAATGTTTAATGGGTGAAAATGACATATATACAGAGAAAAATGAACACATCTGATTGGCAATCCAACCATGGATACGTTGACGTCACACAGTAGCATCTAAAAACGCCATCTCGCAATCAGCTAGTGACACCGAAGGTTCGCTAACACACCCACGTGTAGTTTTTATCTTAAATGCCTCAAACAGTTCCCTAGTACTACGGTCCCTATGACGGTACAGAATTCTAGTTTGTTTAAGAAGTGGGAGGCAAGTTTCCTTGTTTAGTTTTTGTTGATCACCTGACTTCTTCTAATTTGTGCCTTCTTCAGTCCGATAAGGAAGGGATGTTTGTGGTGCTTCCAGAGGAAGCGTACTTAGACAAGGCCCGTGCAGCATTGGCAAAAAACTTCATTCCCGCCTCTGTGAAGTGTAAAAGGATTAAGGACAGGGCTATGGCCCTTTTGGAGGACCTGAACCTCAGTAAGTTACGCTCGTGTATCAAGAACAGTACCGGGTTGTCTCTACAGCTCTTTTTTTCTGTGAAAACCCATAAGCTTGGCTTGCCGTTACGTTCCATCGTTTCGGAAAAGGGTACATGGCAGTACACTGTGGCAGGGTTCCTTCAAGAGCACCTCGCCAATTTAGAGATAGCGGATCCGTATTTGGTGCCTAATTCTACTGCTTTGGTACGCTACCTAGAGAAGGAAAACCCAGGCGGGTGCAAAGCTTTCAGCCTAGATGTTGAGGATTTGTTTTATGCAATACCGCAGGGCGAACTTATGGTAGCCGTAAAAGAGTGCATTACGGAGTTTAATGATGAACATTGCTTTGTCATGCAGTGTGGCGTTTCCCTTGAGGCTTTTTTGGAATTACTGGGCATGTATTTGTCGTCCACATATGTATGCTGGCGAGGGCAGCAATACATCCAGAAATCAGGGGTGTGCATAGGGTCTAGGGTTGCCCGTACCCTCAGCAACATCTTCCTGGCTAAAGTGGATAGGGCTGTTAATACAACAGTCTGTAGTATGGCTTCCCGTGTCTTTCGCTATGTCGACGATTACCTGATTTTTGTAGATGGAAGTAGGCTTGAAGAACTGTCTCTTCAAGTAAAGGAAGTTTTTTGTAGGTCGGGACTAGGCCTCAATTTTACTACAGAACTTCCCCACGAAAATGAATTGCAATTTCTGGACATACGTTTGCGTTTTGAGTTATTCCACACATGTTGGTTTTATCGACCAAGGTCCCATAAGTCCCCCCTCAATTTTTCCTCCAGGCATTCGAAGATTGTAAAGAGTGGAATTGCCTTGTCGTGCATAGATGCAGCACTACAGAAGTCATGCCCCCACGTAGTAACGGAAAGTATCAGTTTCCAAGTGACTAGGCTGACGAATGCTGGATACCCAAAATTTGTAATTGGAGCAACATGTGAGAAACTCGTAAGGAAAGTTAAAAATAGTGGTGTGCACTCACCCCGCACTAATAAAGAAAAAAGAGCGTTTGCTGTAATTCCGTACCAGCACAAAGTTGCACACAATTTGAAGAATGTAGCGCAGCGGTATGGGGTCAACGTCGTATTCTCAGCCCCTCAGAAAATGTCGCGTTTATGTGCTAGAGTAATGAATGTAATTGACAGGGCATCTAACCACAGCCCTTTTGTCTGCAAGATTGAGCATAAGCAAGGGTCAACCATTGTCCCCTGTGCCTGCGCAGTTGTGTATGAATTTCCTTTTTCTTGTGGGTGTGTATACATCGGCCAGACGGCTAGATGTATTAACGTTCGGCTGAAAGAACATAAAACAAACAGCACCTCAGATGGTTATTCCCACGTGGCTAAGCATTGTAATGACTGTAAAAAACTAAACAAGGAAACTTGCCTCCCACTTCTTAAACAAACTAGAATTCTGTACCGTCATAGGGACCGTAGTACTAGGGAACTGTTTGAGGCATTTAAGATAAAAACTACACGTGGGTGTGTTAGCGAACCTTCGGTGTCACTAGCTGATTGCGAGATGGCGTTTTTAGATGCTACTGTGTGACGTCAACGTATCCATGGTTGGATTGCCAATCAGATGTGTTCATTTTTCTCTGTATATATGTCATTTTCACCCATTAAACATTCAGTTGCGAGTCTGCGCACGTCTTGTCTGCCTTGTCCTTGTCAGTGTGTGTGTTAGCGCAGTTAAAAAATTATACCATTCAATACTAAGATCACAATAATAACTAAGGAGTTATTTCGTCTGCTGCATCGTTCAACAGTAATAAAAAGGAAAAAAAGAAAGAAAAGAAGCGATGTACACTGCCACTATATATATATAAATGTATATATATATATAAATGTATAATACCTTAGGTGTGCTTGCGTTGTAGTGCATGTTAAAGAACCCCAGGTGGTCAAAATTAATCCGGAGCCCTCCACTACGGCGTGCCTTATAGTCAGAACTGGTTTTGGCACGTAAAAGCCCAGAAAGAAGAAAGAAGAAGGTTCCTACCATTCTCAATATGTAAATACGCAAAAGGGTAAAAGTGCTCTCAGCCAGCCACACTGACGATTTCTCTTCGCTAACGTTATTATTATTATTTTTATTTGGCGCGAACAAGGCAATAAAAATGAGAAAACAATGGCTTGAATAAAAAAAAGTGCGTCCTAATATTTTATATTTTTCAGGCAACTTGAACCGGCTGGACACCAGAACATTTGTTGAGTAAAAAAATACTTGGACCAGGACCACATCCGTCGCTGTCGCAGAAAGCTATTCGCCTGCTAGTTGCAGTGTACCGGCTGAATGGCTGTTTATAGTCTCCCTGTTCATCTATATACCGCGTGCACGTAGTGCTCGCTCTCCCCCTCTTTGTCTCTTTCTCTTTCCTTTACCCCTAGTGTAGGGTAGAAAACCCAACGTACGACTGGTTGAATTTCCTCTCGTCTCCTTGCTTTCTCTCTCTCTGTCTTTCTCTCCAGGGAGAGGCTTGTAACGTAGAAATTCAGTCACCTTGTCTGCCCGCAGAATATAGTGAAGACATATTCTTCTAATTTCTCAGTATTATAATATCTACCGTACTGAGGACGAAATTCGAAATCTTCCACGTCGCATTTATGTCTGCGCCTTCTGTTTTCTCCAACTATATTGAGCTCAAGTCATTACTAACGAGTTCCCATTATCACGCGATCATTATGTTTGCAAAGCGATGAAGTAATCCCGGTTTGCACTCTATAATGCTTCACCATAGGTTGAGAACAAGGAGTCATATGACGTACACATGCTTCTTATACAAAAGCAATATATATATATATATATATATATATATATATATACACCAACCGAAACTGTTGGGTAACTAAACCTAAGATAAACGCGAAGTTGTGCTTCTGATTTCTCTCTCTCTCTCTCTCTCTCTCTCTCTATATATATATATATATATATATATATATAGTAAGGAAACAATGCGAATTTGTTTGTGTAACTTAAGAGGCATGCAGCCCACTGACCTCGACAGCATAGGGCGTTTCCGGCTTTCCATGAGAAATGCGTTCTTAAAATAGGACTAAACTTCTCAACCAGTAGTGTGCAAAGTATTAAGCTCTCAAATTGTAGCTGAGCATGCCGTCCAATATGAGTACCAAAGAGTTCTCCCAGCACTGGTTTTGCCTAAACTCTGCGAAAAGCACGCAAATAGCATCGGCTGCAGATCTTTCCTTCGACTCGCACTCTTAGATCCAGTCGCTCTTTTTTTTTTTATCTTTTTCTGCAGATGGCAGGAAGGTTCGTCGGGTGTCCCCAGTGCAGAGCTTTCATCTTCCTCAATTTATTCTGCATCGAAAAGCGTAAGGAGCAAGATAATGAAACAAACGAGCGCAGGGCGCGAAACGAGCGCGAGACGAGGCGAAAGCAGCGAGGGGACAACTTTTTCGCTACACTCTTTACGAGAATGGCTTCCATTACGCGGACCTCGGGACAAGAGAAGAGAGCGTCCCGGCGATCGCACGTGTGATTAGAAAAGGAGGCCGGTCCCTCTTTCACCGGATCCGTCAACTCAGCAAATGAGGATGCGCCTCCCTGGCCGCTCCGAACAGCAGCTCTTTCTTCTTGTTTCTCCTCGGCAGGAGGCTATTCTTTGGTCATCTTTCGCCCTTAGACGAGAAAGGGACGCTCCTGTTATTATATGTGTCTCCATTTGGGTCATCCTCTCCCTCCCTCGCTCATTTATACATTTTGTTGCTTCTGTTGCGTTCATTTCTTGGTCCGCTCGTTCGGTGCTCTCAGCTTCATGCCTTCCATCTCTCTCTTTTTCATATATTGTCGCTAGGGTAGTAATCCGGCTATCGGTACTTCGATCCAGGCCCTTCTTTCTTGCTCTGTGTCTTGCTATTCTTGCTGTGTCTCCAGTGTTTACGTTCGTGTTCGTTGACATCTCTTCAGCGCTGCCTTATTTCCGCTCGCAGCCTTTTCTGTCGTTCATGCACACTTGCTTCCACGCCCGAACATCGAATAGTGTATCTGCAGTATTTGAACTCCGAGTATAGACAGTCTGCTGGGCCGCGTTTAGTTTGGGGTTAGGCGATAACCGCGTTGACTATACGCTCCTGGCTGCTCACCCATAGCGCGTTTGTGACATAGCCGACCTGCGCCATACAGCGCGCTTCATTCCGGCCTACACTGCGTACGCTGAGGTAAAGCGGTCATGTTTTCGTAGCTGCGTCATGCGTGCGTTTCCTCCGTGTTTCGCGACCACGCAATTTCCGGGAACATGCACACTTCTTGCCACTGCAGATCTCTTTTTTTCTTTCTTTTTCTTTTTTGCCCTGTCTTGCCATCTCACATGCTTCTTCCCCTAGACAGCATTTGCCGACACTTTTATCAACTTCCGATGACTTCCTCTTACCCCCTACGTTGTCAGGCTACCGCTCTTTTATTCACGCCTTGTAATATTATCTCACGGATTTCGCAGGGACCTCGGCAGCATCCATTGCCCAACATTGGTTAGTGGAGTCGCAACGTTATTAGCGTGCAGGCTTTGACCAGCAGCCCTCCAGCTTTCATTAAAAAAGAAATGCTGCTTTTTCTTTAAAAAAAAAAAGGTATTCATGTGCTAGGAAGAGGACGGTGAATTACTGTGCTTAATACGAACAACTATTGTAGACGCACTCGTTTATCTGCATTTTTTTTTTTACTTTCAGCTTGGCGTAAGTTACCTTACAATGGCCTCAAAGAGGGACGGAAGTAAAGAGGAGGGCGGGAGCATTGGTGCTGGGCGGTTTCCGTGCGCGCCCTATGCCACTGGCGCCGACCGAGCTCTTTCGGGCCGTGCCGCTGCCTCTTCCTGCGCCATGTATTAGGTTGCCAGTGCATCCAGCATTTTTTACTGCCCGGCGGGTGTGGGTGCCTTTCTTTCTACGCGCTTGGGCGTTGCGTATTTTTTTCGTGCGCGTGTCGCTGAGTGCCGAAGGCCGATGGGGTATCGCCGACGAGGCAGGGCACTCACGGACGGTGTATGGGAGGTCGATAGCGGGCACGTGAACGTTCTTGGCGTGGCATAAAGAGCAGCTGGCTCGTGAAAAAGATAGCGAGCAGAAGCGCGTCCCCGCACGGGGAGGAAAAGACAGCGCGAAAAGGCTATACGTATAACGTCCGCTCCGCAACAGCGGCCAAAAATACGCGAGCCCAAATAACAAAGTGGAACGTGCGCTGTGGGAGACTTGGCTGCATTGCTCTTATCCGGTCATTTAAAGGACGACGGTAATGATAATAATAAAAAAGAACGCAGAAGTCAAAGAGCAGGGGAAGCTAGAAGTTATGGGGTACTTGTTTGTTATAGTTCGGTCATTATATTAAGTGCACTTCTCTCGTGTTTCTCGGGGCGTTTTTGAAATGGAAATTTGTATAGGGGGAGCTGCTCTCAGCGGCTGTCCTTATCGGTATCTCACATTGTCTGTACATCGGCATGCTCCGGCGAGTAACCTGGCTTGACTATATAGAGGACAATGTTGCTGTTGTTTCTATGGGCTAACTTCGTACCACAAAAGACACTCAGCAACAGCACTGTTTGCATTTCACCACGCTTGCGTCCGCCATCTCTTGTCCTCTTTGTAGCGTTATGATGCTGGGCTTACTCCGTCACTACAGATCCCAAAAGCCGTCATTGTAGGGTTTGCTTGAACCACAGCCGCTCGGTGTGCAAGCACTCTAGATGCGGTCAGTCGAGTCGCGCAGCTGTCGATAGGTGCGCATGACAGCAGAACTCACATGAAGTTGGCGTCAGAGTTCTTGCCAAGGCTCTTATTTATCATACGCGGCGGGGATAGATGACAGGCTCAACAACTGTAAATTTCTGCGTTGTTTCTGGCACCATGCAGTTTTATTCTCCCGTATGTTACTTTACCGATGTAATTCATGAAGAGACGATTGCTGCACAGTTTCACGGATCTGATATAACGTCGCGTATCTGTGGTGCGCCGTTGTCTTGATTAATAAGGGCAATTGAGGGGCTCGATATTTAGTCAATTAATTGACCATATGCTTATATGGTTTAATGCTGTTCTAATATAAAAGGAAAAATGGGTGCATTCATAAAAAAAAAATCAAGCGCGATGAGCATGCTACCATGCTGTTTTCGCATTGCTACATTATAGCTCTACATTTAACTTCAGTTTAACAACAAGTGACAGTTATGAGAGCGGAAATAGACCAATCTGTTTCGTTCGTTCATCACGCTTTGGTTCAAGCACGGCACGCGTCTTAATAACGTAAGAAGAAAATAAATAAATAAATAAATAAATAAATAAATAAATAATAAATAAATAAATAAATAAATAAATAATAAATAAATAAATAAATAAAAGTGATCCAAGCAAGTATACCAGGGACCATACCAAGGATCATGCGCTTTTGAGCTCGACAAGTAGGTATACGGTTTAATGGGGTCCATCTGGAGAGGTTGCAAGCAGTACGCCTTCAGCTACCTTTCACTTATATGGAAAATGTGTAGCTGCTTTGCATTTCGACTCCTACGCCGCGGCCACTCCCTGCAAGCGAGCAAAAAATAGTTTCATTAGGTGCTAGGAGAGGCAGAGAGAAAGAGTGTGCGTTTCAAAGGAAAGTGGGAAGCCGGATGACCTCACCATAACTGTCCAGCGTGCGGTCGACAGCCCAGCATCACTCAGCGGTATACGGGGAAGGCAGGAGAAGGGGAGAAACGACGAAAAAGAGAAAAACAGGAATGATAAGAGTTTTTAGAGTTGGGCAACTCTGGTCACAGAAGCTGCCCAACGCTAGACGCGTTCTCTAAGAACGCGGAAAGCGACAAATCCTGCTGCTCCTTCCGCGACTGTTGCTGCCTGCTACGAAACTACGACGCAAACATTAATTAGCCACGCTGCCGGTCCAAACCAGTCAATTAATTTGGCCAGGCCCCACATAATAAGTTTTATCACGCACTCTGGTGGATGCACGCGGCCAGAGCAGGAATTCCACACTGTTGGTGGAACGGCCAATTAAGTTCACCGTACGGGTCGAATAGCGTTCGGCGGGCTTCTGAAAACATTGTATATCGGAGAAGCAGACGTTCAAACGTTTTTGGTTTGTGAGCATTGGTGGCAAAGTTGCAATGAGGCTAGACCAAGGTTGGCTTTGTCCGCCCCGGTTCACACGCGGTCGATGCGGAGGCAGAGAAGCACCGCACGTTGCCGTCGCGACAGTTCTCCGCGCGCGACTCTAGGGTCCAGGTGCTGTGTAAGGAAATGTGCTCGAGTGAGAGACAGTGGATAGTGGTGTAAAGCCTTGGCAGTGAGCTGGTCTGCGCGCTCGTTACCGGGAATGCCGCAGTGACCCGGCACCTACCGGAGACGAAGAGACATGCCTCTGCAGACGAGCGCTGCGACCTTCGTTCCAATGTCACGCAAGATCGGTGTCACATGGCCACTTGTTTGAAGGTGGCTCAAAGCAACGCATGAGTGACACACCGTAGCACACTTGAATGTGACGACCCCACCGTGAGAAGCTGGCCCAGCATGAGGGATGTGCTTAGTAGCTCCGCAGTCGTCGAGGAGCCGAGGGATAGTAGCATGCGGCTGGCATGTACGTCTAAGGCCGGGGATGTACGACAACAAACGGCGCTATTTGCCAACTCCGACCAACTCTCATTGTGTACGCACTTAGATGCTCGCTCAGATCTTCTCACAGCACAGCTCTGGTAAACTACTAAATGGAACATTTTGTTGTCCAGCGCTTGCGCCGATGCCCACGATCGCTGTGTGCGCCACGACCTGGTTCACATGGTTCACTGAGTCACAGCTTTCGTATAGGGAGGAACCAATAACGCCAACCCGCGCAGCCAATCGCGACTTGGCGCTTTGCAGAGCGTCTCCAGCACTGTCCACACCGGCAGCGCTCCTCCTATTTTTACGGCGATGTGCGCTTCGAAATTTAGCTGAGCTCCCTGAAATATTGCTCCCTCGCTCTCAAATTTTCTCGTCAAGCTTCAAAGCAACCCTGCATTACAATGCGGTCCCACGTATTCGTTTAGTCTGCAAGGAAACGCGTCGCATGTCAAAAAACGAAGCTCCGCTACTAGTGCCGTCGAAGCTGTCAGCTCTATGCACGCAACTAACGAGGACTGTGGTTTCTCTGTTCGCGTTGGATTCTCGCTTGGAGACTGCGAGCTGAAATTCTGCAAGTCGGGTCGCACAAGCATGCCCCGTGAAAACGGAGGACCAACGTGATCGGCAAGCTTAATGTCAAGACTTCTTTCCTTGAGCTGCTTTCTTCCATCCACCGCACCACATATTAAGTGTTCGCACGATAGGGCGTCGCGCGTGTTTTCTCTTGCTCGCGTACTGCGCGCTGCCTAATTCCCCCACTGCTTTTGTGCCAGTCAGTTTAGGACTTCACTGTTTTAACACCTAAGGCTGCAAGCACAGCGCAGTACCATGAGCAACCCTGCAAGCGCGCGGATAGGCCCACTAGCGCGACGTCTCAGTACAAAGCCGAAAACGAAGAAACACAAAGGGGATTAAATGTCAAAGAATATTACTATACATTAAAAAAGTATAATATAATATAAAGAAAAAAGTATAATATAAATGCATATATTATATACCGGGTGTTTCATTTTAGCTGCACCAAATATTTAAAAATTGCCTGTGGCAGATAGCACAATTCTAAGCATTGATTTAAAGTATTCGATGAGGTGGCCATTACTTCAACGAGAAATCAAAATGACTGATTGAATAATTAACATGGTTATGCTAATTAACTTTTTCATGAATCACATTACAGCACATGGTTCAATCTAAGAATTGTGGCCGGTGAGTTGGCAAGGCGTATCTACTTAGACCGAATTCTGAGGACTGAACCAGTTTCGATATATCAATTTTCAAAGTGTACGACAAAATGTATTGGCGTTCCATTAACGCTGGTTTATGCATTGAAGCACAAAAGTAACTGGAACACCAACGCATTTCGTCGGACACATTGAAAATTAATATCTCGAAACTAGCGCAGCCCAGAAAATGCGTTCGAACTGGATACACCTTGGAAACTCAGTATCTAAAGTTTGTAGATTAAGATATGTGCCGTAAAATAATTCATTAAAAAGTTAATTAGCGTAATTATGTTAAGTATTAAATTAGGCTTTTGGATTTCTCGTGGAAGTAATGGCCGCCTCATCGTGTAGTTTAGATCAATGATTAGAATTGTGCTATCTGCGACAGGCAATTTAAAAAAATTTGGTGCAGCTCAAATGAAACACCCTGTATATGTGCTATAGTCATAGCGAGGACACAAATGAACGATATGTAAGTTGAATGCTTATGTTACGTGCTAACAGTCGCAAGTGGACCGCAACGTCTCCCGTGTCGGCCGCATATATATACAGGGTGTCCTAGCTATCACGCAGCACGATTTAAAAAAAGAGGAACGGCGTTACGCGAAGCCAACCTAGTGCGTACTGTTTCCAGTACAGTGGAGTAGCCGCCAGTAATTTTTTCGTTACTGAGATTTATTTAGGTAATTTTAATTAATTATCTAACTCGAGAAGTACTGTCCTAATTATCAAAGTGTCAATGAGAAAGTTGTAGAGCAACATTCCGCAACAGAGTTTTTCAGAGTTTTCAGAGTTTCAACAGAGCAACAGAGTTTTTCCGAGTGTGAAACAAGCCCGCGAATACACGCAGAATTGCCGCACGACTGGCCGCTCGAGGCACATTGCGTGCATTTTCGGGCTTCTTTCACGCTCGGAAAAACCAGGCTTTCCTGGGCTCTCCGGCTGGGCTTTCCTATCCCCAAAAATGCAGCGGACCACCCTGCGCTGGCACAGCTGCTGGATCAAAGAACGTCTTGGGATCAAGCGACTCTGGTACTGTGTTAACGAGCTAACTCTGATTGTATTCAAATACGCTCATTATTGTGGTAGTTGGGCGTGAACTTACTACATGCCACCAATAACGCCAATAGTATCTATCACGGTGCGTAGAAAGGAGGAGTCTGCCACAACAGATACCGTCAGTCGCTCTCCCTAACTCGTATGTAGCGCCGCTGGGCCGGTCCGGAATAATAGGCGCGTCATGGCGACTTTCACGGTTGCGCCAGGCCACAGGTGATGCGCTTTCATCAAGCGGCTGTGGTTCGGAGAATTGAGCGGAAGAGTGGAACACGTTCACCGAGAGACTGCCGAAACGGAAAGCTAAAAGGAACCCGGGGTGCCGTAAAGTCCTAACGATTCTTTTCCTTTGATTATATTCTCCTTTCCCCCAAGCATTGCACATAGTGGCCGTACCTGCGATAACCAGGGCGCGGTGGTGAGCAAGGTCATGACAGAGGGCGAAATCGAAAAGAAAAACGAGAGATCATTACAAAATATCGCCATATCATGGCTGAATGAGACTGACCGAGTACTATGGGCGTTGCATGTTCTGCACTATATAGGCCTGATCGAGTGCAGTGTAAGTATAGCGAAAGGAGAGACCTTGCTGACGTTTTTTTTTTATTTGTTCGTTTATTATTGCTCGAACGGGTCTTTAGGTAAGATTAATAATATTTTACCCCTTCGTACCTCCTGTCCATGTGCCTGTAACCGTTAGAGCACATGGATATTGAGAGATAAGGCAATGTAACAATTACATCAGCTGGAGGGATTGCAAAACCTATTTAAGAGTTTTAGAAGAAAGCAGAGTGCAAAGGAAGGAAGCCTAAAATATTAGCGAATGCGATGGTGGCCAGTATAAGAGACGGTAACGACTCGAACGACTCGTCGCATGCTCAGATCCGGATGATCGCTGACACTAATTTCTGATAGTAGAATAAGTATCGTTGCTGGAGCGTTCCATGTGAAATAAAAAAATGGATATGTTTTTACGTACACTTCTTACAGAAATTAGACAGAATTTATGTGGATTACATATAGGTCGCTTAAGAATTACACGGAAATCATACACGGTAGATGTATGGAAATATTGAATTGGCATACGGAATGAAGGATGTTATCAGGATTTACAATGGTCTTTATAACACTAGTGGAATCTGGAGCCGCATGGCCTTGGTGTACTATCACTGTCGTCTCAAAAAAAAAAAAAAAGAAAAAAAAACGCTTGACGCTTTGTAAATGGGAAAGTATGGATGACGCAAGGTATACTTTGGCTTGAATTAAATTCTGGGGTTTTACGTGCCAAAACCACGATTTGGTTATGAGGCCCGCCGTAGTGGCGGACTGCGGATTAATTTTGACCGCCAGGGGATATTTTACGTGCCCCCATGCACGGGACACGGGCGTTCTTGCATTTCGCCCCCATCGAAATGCGGCCGCCGCGGCCGGGATTTGACGCCGCGACCTCGTGCTTAGCAGCGTAACACCACAGCCGCTAAGCCACCGCGGCGGATTTCACTTTGGCTTAGCTTGCCTCCATCACAGATACTCTAGGACGAAATACCTTCTCAGTTATCGCTACATTTGGACTTTGAGCGTGCCTAAGCCTTGTAGTCATGAACTCGCGGCACGGAAGTAGTCATTGCTATAGAGAGTTCTTTTTCCGGAGAAGCTTGAGAAGCGCTTGTAGCAACGCGCTGAAGGAGAAAAGCAGGTGAAGGACACGTCGAGGTTTTTAGATTATTAATCAGTTCTTGTTAGGAATGGCAGACGTTTTTTTCTAGAGAGGGAACGTGATGTGATAGGAATTTCTTCCTGTAGCGTGCAGGTGCATAGGCAGGAAATTACAAGAAAGAAAAAGAAGATAGCAGGTGGTCTCGTTTCACGAGCGCGTGGTAAATGAAACAAAAGGACGAAAAAGCACATTCGCAGCACTAAAGCTATATTGACGTATTTAATAATGTCAGTCGTCTGTTTTTAATAGCGCACATTTCAGTCTCGTGGCTGCGCTTCGGACCTTTTGTCTTTGTTTTCACGAATTTCAATATGACGCATGTCATCAACACGGTGCTTGGTTGAGGTGTTCGTAGGGTAATAACGCTCTTTCTGCGTTTGCGTCCTCACGTTGTCTTTTGTGCTTCACTTCAGCTGGCAAACGTCACAACCACTTGCCCACTGGCTGGAGTTCAGACACCTGAAATATGGAAAAAAAAAGGAAGAAAGAAAAAGAAAGAAACATGTGTGCCTCTTTTACAGACATTACGATTTTGCAGCGACACTCCGAATGTATACTGTTATAGCGAGACTGCGGTGCCCTCACTACAGTGCGTGAAGAGTTCCAACTCTTTCATCCGTCTTTGCTGATGTATAGATGCCCGTTAATAGCCAACGAAAGCATTTCCACCCGGGATTCAGATCGATGAATGGTAGTCGAAGCATGCTCGAATATGTGTTCTTTTTTTTTCTTTCTTTTTTTTTTTTTTTGTCTTCTCTGCCACTGCCCGTTGTAGCTCTCGCAATTTGTAGCGTCTCTGGGGAGCATGCAATTTGTCTTCTTTATAAATTGAGGTTTAGTACATATAGCTCATCGGAAGTCAGCGTTCGGAGCAAAAATATAAAACCATTCCTCTCCCTTAAAAATGGCGAGTAAACCGGGGGCATTTTAAGTACGACCTCCCATTTCCGACGAGGCGCTGCGCTTCTTACTTCGGCACTCAGAGCTCGGCGACTGGCTTTCCATTTGCAATCGCCTGCTGTCTTAGGCTCTGACGATTACCAAAGGCACGGAGTGCATTAGCAATCGAGTGGGCCCATTGCGCGACAAGCGCCTCGGTATAGTACGACCAAATATGGGCTTTTGGCAACGGGAATAAGAAAAAAAAGGAGAAAAAAAAGTACTCGTGAGAGCTTTGCTCCGCTAGGCCAGCGAAGTTTGGAATGGGCACTGACGGGGATTTATGGCGTTCAGACTGGCGCTCTTCTTCGCCACCTAGATGTGTAAACACTTGCCCTAGCGAGAGCTCGGCCTCCAAATGAATTCTTGCTTTTATTGGCGCCCCAGTTACAGCTATGGACATAGAGTGAACGCTTCCATAGTAACACTTTCCAATTTGGCTCTCTAACTATATAGAGAAAGATAAATGGCAAAGTTGAGACTTATTCCCGGCCTTCTTACATTTATGTATAAGGCATTTGTAACCTTCTGCTCGTGTGTCTGTCGCGCACTCCGCTTCGATTCTCTGTACGAACAATTTTCTTTTTCTCTTTTGAACGTCCTTATGCAATTCATGTTTTCATATCAGCGGATAACTAATTATGTTACGTGTAGAAAAACGAATATGAGTATAAATACGACCTTATGAAATTTCCAGGTAAAAACTGGTAAAACAAGGGGACATCGGCACTTTTCTCTTGAGCAACTAAACTGGCAATTAAATAGGTACATATGTACGACGCCATTTATGGTCTCTAACGCATATAAATACTCTTTTGCTATTTAATTCATATTCATATTCTATTAGCGAATGTTATATTCGATACTTTGACTATTTTCTGATGGCACAACAAATAGGCTTACTGGGATTTCCAGAGCCTGCATATAGCCTACAACTCCACGCTGTTAGGATAACTCAACGATAAACGTTTAGGTACTTCTGTGACCGCGAATATTAATCATATTGATCAATGGAACGTGGAGCCTTGGTTTGGTAGGAGCTCACCAAGTTTGTGTCATTAACGTGATTTGTGAGTTCGCAGGCTGAAATCAAGTTGTTTTCATGTAAGAAATAATTGTTTATGCCCTCATACTTGGAGCACCTCTGCAGCCTTATATCTATATCGAAGCACGGTACATGGTTAGGAACGGCAGAGAATGAGACTTGAATCCGGCACCGCAACTGGCACGACGCCTGTTTGCTCTGGAAGAAGGAAAGATGAGATAGAAAGTTGGGGGAAAAGAAGGAAGCAAAAGATGATACAGCACAAGGACATAACCCGTGGCATTAGACAGAGAAAAACAAGCAAGTTACTGAAGAAAATGCAAATCACGATTGAAAAAAAAATCAATAAGTGAATACTTGTAAAACAACAATCCCGAGGTCTCGTCACCCACAAGAGCACCACAAGCAGAGAAAACGAACATGGAAGTGAATCAACAAAGCCCTAATACATTACAAACTGGAAGCCAAGTCGACGAGCCGCATGGAAGCGTCGATACAGACATTTATCAAGAGTTGAATCAGGACTGACGCATGCTGCGCAAGATAAGAGGGGCACTCTAATATCAAGTCTTGGAGAGTTTCGCAGTATCCACAGGAAGCACACGACGGACACGTCCTTGTCTGCGCAAACGCTCGGACACCGCGGGACGCAAACAACTCGTATACCTCGAGTAAGGAGTGCCCTGGGGCGACGAGGTAAGCCTCGCCCACGAACGTGGGGCGGAAATGGTCCAGTAAGAAAACGGCGCAAACAATGCGACGAAGTCAACAGTAAACCAACAAAGCGATGTCTAACCAGTCAACACTATTTACCTGCTCCTAACCTCTTCCTCTTGTTCTTTTTCGCTGTTTTCGTTTAGGTCCCAGTCAGATAAAGTGCAACGTTCTTCTACTCTAGGATTCTTCTTCTTTCTGTTGGATTTGTCAGTCACATTTATTTAAAAGTAAGTATTTTGGCAAACGTTGCAAAATAGTCAAAGAAAAGAGAGCGCCAAAAAATCTTCTCCGCTGTAATGAACTGAAGGAGTATCGGAAATAGAACTGCGTCACAGGTGTTGCTTATACGGAGCTAATAGTTTTTCTTTTTTTCAACGCTTGATAGCCGTCTTTTTCTGGGGCTCGTGAATGGCTCCTCTTTCTTGGCAGTTCTTTTTTTATTTTGGTAACCAGTGTTAAGTAATTAATGAAATAATTTACATATTTATTTATTGCGTGTGTAAACGTCAGGTATTGAATTGAATTATGGGGTTTTACGTGCCAAAACCAGTTCTGATTATGAGGCACGCCGTAGTGGGGGACTCCGGAAATTTGGACCACCTGGGGTTCTTTAACGTGCACCTAAATCTAAGTACACGGGTGTTTTCGCATTTCGCCCCCATCGAAATGCGGCCGCCGTGGCCGGGATTCGATCCCGCGACCTCGTGCTCAGCAGCCCAACACCATAGCCACTGAGCAACCACGGCGGGTAAACGTCAGGTATTGCACCGCGATGCCTTTTACACGTGGACAAGAATCTATACCGCCAAAAGGTAAGCCTGCAGTATATTGCAAATAAATAAATAAATAAATAGTGCCGTGCACTGTTCGCGGTGCTTTTCCCGCCATTACACTAGGTTTAAATCTGAACATAACGCTTCTTACGCCATTCTTAATCCTCTCGCCGTCCTTCTAACAGATCTGTGCGCAGTAAGCTTTTCCTAATTATAATTTGTGAGTTACGAAATAAATTTTGCCCATGCCATTTGGTCAGACAAATGCAGACCAGTAGACAGTCGGGCTCACATTTGGGTAACCTTAAATTTCATTTCCATTTCTTCTTTTCTGAACATGTGTGTCGCCGAGCAACAATGGCGACGTAGCGGTGTTAAAGCCAACGACTAAGAACGAAAAGAAGCGAAAATAAAATCGATCGATAGAAAATATGGCCCCTGCTATACATACACAGTGGAATGTATGCCTATATTTTGTTTCGTTGTCTTTTTTTTTTTTTTTTGCAAGACGGGATGAGCTTTCCCGGGATACCAAAACAGATGTGCAGCAATCAGCCTGTGTGCCTGCTGCTGGGCGCGTTGTGATAACGAACTTCTTTTTTTGTCAGCCCGGCATGGTAGCGAAGCAATTTTGTAATAATTCGCATTAATATTTATGACCATATTCTATGCACTCTGTTGTGTCTTTATTTTCAGCCTTACGAAGATGTTTAAGTAGGAACTCGTGGTTACAGCGGCTTATAAATTGCGTTAGGTGCGGTGTTTGATAGGTTTAAGAGAGAGGGAGAGAGAGAATAGATGTTGTGCCATTTGCGCGAGTGTAACATAATCGACTACAAAGGAAAGATCACGTTGATTTGACAAGGTCGGTGACCCATTTGTGCAACAACGCGTTTTCATGTTTGCACAAGTCAGACTCAATTAGCCTACGTTGCCTAGAGGCTGCGATAATGTGTCAGTGGAAAATATGAAAAATATTCTTGCTTAGTCCTTCCGGAAAAAATGAGGCGTGCACGCTTCATGTGTCCAGGAAAGGAATATTCTTAACATCGAGAATACTGAAGCGCGAACGGGTTAATTGAAACCCGAACTCAAATACCAACGAACACAGATATTCTGGCTGATGGAGATTAAATAATGATGGATTTCACTTATTTTTGCGAAGACTGCTTCATGTTAAAATAACTAAATAATCACGTGGTAGTATATTTACACAATCTCGACCACAGCCTCCACTTGTACGCCTTGCCCTATCTTTCCCGTTTCATTTCTTGTTGGTAGCACGTAAATGGACGCTGTCTCCATATTATGATGCGTGCCACGTTAGGAAAACCTTCAGGCCACCTTATTCCGCTCTCGTACTTACTTTTTCGAACAGCATGCGTGGACCTTTTATACATCAGTCAACTCCTCTTTGGACTCCTCCTCCACCATGGCAAAATATACTAAATTTAGTCACAAAGATTGTACAACGTTCATAAGCGAGCACTTTTAAAACGCTTCAGTCGTTAGGTATCTCTTGTCAGCGTTTGCGCTGCGCGAAGGTTCAGCACGAACATAGTTTGGAAAATTCAGGACTTCCAGCATCACGAAGCATCGTGAACGTGGCCCTTACGTGTACATGCCTGCGGGCCCGACATTAGTTCAGAAGCCAGACGTATCCTTACTGCTATTACGGCGTCGTCCTTCGCCCAGCACTGCCGCTCTCTGTAGATGGAAAACCGCACGTGGCAAGTCCACCCCTTCTCCTCCCCTCCTAGTTATTTGTTTTGTCTCCGTGACACTTTATTCCGCACGTTCTAGCTCTCCTGTGCCGTGCTGGCTGTGAGCAAGAAGTGTAGGAGCGAACCGCGCCTCATCCGTCGGGTTTGAAAGCGTTCGCGCCCGACTTTCCGAGCTGCGTGCGACCTTGCGAGGACAATTTTTGTTTACCCATCCTTATACCTCACTGCCGAGTCGCCATGGAGGAGCCCGCACAAACTCAACTGGCACAAAAGATGCGAAACGCAGCCGCTCGCGTGTTTATCTAAGCCCGGCCCGCGAGGTTTGTTTAGCTTTCGCAGTTCTTCAAGCGTGGCCCTCCCTCGGCACGCGCGAGTTGAGTCTCGAGTTTCCCTCCGTTTGTTGGCTCAACTTCGCGCGCACGCATCGCGCGCTCGCCCGGGATGGCGGCGCGACGCGCGTGCGTGCGAGCGAGCGAGAGGCTCGATTTGTTTTCGGCGCTCTGCGGCAGACTGAGTTTTAAAAGTGGAACGCGCGACGTTTGGCGCGCGAGCTCTTTCCGGCTCGCGCTTTCTCTTGGGCGACAAAGCGGGCACCGCTTTAGGGTTGCGCTGACATCACGTAGGGAACGCCGCACACTGGGGAGCTCGGTTGCGTGGCCTCGTTCCTTCTCCCTTTTGTCTCTTATTCTCACCAGCCTAACGTCATTTTCTGTATCTCTCTCTCGCCGTTTTCATTTCTTTGTTTCTTTTTTTTTTTTTTTGAAAGCCCAGTCTCTCGACCGGGGAACTGGATTCGTGCGAATCGATACCGTTCGTGGGAAATCAGGCACGCGTAAAATGCAATGTGCCGCTCGGAGACACTC
This sequence comes from Dermacentor silvarum, assembly GCF_013339745.2. NCBI lineage: Eukaryota > Metazoa > Arthropoda > Arachnida > Ixodida > Ixodidae > Dermacentor > Dermacentor silvarum. Next base: position 103,987,179 of record NC_051154.1, on the reverse strand, counting down.
GATTCCGACTCAGCGTCGCAGCGGACGCGAAAGGCTCGCCCCACCCGAACAAAAAAGAAAAAAAAAAGAGAGAAAGAAAGCGATGGATCCTTTGGCCGGATCACGCCAGGCCAAGTGTAACACTCCGGCGCTACTGCGCAGAGGGATGCACAGACTGGCGACGAAAAGGGATAGCAACAACAAAAGAACGAAAAACCAAACCGAAATTGGGGCTCTCTGTTCGAGCAGGTGACCAATGATAACGTCTCGACCCCCCTCCGCGCAGCATCCGACTCCACGCCTCATCGCAGCTGGTGAAAAGAAGTGGCAAAGGTCGCCTCCAAAAACAAGTAAAATATTAGCCCTGCAGATATCACTGCACGAGAGTATTCAAAGCTGGATGCGCGGTGAGACGGCAAAACGCTCGAACGACACGTCGAGCGACCGGAAAGAAAGAAAGAAAAAACAAATAAAACGCGGAAAGGAGGCGTTCGAGGATAAACATGGCCAGTGTGCGGAGAAAAAGAGCGCGAGTAAGACGGTATAAAGAAATCAAGAGAACGCTCGCAGGGGGAACGAGGAGGGGTGTTGAGCCGAGTCGACGTTACTTCTCCCCGAATGTTTTCCACAAACCCTCTTGCGAATGCACAGTAGACACTGCGTTCTTTTCTACTGCGTCCTCCACTTCCGAATTTCATCCCCGCGCTCAGATCTGAGGCGCCAATGTGCCTGTTCTTCTTTTGTGTTCTTTGCCAAGGTTTCTTTCTTGAGTACGAGCTAGCTCCTAGTAAGGGCTCGGCCAACAGCAGCAGAAACAAATATATAGACTAGTAAACCGACATAGCAAAAAAATAATAATAAGAGTAACGTGGTGACGCGAGGAGCAGAAAGTCCGTGGCGCGATAGTGAAGGGGAAGGAGTGCAGGGGACGGTGCATCGTTAACAAAAAAGAAAAAAAAGGATGAAATAAAGGGGTCCGGGGGGCGCGGAGTAAGGGGGGCAGGCGGCGGGGGCGAAGCAAAAAAGTTTTCATGCTATAGTTTTCGCATTGTTCAGATGTGCGCATAGGCGGATAAAAGTATAAATATGAAAAGAAGAAAACCCAGAAACAAAGAATGGCAAAAGAAGTGCGAAGGGACAGTTTTATTCTACGTCTTCGTCGGAGAGTCGCCGTGTGAATTACAAACGCGTTTTCTTCACTGAGGTTTGGGACTTGAAGCGGGGAAAAAAATAAAACGAAGAGGCGGGATGGCAAGAGGCGGAAAGAGGTAAGCGTCTTGCCAAAAGATCAGGGTACGGAAAAAAATGCAGAGGACTAGCAGCGCACGGAAAGTTAAATCGCGAGTGCGAGAAATAAACAGTCCATAAGCCGCGAAAACGAAAGGGAAAGGGTACGTTCGAGATTTCTTTGTGAAACCTGAAAGTGTGTGTGTCGGTGAATTGCGGATTCTAAAATCCCGCGATTCTGTACGTGAGTATTCGACAATTTTTTTTTCTCGTCAAGAAGTTAAGAAGAAAGAAAGTGTGGAAGCAGGCGAACAGTCTAGCATGCGTAAAACGAGAGACACAGAGAGAAAAATAGTGAGAAGGAACAGAGTAACAAGCACCAACATCTCCGACGTCGTCAGAAAAACAGGCGAAAAAAAAAAACGGCGAAAGGTTCAAACCTGAGATAGCAGCATTATGAGAAACAGAAAAAAAAATGAGGCAACACGAAAAGGCAAGCCAACGCTGAGAAATTTTTCAGTGCCCAAGAAGCATGGATAATAAAAAGTGAACGATCGAAATGCCTCCAAAAAATTGTAAATAAACTTCTCACCTCTTTCACAAAATGTCCTACACATATAAAAAATGTTGAGACAAACTGAAACAGAGACCGTAGTGTCCGCACAAATTACGAGCAGGCCAAGGTAGTACACATTTAAAAAAAAAAGAACACGACCGTTAAGAGACGCACGAGTACTCTTTTATTGCATTCGTTGGTTTCCTCTCACTCGTTCTGTCGGCCATTCTCACTCAAGGCTTTCTTGTTTGAACTTCCAGGCAGGCAGTGCATCGTTTTCCCAGTGGTCGCACAGTTCCTTCTTGAGCTTTTGTCACGCGCATTCCTAACGTCCCCGGCAGGCGGCGACAGAAGGCACACTTTGTGCGTGATGGGAATAATGTATCTGGGCGGCAGTGTACCACACTAGAGGCAGTTGCGCTGTAAATCTGCTACCGGAGAGCAAATAACTGTGCTGCAATCCTCACCAATAGGGATCCAAACAAGAGAGAAGTTCACAGTAAGATGGCGGCTTGAAGTGAATAACAGTGGTCGATCAAGGAATGTCACTGGAGAGAGAGAATTTGTTTGAAAGTAGGCAGAAAGGGCGTCCTCTTGCTTGCTAGTCTGCATAGCAGGAGGGGGAGCGGGGACGTAGCCAACGTTTCGGCAAGGGGCCTCGTCTTCTGTTGCTGCCCGGACGAAGACGAGTCTTTTTGTCGAAACGCTAGCTTAAAACGAAATTCCTTGTTCGACCACAGTTGCTTGCCAACATGAAGGCATACGAAGGTGACTGAAGCACGCCGCTCTCACAGCAAGCTTCCAGTGGGAAGTTTGTTATTTCGCGGTTTTGCACCTCATCACTGGCTTGTATGCTGGTGTGCAGGCACAAGGGAACGGTTTATTTCCGAAGATGTCTGCGCCCAGGAGGGTATCGAGCGATGAGTGTTCGGCCCGGCGAGCCGAGCTAGATAGAGCATGACGGTTGCTAAGGACGCCAGAGGACGCCGCTTGGCACTCGACACCTCGACCCACGGCGCCCTGTTCTCTCATGCGTTGGGGTTATACGCACAACACTGCTACGCGTAGGAGCAGGTGTCCATCCCACACAGGCAGCATCCAGCACAGAGACCCTGGGTTTTTGGGGGTGTTCGAGTGTCCCAGTCCACCTACGCTGGTGTCGCAGTTAATGACCTGGGAATTGATTGGGTATTACGGGAATAAAAACTTTCCTTTCATATGTACGTATTGACACCGAGCGTTGCCCTTGAAACGTTTTCCGTTCCAAACAAACTCAGAAATAGACCCGATGGTACGAACCCCACGAAACGAGCTGCAATACTTAATCTGGCTTCTCTGCACAATGAGTGTTGGAAAGGAGAAGCCAGCGTGGACGTGTAGTGTTCTAACGTGATGTTCGGCCAGGGTAATGTAACGATTCTATTCCAGTTCTTTTCTTTTGCGACGCTTCGTCTGTGATCCGAGTGGCGCTCCGCCTACATTATTACATCGGCCGGTGGCGACCGGTGGATAAGAAAGAAACAGAATGGATCGAACTGAGTCGTTACCATATGCGGGTCCTCGTTTGTCTTGAGAATGGCCATTGCGCTGAACGGGAAAAAGAAGGAAGTTTACGAGGATTGAAATAAGCGACTGATAGGTGAGGCCTCATGTTGTCATCTTTGTACCTGCCCAAGCGACCCGCCTGAAGAGCATTTTCAGGAATCGCCGAGGTACTTACTACAGTGAGCCATTGTAAATGAGAACGGCGAATACATCCGCGTGAACAATGAAGTAGGCTAACATGCTGACGTAAGCTATGAGTGTGAGGCTTGACGTGAAAAAGAAGACGAGTGGTATATGCAAGTTGGGAAGAGTTGGCAAAATTATGATTACGTGTGCTGTGACACACGGCAGAGAAATTAGTTCGTGCCTGGGTAGCAACCTTAGTCATGCGTTTTGCTTGATAGAATATTTCATACCGATTCAGCAATGTACTTTTAGCGCAGCAGAAAGCTTTTTCAGAGATATCACCGATAAGCTGCTGACGCCTAGCCATATAAACGCATCTGCGCTAAAATCACACGCAAGACCAGTGTAACATAAATATTTGCCGTGAACTTCGTTTAGATATCCTTTGTGTGTTTCTTATTGCTCCTCACCGCCATTGTATCCTGCGACAGAGTTTTTTTTCTCTCTCACCGCTGGTGCAGAATCAGATAGGAAATAGGGTCATCATATCGCAGTTCGACAAATAGGCGCCAAACGGAGTAAATGTGAGCACATTCTCGCGTCATAAATAAGTTCCCGTAACGACCCGACAGAGACCTCACCCGTGTCAGCGCGTTTTATTCGTTTTATTGAGACACCGTTGGAGGCAGCGCCGCAGCAGGCAGGAAGTAAAAACGAAGCACGATCAGCCATGCCGAGAGGAACAATGGTTACGGGACCCTCGGCGAGGCGAATAGAGCGCCCAGTCAGCAAAAACAGACGCACTGCCGCCGCCAGTGACAACGCAGAGGAAAGGTCTTTTTGGGCGCGAAGCTGCGCGAGATACAGGCCCGACTCCAGGCAGGACGGTCACTTCATAGGAATCGCATTACGGCCAATCTCGGCGTCTTGTGCGACATCGATGCCGCACCTCGCGGATCGATTTGCACCGCGTTTTGTCCCCGCCTGCTCCATGGTTCTGTCGATCTCCTGCCTATGCGTGTGCCTCGCCACCGGGGAAACAAGGCAGCAGAGGAAAAAAGATAAAAAGAACGAGCGAAAGAAAGCTGTCCCCGTGACAGGGCTTTCTCTTCATCGGCTCGTTTATTACCTTTTGCTTTTTTCCTTGTGCTGCGCTCAACGTGTGTTTTTTTTTTCTTCTCTTTTTATCCTGCGGGATGATCCAAACAGCTTTGTTGTATTGCTAATGACCCAGGTGTTACCTCGGAGGGAAGGTTCGGTAACAAGTAGATAGGAGAGAAATGAGAACTTGTGTGTTTTCGGGATAATTTAACGAATACACGCGCGTGAAATGACAGCTAGAGTAGCAAGAAACGGTTTTTACCTCCCGTTCTTTCTCGCTGTCAGAAGAACTGCGTCCTTGCCTTGTTGGTATTTGCTGAAAGACATATTTGCTATTAAAAGAAAACATACACAAAAAAAAGTAAGAAACACTCTTACCACCATCGTCGTCATCGTCGTCGTCGTCTACGTCTATGTTTCTGCTTGTCTCTGTGCTTGCTTTTATGTATATAACGAGGGGGAAAAAACATGAACACGACTGCTCGTATTTGCTTCCTATATCAACGTTGAAACAACTCGTACACGGAAATACTTATTCTTAGCGATAGCTTTAGGGTTGACTTTTGTAGAATCCTATTTTGATTTTTTTTTATTCAATGATCAAAAATTGCTTCAGGTGTGCGCACTATACCGGACTCAATATAATTATTGCCACTCACAGGACACATAAATCAGTGAATTCAGTGACAAGGCCCGCTTAGAGAACTGTCTTGAGTGAGTGGTCCAGGGGATCTCGACTTGACTATAGTGCTTCCGCCGTAGCTCAGAAGTAGGCCTGCGGAATAGGCTATGCGTGGAACATCCACAAGAATCGTGGAAGCGCCAGATCGTTTGTTCACTGGATGCCAGTGCTCATCCTGGGAAATGGCGCATCTGGCCGTATTGGTGCGCACACTGTAAGAAGAACGCCGCGGGAAAGCTCCAGGAGATAAATTTGCCGTGAGTCAACCACCCTACTGACGAAGAACAGCGCGAAAAACAAGGGGCGAGAAAGAAACATGATACAAGCGCCGACTACCAACTGTAATTTATTGTCAAAAACACAAATATATATGGCACAAACACGTGTAAAAGCTTAAATATTAGCGGCTAAATAATCAATTTCTAGTTTAGGCAGCTTCACAGACGGCCTCGCTACGCACATGTCACCGGACCTGTGTATAAAGAATGCTCCAGCTATCTCCCACGCAGTACTATCTTTGTGCCTTGACAACAACCTTAGTTTCATTCGGCAACGATTTGCACTTGCATTCTTTGCAATGTAGGCAAAAATTAGACTACGGCTGCCCTTTAAGCGAAGCTCTGTGGTCCATTAATCGGTTATTCAAACACCGTCCGATTTGGCCGATGTACCACTTCCTGCAGGACAAGGGAATGTTATAGACTGCACCCTTTCCACACTCATCCAACCTGTCACGGTGTTTAACATCACAATCACTCCACTTTTATGAATCACCTTCAACCTTTCTTTCTGCTGCTGCTCAGATGCGGCCCAACTTATTTCTTGGTGAAAAGACGACATGTACACCAAATCGGCTTCCCACCGTCTTCATCCCTTGTGTTTTTCGCGCTACTTTTCGTCAGTATATAGAATACCATCTCGCCCAGCATTCAGTACTTCAAAGTCAACCACCCCGGTACGTTGCTGTGAGGCCCCGGGCGATTACAGCCTGATGAAAGGTCTACAACGTCCATCTTGCATCGGTGAGACGGACCATCGGAAAGGAAGCGTCGCGCAGCGAGGCCAGAGAATTGGCGCCGCGGCCCAGCGCGAGGCGCGGTGCCAAGCCCTCGGGGTAGGCGCCTTACCGCAGAGTTGCCCGAGCTTTCTGACGATAGCAGTGATTGCGAGGAGAAAGATGTGCGGCAAGCATCCGAGAAAACACGCCAGTAAACACGCAGATGAATGAGCAGAAGCAGCAATCCAGCAAATACTAACCAAGAAAACGACGCTCAAGTGCGAGAGAAGAGGGTAGGCATAGAGGAAAAGGAGTCGATCGCATTCTGTGGTAAAGTGTGCTCATTCTGGAAGCCATAAACCACAGTGCGAGCATGAGACGAGGACGACCAAGCGTATAACGTTGGCAAGCTGCAACGGTAAACAATTACGACTGAAGATGAATATCTGTACGAGACAACTTCACCACCTGCGGCTGCGGCGCAGTGACGTAGGCAACAGAAGAGAGTACCAGTCTATACTACAAAGCTAAACTTCCCCTCTAATTTACACACCCGTGAGCCGTTTTATGTGCGAATAGTTTCACCAAGGTCCTTCAATACATTCTATCATGTCAAGAAACTTCCACGTACCGCGGTGGGACAGCTTCATATAGCGCCCGCAGTCGACGCACCGTGGCGCTGGGGCAAGTAGAAAGGGGAAACGGTAAATTTGACCGCAATAGAGAATAGTAAAAGGCGATTGAACGTTTGGTGGCAGAAAAGTAGGGAGACAACAAACAATGGAGGCGTACAAGAACGCAAAGTGCCCAATAGTGGCTCAGAAAGTTTGATGCTGCGAATTCTTTGGGGGTGTTTTTAGAAAAGAAAACGATAGGTAGGAGATTATGCTAAATAAGAACAAGATCTTGGTGGCGCCACCCACCACCCCACTTCAATGGGGACGCTCATAGCATCCGTCCAACCATCAATCCGGGAGACCGGAGAAATCGAGTTTCTCACTATAACACCTAGAAGGTAATCTGGCGCCACCATCTATGCGAGTTTTAACAGCCAAGCTCTTTAACCTGGGCGTTTTGCCGTCAGGTGTAACGCCGAAAGGGGGCCGATCCTGGCTGTTGGGCAGAAAGGGTCCAAGCGAAATGGCACTACCCCTGTGAACTAGTGAAGCTGTTTAAGCTCGAGGATGGTCCGTCAAGTGTACGCCGCAAAATCTCCACATGACAATGACGTGACCATGCGTCGCCTAGCAACGCTTCGCACCAGCTGCGCCGACCGCGCCGAGCCTCGCCACAGCTGCGTGAGCCGTGACATCATCACGCGCGCCGCATGGCTTCGCCTTAGCTTTGCCGAGCCATGACGTCAACGCGCCGTGCGGAGTGGTTGCCGCGGCTGTGCAGAGGCGGAACTAAGCCGTGACGTCACTTCGCCGACCCACGAGATATATAGCTCCGCGAAGCCCCGCCGTCTCCGTGCCGAGCACATCGCCGCGAAGATGGGGCGGCCGAAGAAGAGCGTCACTCCCGAAAAAGAGGAAGCGCGGCGCGATAGACGCCGCGCCGCTACTCGAGAGCGAGTGAGACGACTTCGGTCCGATCCCGAGTATCGCGCTGCCGAAGCGGCGGCGAAACGCCGGCGATTTGCAGAAGATCCAGAGTAAGGAGCCCGCTAAACCGAGCAAAATCGTTTGAGCGTCCAGATACATTAATGACCGAGGGTTCGTTGCTTGTTGGGCTGTCGATGATTCCGGGGTGATCTTGCGCAAAACGCGGCCGAGTCTTGAAGCATAAAGGCTCATTCACACCGGCGACTTGAGGAGGTCGCGCGACCATTTGCGACTCGCGAACAAAAAGCGACCGAAGGCGACTGAAGTTCACACCGGCAAGCCCGGCTGAGCGCGACCTGCAAGTCGCAATCCTGGACATTCTCGTTCTTCAGCGAGAATTCTAGGGATCTACGCAGTTAGCGCGCGCTTCGCTGGCACTGTGTAAATTGGTTTCGCGTTCCGGCACCAGCCATGGATTTTGATTCGAGCGATGGCTGGATTTTGATTCGAGCGAACAGGAAGACATCGTCCCTGTGCTGATGTGCTCCGCCGGGGTGTCAGCTGTGGCAGCGCGGAAGCCTCCGAAGAAAACGCGACGTCGCGCTCGTGGGCGCGCCCGTGCCTCCGCTCGCGTGAAGTGACCGGCCACGCAAGCCGCCTCCTGCCCGAACATTGTGCGCATGACAACGAGTATTATCGAGAGCAAGTTGTAATTTCTAGTTCGCATTGCGTGTTATTCGGTGCATACTATAAAGCAAAGCTGTTCACCAGCTGTTCACCTTTGCGTGGCGTGCTCATCCAACGAAAGGCAGCTGGAAAAAGGGTTCGTGTTGTGCTTTCTTTTCCTGCATGCTGTTTAGCTTCCAGCGAATGCGACCGCGTACATTCGACACGTTGCTGCAACTGCTGCGTCCCATAATCACAAGACAAGACACCAATTACCGGCCTGTAGTGTGCATATCGTGACGCGGACATTTCATTTGGTGTGGACGAGGACACACATCACTTTCGGCGCGGCGCTGATTGGTTTAGCAGCTTTGCGACCACGGTCGCGTGACTGAAAAATCGAGCAGTGAGCGACTGGCCCAAAATGATCGCGTTTCGAGAAAAGCGACCATTTGCGACCATTTGCGACTGGTCGCTTTGCGACCAACTTGGTCGCGCGACCACTGTCAGTCGCCGGTGTGAATGAGCCTTAAACTCGCAAAAAGTTGGCCGAACCGAGATAAACCTAGGTGGGGTTGCCAGCTTCGCTGTTTGCCCAGTCTTCGCACCACTAGTGTGAAGCTGACCCTAATTTTTCTTAAGGAGCGCTGTGCCGTCATGGAAATGACGGGATATGTGTATGCGAGGATTGTGTTGGTTGGTGTTGTACGAGGCTTCGTCTAAAACGTGGATGTGGCTACACAAATAATGCGTTCTTAAAATAAAATCTATGTAAAACGTTCTCATTCGCCCATATTGCATCTCTCAATAAATTTTACTCACCTACAATGCAGCGTCAAGCGAAGAAAAGCAAGAACACACGACAACTTGTTCCAAAGCAAGCGAGAATCTTGTCGTCTGTCCACCAACTTTAGCGGCCAGCTGATAATTTTTACGTTTTGTATAATTGTACATCCAATATTAAGTCCTCAAAATTAAACAAAACATCTTTTTTTTGTTTAATAATAAAACTAAAACAGCTATTTCAGCAGGAAATTAATCATTGTGACAGACGGAACCGTGCTAGCCAGGCGCGTCTTCAAGGCGTCGTGACTCTCCGAGAACGATGCCAATCCGAAGTCACAATATACCGGCATTCCCATGCATACCACAGCGCAGCAGCGCCAGATTTCCCTCTAGGTAATATAGTGAGAAACTCTATGACCGGAGCAGACGCTGACTGGACGCCACAGGCGTTCTGCGCGTACGCCCGCTATTGCGTTAGGGTTCGACTGCCAATATCGGCATGTGAATATTGTCGGTACAACGAGCAAATCGCCACCCCGTTTCTGTACAGTGCTAAAAAATTTAACGCGAAAAATTTCTAAACAACTACAACGTCTTGTTTCATTTCCAGGTTCACCTGAATTTTCAACAGTGACTTAAATCTTAATTCAAATAGTACACTTGGAACTACTCCATCGTTAGAAATTGACTACAGAAGAAGTTCACGCCGCACGTTTGCGTAATTACGCATAAAAAACCTGCGTTCCTCCTTTTAGCCGCTCGAGTTTAGGCACTGTACATCTACCTCTGTGTAGTGACGGCATGCTTCGTGATAGCGAAAATGCCTAACATTTGCTGTGAGTCTGCGTGTTGGTCAAGTTACATAGTCACGCAACTAACCTTACTAAGGGTACTAATTAAAAGGCTAAACCTACTAATTAACTATACAAATTCCCTAACTAATAAAGAACTAAGCTAACTAAACGAGCAATGTAATCAACTAAGCTTACTAATACCAAACTTAACTGACCTAGATGATAACGAACCTAACTAACAAAGATAACTGAACCAATAAACTAATTACATATTCACAACTAAGTAATACGCTAACTAAACTAACAAAACTAATTAACTAAGTTATCTAACTGAAAAACAAAATTAGTCACTGACTAAACTAATAACCTACCTAATTATAAGAACTATAAGCAAACATAATTAACTTACTAACTAAACTAACCAATCAACTAATAACTAACTTACTTAACTAGCTAATCACATATAAGTAACTTTTCTAAATAACTAGAGAAAGTGCAAATAGAGACAGCCGACCGAAACAGTTTGTCCGAGGAAGGCTACTAGGGGGGAGGGGGCCATGTCAATCATGTAAGGGTGCCGTTTATAATTTTAGCACAAACGCATAGCACGTTAAATTATTCTGCCAACAGTTCCCATTGCATGTTCACTCCTGCAAATATGCTGAAATAAATGTGGGAGAGGCACCTTTTCCCGTGAGAGATTTGCATGATCGCTCAGCCCAGCCTTCTGGCCGCGGCAGATTGTTCGTTCTATATTGCACCATGCAGTGCCTGCGGTGCCGCCTTCTGTCCCTATATGAAACTTTCGGGGGACATTTTGGGACGATGATAGAAAGTATAGAAGGACTCTGGTGCTACTCTGATTTTACACTTCTTGTATCACAGGGCCAGTATACACAATAAATATCTTACGCTATAGAATTCTTCGTAATAAAAATTCTAGTCAATCCTGATTCTCAACATACTATTAGCCGAAGTGGCCGGTCAATGGCAAATATCACTGACGAACGAAGCGCTTTGTGGATTCGTCACCAGGGGCCCAGCCGTATTCACGAAAAGCTATAATTTTTGTAAGAGAAAATTCCAGCCAATCATAAAGCTGGACATCATTACAGCGAAGGCGACCGGCAAATGACAAAGAACACTTACGAAGGAAAAGCTATGTGAATACGGGCCAAGCTTTTTTTCTTTTTTCATGGTAAAACTACATTTTTTTTTCATTGGGGCGGGCACTTTCGCTAATGCTATTATGTATGCTATTATGGGCGGTCAGTTCTCATGAACCGTCTTAGCATATTAACTGCTTCGTGAATGCGGGCCCGCCTACGTTACCAACAAGAGGACTATCATACGTAAGAAAAAGATTTGCGAATAGGGGCCCTCGGTCTGAATTGACGATAGTTTTCATTCCTGCGAGCACCCTCTCATTGGGAAGTGTACAGGCTCGGGCAACTTGCGATAGCGATCAGCATGACAAAGATATGATTCATGTGGTGATGGCTAATAGCGGACGGCGCTTACGTAAAAGAAATTTTGTCAGTAGGGGCATAACGTTTCAGTAGAGGAGGTCTACCCTTTCCGCGTAACAGTAAGAGGAAACATTTAGGTATAGGTACAAAATTCCTGAGTGCGAGCGAACGCTGTGAAAGCCCCTACGATACATCGCTGCCGGCACAGAGTCGGTTTTCTCATGAAAACACGCGCGAATATTACCAGGAGCTTGCAAAAAGCAACATTGACATGCTGAATACTCGCGTTATGTCTGGTGAAGTTAAATAATGTTGTAAATACACACGGCGTTCAGCGTGTGCATTTACAACATAACGTGCTTGCATTTAACCTCTATTTTCTCTTTATGTGTCCATACATCATGCTTTGTCGCATTTGTTTATTTTCTGCATTGGTGAACCCTATCATGAGCTATTCGTTTTCATTTAATGCTGTTCAGAAAGAGAACATAGCTTTCCCGAGGACAATTCCACGTACATGCTTAATCAGTGCTGAATTCTCGAAGATTTTCATTCGTAAGAGTTGTTTGCCATTGGCCGGCCACTTCCACTACTTTATCCAGCACTACGATTGGCTAGCGCCTTCTCTTACAAGGAGTTCTAGCATACGAACGTTTTTTTTTTTTTTTTTTTTTTTTTGTAAGTACGGGCCTAGGGTTTTGGAAAGTCAAAACGTCGAAAGCAAACAAAAAAAAAAAAAAAGGAGGAGGAGGAGTTGAGTATAAAGAAATCGCCACCGGCAGAGTGTAGAGTATACTTCAATTGTGATATGTTCAACGGCTCTGGACAGACGTGTTAACTATTGAGGCCGAAGGGACGACGCTTTTTGTTCGTAAGGGCTGTTTCTATTGGCTGACCGCCGGCACTCATGGTATTTGTAACATAATTACCGGCTGGCATTTGCTCTTATAAACAGTTCTAGCATAAGAATTTTTTAAATACAAGCCTCTGCTTAAATTACTATGTCATATACCGCGTGTCCCAGCTAACGACGTTAGCCAAGCCCCGCTCAAAGAAAAATTAAACAGATGAAAAAATAACATTGCAAGATACGATTTCCAGACCTACGGTGTTCATTCGTCGGACCTCTAGCGACTGAACGCCGTAGCTCTTCAGATTGCATCTTGCACCGTCTTTTTTAAATCTATTTTTTGTTTGGACAGCTTGGCTAACGTTAGCTGGCACACCTTACAGAGCGCGCGGTACACGTTGAACTTTCGCTTGCTTACCTCCCTATGCACTGTAACATCGCTTCGTCAAGCTTGCTGTGTGGCTTAGGTGCTGTCAAAGTTCACTGAATGTGTATGTTAGAATTTAGAAAGCAATGATATCAATGTGTATTTGTATCAATATAAATTTGTATTGTGATTTGTATTATATCAATGTAACCGTTTACTACAAAACTAGATGCCAGTAAGATCATCCGTGTCGCGTGTTAAGAGCAATTAACCTAACCCCATTAGTTGTTAGGCTGCCCAAAAGTACAATAATGCTATGTTAAGACAGAATTGTCTAAATTAATCACCGCACCTTTTACTGTCACCGCGTACAGTCTCGACTATACCGCATCAAGTCACCACGCTGATCCCAACTCACCGCGAAATAAACTCGCTGCATTAGACAAACGATGCTCTACCCTTCGAAGCTACTGCGCGAAATCACCGCATTGTGGACCTCCCCCTGAAACGGAGGGGGAGGGCGACGCGCACCAAGCATCTCTGACGGGCAACAAATTTCATCGAGTGATGAAGCAGTTACGCTGAGCTCTGCAGTTGCGGCGTCCCCCATGCGTCGGCCGTCGCTGCGAGCGCGCTGCGTTCGGCTGCCGTCAAGTAAAAGCTAGGAGCGCGCGCGCCAGTCGGGAGGTTGTTCATTATGCAAATGTCTTAGATACGTCGTTAGACAACAGCTCCCCCGAAATGCTGCCGAATTAACGACGACCCCACTTTCTGAACCGGCGCGATCTACGAGAGGAGGCGGCGGCCGTGTCTCCTCATCCATACATGAGCCGCCGGAAAACGCGAGTCGTTACACCGATCGACGGGCGAGTTTTATGCGCGACAATCGGGAATGATCAATCTCCTTGGGCAGCGCTGTCGCGGGACGCAAATCGTACGTCGCGGAGCAGTCGTTTATGGAGCACGGGCGATACTGGCGCGCGGGGCCCCTGCATCGATTGAGCCCTAGTTGGTACAAGCTGCCTTGTGTGTGCGTGGTGTGCCGCCGCTTGTTCTGGCTAGCGAGCAGTATACCTCGCCGGCGGCGCATTAAAATGCGAACTCAAGAGGGGACACGGATATTTCGTTGGCGCATTTTTATGACCGGTGCAAGATTTCAAGGGGAGCGAGCCGTCGCGGGGGTGGGAGCTTCAAAGGAACGACACGGGAATAAAACCAAACGGTGGCGGGAGAGCTCCATCGTTTGCGCATGCTCGGCGGTGGTGCGGGAAGAAGACACCCCCTTACAAGTCCTTGGCGTGTCCTCGCTCGAGATTTATCCTGAACTCCATCGGCCGGGTTTCGGTATACTGACGGTATGTCAGTGGCCCGGCTCTTCCTTACCTTGTTGCTGTTAGGTATCGCGTATATTCTCCACAACGCAGAGTTTCAAGCTGTTGGCTGAGGGAATGTACGGTTAAATTTTTAATGTCACGGAGTGATCGTCGTGAACTCACATTTTCTGTATATAAGTTTTATCGCTCGTTGGAAACAGTTTCGTGGGGGACGCACCTTTTGTTCAGCAAGGAATAAAACGGGGAAAATTACTATGTCCGGCAACATGGGTGCAATAATTTATTTTTGCTTTACACGTGGCAACATTTCAGCAGGACCCAAAAGCAACAGGATTTGACTTTTTTGGAGCAGTTCGTCTTGGTAAGGCTACAGAAACTATTTCTAGTATTACAGGGTCGTAAAGAGTTATTAGACGTGGTGTGCAATGCACTTGTCTATTCACGCATATACTTAGTTTTAAATTTAAATGAAACGCCATTCCATGTGTGGTCACAACGCGTTGCTTGTATTTTCTGCACTAGCTGCTGGGGACCGCGATCGAAGTCTAAAACATCTTTATTATATATGTGAAACTCTGCTGGAGATCTACTCGCACTTACGTGTGCCAAGGCAGGGCATAACATTGTACCCTGTATAATTTCAAAGTAATTCATTGGCTGAATGAGCAGACGTTTGTTCAGGCGATTCGGCCGCAAAAGAAGCAGTTAAGTAAAACGTGTCCATTGGTGCGGGCGGTTACGGAAACCGCTGAAAAAGCTACGCTCGTGGTTTAGCTGCCTCATAGGTGCTCTTTTGTTTCAACGGGAGGCAGTTTACCAGACGGTTGCCCATCTTCTGAACTATCGGGCAGCTTTACTGCAGCGGCCTCTTCTAACAAGATATCCAACGCTGAACTCAACGGAGCATTGGATCACGTCTTTCGCCACCACTACTATCGATTTCGTTTCGTTCACGTTTCTTATACTCTTCTTTTTTGGTCCAGCCGTGTGTCTGGCAGACAAGTCGACTGAATCGGCAGTTGCATTCGGCAAGGGGCTACGTCTTATCGCAGTCGTTTTCGGCATGAATGCCTTCAATCCAAGACGGTTGCGTGACTAACTCACCCTCGTGACGTGGTGTCTCCGATAAAGGCCTTTCGTTCGTTCTTTATTTTTGTTCTTTTTGTATATGCGCTCTTTATTTTTTTGTTTTGCAAGGGATAGCTCTAACAGCAAGTTCAGACTGTTTCCCTTCCTCTTGCGGATGATATATATATATATATATATATATATATATATATATATATATACATTGCCCCTTTCACATTTTTCGACTGTGCAAAAGAGCGTTCCTGATCTGGAAAGACTGGATATATATATACAATTACATGCCACCAACAGACAATGAAAACAAGGAACTTATAAGGTAACTTGTTTGAGTTCAACTGAAATAATTGATAAAGTCAAAAATGAAAATTGACGAAAAAATAAAAACATCTTGTCGCAAGCGAGATCCGAACCAACGTCTTCGCATTACGCGTGCGATGCTGCTGCCAATGAACCTACCGCGGCGCCACTTTCCCATCCACTTTTTGGGAATTTTGTGTGTACTACATTTACCTATTTGAGTGTTAGCCAGCGTCACAAGTCACGGCCATGGCGGCGGATGTAGACATCCTTTCTATTGCAGGCGTCACGTAGTAAGTAAATTTGGGAGGAGGCAATTGGCCAATAAACCCTCGTGTGCTACCTGAAGGCACCAAAGCTTCTGTATTCAAGACCCCCACTATGTAATGAGTGGGAGGAACGGGAACCGAGGGGCCCGACTTATGTGAGTCACAATCACACCAAGCCAACAAGCAATAAAACCAAGGAAAGCATAAGGTAAATTGCTTGTTTTAATTGAAATGTATAAATCCTAAACTTCACTCACCTAATGACTGCAGCCTTTTCTACGAGAATGGCAGCTTGAAACTACGTAAAGTTAAAAACAGATAAACAAGAGTATGAGCGTGTTTTATGAAGTCGGTGAGAGCTTAGCTTTCCGTCGACCTGGTTATTTTTCCTGCTTTGTAAAAACCTGACAAATATCACTTTCTGGCAGGCTGCTCGGTCTCGTCAAGGACGAACTGTCTGCATCTCTCGATCTGTTAGGTCAATACCCCGGTTGAATTCAAGCATAAAGAGGCGTTAATGTCAGTATCATATCTTTATATACGTCTCTATTTGCGATCCCTTCATAGAACCACCAGCAGTCCTCAACGGCATGTGAAGCAACGTCCTCAACTGCAGCTGAAGAAACTTCATCCCGTTCTGTTCCGTCCATCGTCTTCCTTCTGTTAGTGGTGTTTTGTTCTGAGTAATTTTCGATATTTTGCAAGTGCTGGGCACTTCACAGCTTCAGCGCGAGAAGAGAAATCTGGCTCCCAGGCGACATCATTGTCTCCAAATAATTTGAGCAAATGTTCGCTGAACTCATCTTGTGTTTACGAAACTCTAACGCAACCTACTATAGGGCGAGCGAAGCGTATCGTATTATCTTCCAATGGAAACCCGGTCACTCCGATATCCCCAGTAATGTTGCAACTGACGAAGCAGCACGACAAGCGCATGAGAAAAAAAAATGTAGTATCGGGGCCTCGCTGAATTGCCGGCTAAATTGCGTCATGTTTTCAGGCAGACTCTGTCTCGCGAATCTAGCAACACGTGGTTTCAGTAAATTCAAGGTCCTGGAATTTTTTTTTCTACCTATCCGTAGCTCGAATTCAATACCGGCCTTCGCTTCGTGTAATGACCACAGAAGCTAGACTTCTTCTCGGCGACTCAATCCCCACTAGCGCTAGTTGCGCGCTCGTTTTTACAGCGATCGCCTTTTATAGCTATCGTTATATCGCAATACGCGTCTGGAATGTTTGAGAAAAGGTAGAAGGGGGAGAGCACGCTGGCATCATCCTACTCAGGAGCTCCTCTTTATCTGTATAGGCAATTTCTTCGCCACGCTATAGCCTCGGAACAATCGAGACGGCTCTCTGTACATTGGCGAGGAAAGCGCGCTGTAAGTGAAGCCCGTCGCTGGCGCGTCGTGTTTCCATTGCGTTTTCCAAGGACGAGGGCTTGAGCTTTCGCCTGGTGCGGTTTGGAATTTCAAGAGAAAAATTGCGCCGGAAGGGGGTGTGACGCAACCGACTCCTTCCGAAGCGGGCGCACCAATTCAGTGACACTGGCACGCTTCTTATTTGGAAGTATGCAAGTGAAACATACCGCAGCATTTGGCAGGTCAGAAGCAGCTGCCTATTGTTGAGGCGACATTTCAGTTCAGTTTATTCTCTCAAAGACCCCAGAGTTCGGGGGGTACTACATAAGGGGTGGGGCACAAAATTCCACATTACACACGATCAAGTAATATATACACATATATGTTCAAGTAAATGCACACGTATATACACACATAACATATATAATAAGTCAAGTACAAGTTGGTTCGAGATGGTCAGTGACACGTCGAAAAAATACCGATGGGCAGGTTATGTCGACAGTGGCAGGAGAGAGGGTGTCTCTGTTTACCGCTATGGGGAGAATGAACCACGATGAAAATGTTGATTTTCGTGCACGTGGCCGTGAAACCTCCTGCGGGTCGTTAGTCCGGTATGATATGCGCGATGAGGGCGTGATATAGGGTGCTTGATGAAAGGTGGAACTGTAAAAGAACTTGTGGTAAGAACAGAGGGAACTGATGCGCCGACTTGGAACGAGGTTTGGAAGACCCGATAGTAATTGCACTTACGTGACGCTGGTGTCGTATGAGCATGAAGAATGGGTGAACCGAGCTGCGCGGTTTTGTACTGCTTCAAGAGCGTCGATGAGATATGCTTGATACGAATTCCAGACTACAGAGGCGTTATGTAGTTTCGGTCATACAAGTGATGTGTAGGCAAGTAATTTTACGTGACTTTTAGCGTTGCGCAAATGGCGTTTCAGGAAGCCTAAAGTTTTGTTAGAAGCTGGAATGATGTTATGAACATGCGTACGCCAGATCATGTCGTTTGACACAGTGACGCCGAGGTATATTTAAGTGTCAGTTGATTCTGGAGCCAAGCTGTTAATTGTGTACGGAAACCTGAGAGGATTCTGGCTGCGGGTGAACGAAATGCTTTTGCATTTATTAACTTTTAATGTCATTAACCAAGTGGCACACCATTCTTAAATATTAGCAAGGTCATTTTGTTGGGTTACCTGACACGAAGTGTTTAGTACGGCAGTGCAGGTGACAATTATCAGCAAAAATACATATGTTACATGATACATGCAAATGTAAGTTGTTGATATAGATTAAGAGTAGGAGCGGACCAAGAATGGATCTCGCTGGAACGCCTGATGTTACTGGCGTTCCGCATATTGCGATCGGCTAGTAGGAAATTGCGTAATTTATATTAAAACAGTAGGATGTAAATTTAACTGGGAAAGCTTCGCAAGCAATTGTTGGTGAGGAACTTTATCAAAACTCTTTAGCATAATCAAGAAATATCGCGTCAGTCTGTACGTTATCATCCAGGTTAGTGTGAATATCATGCATGAAAACTGCAAGATCTGTTTCACATGACAACCCCTTGCGGAAGCCATGTTGCGAAGGATTAGAAAAGGGTATTGTTGTCAAGAAAATTTATTATTTGAGAACAGATCACATGCTCCCTCATTTTACAGGGAAGGCTTGTTCGAGAGATGGGGCGGTAATTAAGGGGTGAATTTCTGCTACCTGACTTGAAGACTGGAACGACCTTCCCTGTCCTCCAGTCGTCTGAAATGACTCCTGAAAAAAGTGACTGAAAATATTAGGGTGAAATAAAGGGAAGCGTTGCGTTTGGTATTTTTAAGATTTTGGAATTAATTTCGTTTATTCCAGTGGAAGATGACAATTTAATATTGTCTATTATGAATGAAATTCCATTTTCACATAAATTGATCACAGGCACTTCACAATCAAAGTCAAGCGAAGGTAAACAAAAAGGTGTATTTAATTCATCAGTAAACATTGTGGCGAACATGGCGCTGAACAAATTCGCATAATCCACAAAGGACCCTAATAAAGTTTTTCATCCATCCATCCACATTAGTAATCACTTCATTCAGATCATTGGTTAGAACGATTTCTCGTGATTAGTCGGCTGTCAGTGTCTTCCAAAACTGTCTGGGATTGAGTTTTAGTAGCTTGGGCAATTCTAAGTATAAGAAAGGAAGTACTTTGCTTGGCGCAGCGCGGGAAGATATTTCTGATCTGCTTCGTATTATTTCCCTCATACGCCTGGTCGACCTAAAAGCTTTGAAACCCGGAATAGATGTTTCTTTTTATTTTATATGCGTTTTAATGTTTTTCAGAAACCATGCATGGTTTGTGACGAGTGGCTCTGAAACTGACTTTAGGTATGAATTTAGCTGTTAATTCCTTCAGCTTTCCTTTAAAGCGTGTCCAATGGATATCAACATTATGGTGGCGAAAAGTGGTCTTAAATTCTGGATAACATGTGCAAGGCCATCATTTAACGCTTCGAAATCACCTTTGTCGTACAAGTGTATCGTTTACTTATACATTTCGGGCTTTTTTGGTCGAATTGAAAAACCGGCATGAATTATTTTATCGACGCTCGTTTCATGGAGATAATGAATGTGTTTGGCTTTCAGGGTTGTTGGTTAGAATTAGATCTTAGACATTGGTTGTATCCTGCGAAACACATGTTGCTTCAGTAACTAGCTGGGCCTTATTAAAATTCAGACAGTTACGAGAACGTTCCTGGTTTTGGTTACTCCTGTCGATGAAAACATATTGTCTGTGCGCCAGTATATTTGTGGGAAGTTAGAATCGCCGAATAGAAGTATGTGTGCATTTGAGTGAACAGCAATGAGCTGACACATTGTTTGGTTAAGTTGGCTGCTAAATTCGGAAGTATAGGGTGGGGTGGTCGGTAACAGACGCCTAGTAATACGGTCTGTGGACGTGCTTGGATAATCAGCCATATTTCCAATTATGACTGAATACTGATGACTGAGCCGGACAATCGCTCGTGGATTGCTATGAGTACACCGCCACCACGCGCACATACACGATCATTGCGGTACACGTGAAAATTCGGTAAGTCCGGTAGAACTTCCATTATCGCTTCTGTCGTCCGTGAGCACGTCTTGGTAAGTATTAGGGGATTACTCCCAGAGGATACTGCAATACTTGATGCAATTTCACGCTTGAGAAGAAAACTGCGGTTGTTGGTGTAAAATGTAGAAAATGAAAGAGCATTGCTAGAGACAGCAGATGCTCGTTGTTGTTGATTTTTTTTTTTTTTTTTGCTTTGTTGGCGCTTACATTGCTACGATAATTCTCTGTTTGTAGCGTCGAAAATAATGTAATGCTGTTGGCTCTAGTACGAAGGCGTACAGTCTAACACAGCGGTAAAAACCGCACATTGGTACGGTACCACCGTGCGATGGTACCACCGGTGAGCGTTCTCGCATTTTCATGCTTTCATGCACTTTCCAGGATCTATCTATCTATCTATCTATCTATCTATCTATCTATCTATCTATCTATCTATCTAT
The DNA here is from genome assembly GCF_013339745.2 of Dermacentor silvarum. Lineage (NCBI taxonomy): Eukaryota > Metazoa > Arthropoda > Arachnida > Ixodida > Ixodidae > Dermacentor > Dermacentor silvarum. The sequence continues at coordinate 103,966,592 of NC_051154.1, read as the reverse complement.
CTATCTATCTATCTATCTATCTATCTATCTATCTATCTATCTATCTATCTATCTATCTATCTATCTATTTATTTTCCCGCTTTCTTGGGTCACTGGCTAGTCCGTGGTCGAATGGGTATCGCATCGGGGTGCTGTGCTGAGGTAACAGGGTTCGAACCCAACCATTGGACAAACTTGGGTCACTGAGTATGTGACAATGTGTACATGCCTGCCGCTCTTCAACAAACCTGTTTCACGCTGAGTTAGAGCACTGGGTATCTGCCACTAGATCTGTGCTCGCTTTCAGTGATCCTCTTTGATGCCAACTTGGATCACTGGGTCTGTGCGAGTAGGTATGTGCCACTCTTCAAATGAATGTCTTTGACGGCAACTTGGGTAACTAGGTACGTGCCACTGCGAATGTGCCGTTCTACAATGGCGAAAAAAGATCCCCTAAATTTATCTGATGCTGAGCGGAATCGAACCCACGTCAGCAGCAACCCGACGCATTAGCAGGCTGCGCCACAAATGCACCGGGTATGTGCCGCTGTTCAATGAACGTCTCACCAAATTGGATCGCTGAGTATGTGCGGCTGAGTGTGCGGCAAGCGAGAGAACAATTCTCAGTGTTCCCCGGGCACCGGCGCGCCACGCTTCTCATCCCGGACTTCTCGGCAGTGCCATTAGATGGCGTAGCGAGTCCAGAAAGAAGCGCGAGAGAGGAGCGCGGTTGCCTCATGACGTGTTTCTCGACGTTCGCATGCACCGGCGAGCCATGCATTTCGGATGCCACGTCAGACTTCGCGGCGGCGGCGCTGCATGGCGCTGACTGTTCTCAGGGTAGCTCGAAAGAGGAGTCCCGTTGCAGTACACGTCTCATACACAACTCGTTTCGACGGTGGCAATACGTTCACTCGCTTTATTGATTCACTGCTGATGCTTTCTCGTCGACGGTCTTCGTGGGATGGGCTGTGTCGAATTTTTTCCTCGTGTCAACTAGCTTTTTAAAACATTGTCGTTGAAACGCTGCGCCTTTGGTCGAAGACACAGACGCCGTCGTTTGAGACGCTGCGCCTCCAGTGGCAGATGCTGCACGGGGCTCCGAACTGGTCCTTGAGGAAGTGGCGCTTGAAGTGACGGTTGGCTCCCACGTATGGTTAAGACATGGTGGTATATGAAGAATGCCACCCATAACACCTAGTGCAACACAATGCCACAAATTCCCACCTCACAAAGCATGTTAAACGCATAAGCGACCCGGGCTGGTTCCTCATAATGTTTTTCTCGTTAACCTTTCTGGTAGCTGAAGCGAGGGAACGATAGACATGCACTGCCCGTATTCACTTCTTCTAGCCCCAACAACATCTTTATTGCTCGGTCATGTCTGTTCTAAAATGCTTTAAATGTTATTTGACCACCTTCGATTTGCATTTTACTCCTTGGCAATTCACGCTCGTCTTACTGACTTTGTCGCTTTTGCTAATACGATCCCACTCACAGATAGCGACACAAGTATGAAAATAATGTTTCATGGCATGAAAGTAAACATCATCCAGTATGCCTCCGTCTATACTTGTGCATGCCATCTACTGCACATGACTAAAGCATCTAATATTGTTAAAATAATCCGTCTTGCCTTTTTGGTGTCCACTGCAGGTTTAGTCTTTCGGTGGTCAACGTGTGTTGGTTAACTGCATGTGAGTGGCTACGGAGTTCCCCACTTGCGCCTCGTGGTCATCGTGTATTGTAAAACTCGTCGCTTATTTAAATGGAAATCCTGAGGTGTTCATTGCGTCTCTCAATGTTCATCCGCGTGCCCTCAACTCCGTTTTCACTTTGTTGCTTAACTATGCCGTGCAGTGGTCTTGTGCATTTATTGCTTTCTGCTGGCAAACTACCCATATAGGAGACAGATGTTTCGTTTCAGCGCTAAATGAAAAGCGTTATATGAGCGGTACAAAGACAAGTCTCATTAAGAAGCGTCTTCTTTTCAATAATAAAATTATTAGTCTTTGACTGAATACAGCAAGGTCACAATGTGGCAGTGCGAAGTGGTGTCAAGAGGAACACAACTGAGCTCTCTTCGAAGGCGATATGTCGCTAGCCGTGTTACTCGCAATGCCATGTATAGCGCGGATACATCAAAACCGTGGCCCGAATTCACAAACCTTTCTTACGCTTGAATTGCTCGTAAGATAAATTTTCAGCCAATCCTGACGCTGGACACATCATTAGCGAAAGCTGCCGCCCAATGGCATAGAGCACTTACGAAAGAAAAGCTTTGTGAATTCGGCCCCTTGTCCTGTAAAAAAGCAGAGCATTTCATCGTTCAAGCTCAAAATGTTCTAGCAGATATTACATTCTTTCACAGATAACAAACAATTCACGCTTTGCCACAGTTCCGCAGAAGAGAACTGTTTCATTACACGGGGAGTGATTCGGCCGCGGATATTGCGATGTAAGCGGCTGAGGTATGACAGTCTGCGATAATGGTAGGAAATCCGCGATGTACTGAAGAAGAAAACAGTAAAAGAAAAGGACCGCTGTCGCAAAACCATGCTTCTTTTTTTTGCTCTTCTATGTCACTGGCAGACTCCTCAGAGCAATAACTAAAACGCGCGACGACATAGCGGTCACCTTACAAGCGCATTTATTAGCTTCCGTCGTTTCGTAACCCCTTAGACGTTCGCATTCCAGCGGCTCGACGCTTTTGTTCCACGGTGTCCCCACGGCGCCTCTTATCACTGGAGCTGTTCGCCACTTATGACGCAACGTCAGAGGCGGGAAAATGTGCACAGCAGGCCACTCTGCCTCGCCATTACGAGGCACAGCATGAGCTGTTCCTTCGGTAAATGTTCGGGAGGCAGGCCTGTGCTATCCTCTTGCTTCAAATGATCACCACTATATGGCCTTTCTGAGCAGGTCTCTGGGAATTGACAATAAAAGTAAGGCGTGGGCAACAAAATTTTCAGAGTAACTGGTTACGCAAGAAAATAGTAATGCTCCAATATAGCTTTCATAGTGAAGAAAACACAATAATGATGTGAGATTGCTCGGACCACTTAGTTATTTTCCTTCTTCTTTCCCGCTCGCCACGTAGGCCAGGTGCCGACGTTCTTCCTGTACTGTTGTAGCCTTTCGTCATGTCATGGAAGTGAGGACTGTAACCTTGCACACCGTTGTAAGTTTACATTCGCATGTACTTAGCCTTATTTTTTAAAATCGAATTTAACGCTGACGTATATAACAGTTAAGTTTAACAACTAGTGAATTCCTCTCCGAAAACTTGCGGCGAAGGGGCTTTGAAAAAAAAAGTATTTTTTTTCACTGATAAAGCTGAAAGAAAGAGGTTACTCACTAGTGCAGCTGCACAATTTTTTTTTTCTTCAATATTATTTTAAAGAAAAAGACACACCTCGGCGGTAAAATCGAGCGAACACTCTCCACTTCGTTTTCTCATCTCTTATACGCCGCTCTTGTTTTCTTACGTTCATTAATTCTCTGCCATTCTTCTCACTTTTCTCTTACTATTCTCCAATTATCTTTTGAAGAGTCGCTCCAGCAGCTCGAAACAGAAAAAAAAAGTAAGTTGGCGGGAAAGAAAGAATAAGAAAAGCTCTACGGATAGATACACCCTGGAAAGGGGCGTATCACATCGTGGCTGCCATCAATATTTCTCAAGCCTTCAAGTGCGCGAGAAATGAAAGAAAGAAAAGCTAATCCAGAAGAAAAGACCCCCCCCCCCCCCCCAAAAAAAAAAAAGAAGAAATAATGCAACCTTTAAGAATCCTTTCGATTCGCTCTTAATTTCGCTTTCCTCGCGTTACTGCCTCTCTTGCGTCCCACCTCAGGCTGTCCACGGCCGTCTTTTATGTTTCCTCCCGCCACTCCTCTCCGCGGGGCTCGGCCCACATCGTCCTTTTGTTCATCGCGGGCGCCAAGTTTCTAATTTGGAGTTCCTGTATTCGCGATGTTGTTTCTGGGTTCGACACCGACAGGGCCGGAGGACGGTGCGGGCGGTGGGAGCCTGCCCTTTGCGCGCCCAAATTGCAGCAGCCACAGCTAGCAGTGCACACGACGGGAAAGGGGGTTCATCGCGCCCGCCTGTATAGCGGAGGAAAGCGAGGAACGGCGCAAGGGGCAAGTGACAGATTGCGCTGCGACGATGCGGCGGCCGCGGCGTGCGGGTGCAGCGCCGGGGGCCATCGGCGACGACCTGCATGCAGCGTGCTTCTATCCTTGCCCGAATATACAGGCCACTAGCTCCGCGTCACTTGTATCTTTCCATGCCCCCTTGTCCTCCATCCAAATATATATATGCTTCCTCTTCGGTATTGACGTTCTGCTGTTTATTTCTTATTATTTTTTTTAATCGCCAACACTTACGGGCGCGTGTGACACGACGTGTACCATATATGTTACAACTTCAAGAGTGCATTGTTTCACGCTGAGATGGTGTAGTGCCGGGCAACTATAACGCTCGGGTCAGCTAGTCCGGGATCGAATTCGTACCTGAAAGTAAACTACTTGTGAATCGCTGACGCTCACGCCAAGTCAAATTGCGATAGCCAGTTATGCGATTCGGGAAAGCTACACAGCAGTCGCGAGCAGTTATTGCACGCGAACGCCTTTTAAGAATTTCGTCCTTCATTTATCAGCATTAGCGCTACCTTACGCAAGAGTGCACATTTCCAGTTAAAAAGAAAAAAGGTTTGCTTTGCTCGGCATGTACTTGACATTAGAATAAAAAAAAAAAAAACACACGAAACGGTAATGCGCGTAAGAGTTTAACAAATCAGAGAGTCGCAAAGTTGAGAGAGAGAGAGCTCGGCATAAATACAGAGCGCTATAATGAAGGAGGAAGGGTAAGGAAGGGACAGACCCCCCGCTCCTCCTGTCGGAGTGGACGCGAGGAACGTGAGAAGAATGAGTCAAAGTGCAGAAACTTTCTCGCGTCAATGCACTGAGAGAGTAGGGGGAGGAGTGGTGCGATGAAAGCCATCAAGTCACTTCCAGCTACCGTCCATCAACATCGCTGATTTCGGCGGGGGTAGCATTTGACCCTCCCGCCCCGGTCAGAGAGGAAAATAATAAAGATTCTGCGAGGGCCACACTTCCCTTCACGTGTTAACAGCCCTTCTCGAGTGAATAAGAAGAGCGCGGGCGTAGGTGTGAGTGCTCAAAAATGATGGAAGGTCAGAAGAAAGAAACAGAGAGAGAAAGTCTCCTATAGCAAAAGGTCTCTCAGTACAGATTAAAAAAAGAAAGGTGGGGGGAACAGGCGCACTTAACAAGCTCATCGCCTGCCCCTCCCCTAAAAATGGAAAAAACGAAGAAAAAGATAAACGGATCTGTAGGGAACCAGCGTTGCCACTGTTCTAAGCGCGCACTTGCCTCATTTTCGCCTGTGGTTTTTTTCTGTTGTTTTTTCCTACTCTCTCTCACACTTTGCTTCACCCAGTCCTCTGTTTCGACATAATTCCCCCGTTTCTTTCTCCTAGCCCCCCCCCCCCCCCCTCCTATTTCTATCTCATCCTTCTCCGGGTGCTTCTTTGGCCGTTTTATTTCCCCGCCCCACTCTCCTGATATCATCGTTTCTTCTTTTCTCTTAATTTTTTCATTCCCAAAACGGGCACTCCGGTCGACACTTTCCCGACGGCTAATTAATCCATCGCCGAATATTAACTGCAACCCCAACCTAAAAGGGTGTCGACTTAATGGAACTAGACGGCGCTCAGAAAAACGCCGGACGCGCGCAAGCACGAGAGGGTGGGACAGTTAGGCGATGAAGAAATAAACAACCCGCGAAGCAGCTAAGCGGCCGCCGCTGCAGAAAGAAAAGAGCCGTAGGGGGAGGTAGCGATGAAGGTCCGAGAAACGAGTTTAAAAGGCTTCATTTAGGGGAAAAAGATGAGTGAAAGAAAAGACTGCTTAGCACAAAAAGTACCGGGGTCACCGGCAAGAAAGAGGGAAGCTAAAATAAAGCCCTGCGTGGAGAAAAAAAAGTAACGAAATATTCGAAGGGGTGACCTTATTGCCTTGCCTGAAATTAAGATTGGAACACCGTACTCAGATGGGCAAGCGCAAAACTTTGAAGCTTTTTAAAGCTCAAGATGTGCGCGGATGGGGGAAAATAAGGAAGTTTGGATGTAATGTCTTGCGATGGAAAGCGTGCAAGTAAAGTACCTCCCCCCCCCCCCCCCCCTCTCTGAGACACTCTCTTTTGCCTAATTCGGGGATAAAAATAATAAAGAAGAGATGCTTCGGCCCAGTTCAAAGCATGGCGAGAAAATTGGACAATGAGTCTCGGGCGTTTTCTCTGGACACGCATGGAGATGCATGGGAAGTGTTCCATCGGCTCCTTTTGATGTATAGACTCTTGAGTTCGGCCGCCAATGGTTGTTCTCCTTCAGGCGTGCACCATCAGAAAGAGAGTGAATGTGCAGTGAAATAGACTCGGGCGAAATACCAACGGAAACGCCCCCATTTCTACACCGGTCCGCCGTTCATCGCATACTATCCATATACAAACAACGGTGCGAATGCTTTTAAACCTTCGTCAGCCGACACTGCCTGTAAGAAGAAAGCAAACCGAAGTATCTCAAAGATACATGCCAGCAAACACCGAGGGCAACGTGAACAGCCCTTTCGGGATTCCTTTGTTTTTTCTCCTAATATCTTGAGCGGCGCATTAGTTTCGAGGCAGTTCGAGGGGAAAAGAAAAAGGGCCCGACGGGAAAAGGTGGCGCTCCGGAAGAGTTATTGACAAATGCATTAAGCCTCAGCGCGACGTTTGTCTTGGCGTTTCTTGTTTCTTCGCGCGCAGCAGCATCTCCGCCTTCTCTCGTCATGAAGAGAACGGCGCAAGAAGGGAGCGCGGCGGGGATATTGGAAGGAACGTTCGTTCCAACGCGCTCATGCGCGAGCTGCTTGTTTGCAGGCGAACCGAGGGAGTGCGGCGCCAGTTCAGGCCGTTACGTAAATTGCGCACCTCGTCAAAACCTCACGACGAGCTCCGCAGCTGGCCGTGCGTAGAGCTGAGCAAATACAGCGCTCCTTTGTTTCGCTGTAGTTTTCCGCCTTCACCAGTGTATATGTAGCGAAGAAGAGAGGCGTTCGCTTCCTGCCGCGCTTGATCAATTTCTATCTTGCCTTGCCTGGCGCAAAGTTCGAGCGTTGCCCAGCGAGGCATTCAAGGTGGTAATATACAGGAGTTGAGCGGCAGGACGTCTTCGTGGTTCTCGTCCGCCCCGATGTGGCGGACGGAGGCGCGGAATGCCCAGGGTGCGGGCCTCGTGGGACGTGGCCGTGGTTTCGCTGCCGCATCGAATGTGTGGAGCGGGGATGTCAGTCGTAAGGGCTGTTCGTCTAACTTTCGAAGATAAGGGCTCGCGGCACGTAGGAAGCGTGTGTGTCGGAATCGGCCATCGCATAGACAATGCGAGAATAGTGTGTGCGTCCCGAATTTGACAGGGCTCCTTCGGTGCGCAAACCCTGCATTTCTAGCATGCGTAAGTCTACTACGGAGGCTCCGCAACATTACTCGATACGTGGTTTTTCTCGACACCATTTGTTAAAATTTTTGTTTAGCATCTGTACTCTGCTGCTGTAGCGTCACTTATCGGAGGACGGCATTTTTTGTTGAAGGAGCCTTTCTTAGAAACGCATGCGATAACTATAGTGGGTTGGGAAGAGATTGGAAGAGCACCCTCCCAGTATACGGCACGATGTTGCCTCCAGACATACCGTCCTGCCTTGGAGTGGCGCGGCAGACAATAAATGTGCATGCCGCGCCGCTCCCCCACGACATTCCGACGTTGTGTTTACGAAACCTTTCCGCGTTATTTGGCACACGTGTAGTTTACAAGCACGTTTACGATGAATAGCCGCGGCCCCGTATAGACGTCAAATAACCGCACTGATCCGCTGGGCGAGAATCCACACTCAACGACCATTAACAACTCTGGTCTTCCACTTCCTTTCACTTGGTGTGGAGAGATCGGGATAGATGTGCTCTGGACAAATTGAGCAGTGTTATAAGTGTGACTTGATTACAGCGGCCATGTAGGCGATCTTAGCCAATAAATTAAGGTTCATTCCCTATTACACATACTATTACTCGTTCACCCTTTCACTGCCTCACGTCTGTTGCAGGAGACGCTGCTTCAATTTCTCGCCGGACTATACGTACGACGTTCTCGGAGGGGGTGGGCTCACGCGGAAGACAGAGGTCTTCACACGCCGATGAAGCAGCGGTGTTGGGTAGACGTGTGAACTTCTGAACTATGCGGGCGGCTTATCGAACGCCTGCTCTCCGACCCGTCTTACCTATCGCTTCAAATGTTCGTGCTACAAAACGACACCCTGTATCGCCGCAACATGCACCCAGACGTACCCGAGCTGCTAATCGTCATTCCGTCTCATGTTCAGCAGACTGTACTCCAGCAACTGCACGACGTTCGAACCGCTGGACACGTTGGAGTCTCTCGGACCTATGACCGAATTCGGCGACGGTTTTTCTGGCCCCGTCTCTACCGCTCCGTCCGTTGCTATGTCACCGCATTTGAGTCATGTCAACGCCGAAAACGACCAGCTATGTACATCCTGCTGGTCTGCTGCAGCCTCTGCATATAGCGACCGACCATTTTTTTTCGCGTTGGCTTTGATCTTCTCGGACCATTCCCTATATAAAATGACGGAAATAAGTGGATTGCCGTCCCTACGGACTATACCACCCGCTATGCCATTACAAGAGCCCTTCCCACCAGTTTCGCGACAGACGTCGCTGACTTCTTGCTTCACGGCGTTATCTTACACCACGGCACACCTCGTCAACTTCTCACCGATCGCGGACGATACTTTCTTGCCAAAGTCATCGACGACTTACCTCGATCCTGTGCTACTAAACACAAGCCTTAATACAGCCTACCATCCTCAAACTAACGGTATTTCTAAACGCCTGAACCGGACAATAACTGACATGCTCGCGATGTATGTTTCCTCCAATCATCGTGACTGGGACACTGATCTGCCATTTGTCACGTTTGCGTACAATTGCTCGTGCCACGACACAGCTGGCTACTCGCCCTTCTACCTTCTATACGGCCGTGAACCGACCTTGCCTTTCGAGACTCTGCTTTCGACCACACTCGACTCGCCGACAGAGTACGCTCGTGATGTCATAGTTACAGCGACCCAAGCACGCCAGATTGCCCGTCTTCGTCTCTCTGCTTCACAGACACGTCAGAAGTACTGTTACGATCGGCGCCACCACGACGTAGAATACGAGCCAGGTGCTCTTGTGCTAGTTTGGTCTCCATCTCGACGTGTCGGTCTTTCGAAGAAACTCCTCTCGCGATACTACGGGCCTTATCGCATCCTCCACCAGGTGACGCCTGTCACATGTGCATATGATGTGTCTCCACTGGATGCTACCGTGCCTTCACCTCTTTCTGACATCATCCACGTCAGCCGCCTCAAACTGTTCCTTTCTAGAACAGTAAGCTACTTAAGCTACTTCCGACGGGGGTAATGTCACAGTATGTGATGTGGAAAGAAGAGGACATGGTTGGTGCCCTGGGAGACGACGAAGAAGATTTTGGCTTTTGCTTCTCTACTCAGCCATTAAAACCAATCTATAAATACTAGTACACTTCTTCCTTCCCGTAACATCATACTACGCTCACCACACGGAAGCCGACAGAATGTGAACAGAACTGCTATTGCAGGGCCATTGCTTAAGAATACCGGTCATTGAGTTATGTAAATGCATGTTCACTGTCAGTGAAGGACAATCTCTCCGTCATACACGTCAACGCAGAAAAAAGAAAGACCAGAATTACACAGGGCATATCTCTAAAGGCTGCTGACTGCATAGCAGAGAGCAGAAATGAGGACCTTGCTGTTTTCTTAGTTTAGCTTTTGTGGAACGCATTGTTTCGCGTTTCGCGCAATCTTTAAAGTACAACCAGACAATTTTCTCTTGAAAATTATGTCCCCTATCGTGTCCCGAATGCTGAAACTGATGTGTGCGAGTCGAGGAACCACATTATGCAACGCAAATTTCGTTTACAGCGAATTGAATTACACTGATGGAGCTGAATTCACGAAGCTTTTTGCTTGTACGTGCCGATTGGCTGGCATCTTCTCTTACGAACATTTCTAGCATAAGAACGTTTTGTGTGTGTGTGTGTGGTGTGTGCGTGCGTGCGTGCGTGCGTGTGTGTGTGTGTGTGTGTGTGTGTGTGCGTGCGTGCGTGCGTGCGTGCGTGCGTGCGTGCGTGTGTGTGTGTGTGTGTGTGCGTGCGTGCGTGCGTGTGTGTGTGCGTGCGTGCGTGCGTGCGTGCGTGCGTGCGTGCGTGCGTGTGTGTGTGTGTGTGTGTGTGTGTGTGTGTGGTGTGTGTGTGTGTGTGTGTGTGTGTGTGTGTGTGTGTGTGTGTGTGTGTGTGTGTGTGTGTGTGTGTGTGTGTGTGTGTGTGTGTGTGTGGTGTGTGTGTGTGTGTGTGTGGTGTGTGTGTGTGTGTGTGTGTGTGTGTGTGTGTGTGTGTGTGTGTGTGTGTGTGTGTGTGTGTGTGTGTGTGTGGTGTGTGTGTGTGTGTGTGTGTGTGTGTGTGGTGTGTGTGTGTGGTGTGTGTGTGTGTGTGTGTGTGTGTGTGTGTGTGTGTGTGTGTGTGTGTGTGTGTGTGTGTGTGTGTGTGTGTGAATGCGGGCCCACTGTGGTTGCCGCACGGGCAAAGCGTTCTTGATTTCGCGTGTGAATTCTCTCTTTAACGCCTTCTTATGTTTACTGCAAAGCAGTTCTTCGGTCGTCACTATGTGTTCGCCTCGTTGGATGGGTGTCCCCACTGAAGCACGCAGCTAGTGAGAGAGGAGGCCGTACAAACAAGATAGAATCACGTGTTACTAGAGAGGCGTAGGGAAAGGGGGGGCGGGGGGGGGGGTTATAGCAGTTACGCTCGCTACTACGAGTAAATGGCTCCTTCTCAAGAATCAGCGCTGCACGGCAACGAAGCCGTGCTGTATCGACGGGCTGTGGCCGACAGCGGCGCGCTCAGCAGCCCTCAGCAGCGCTCAGCTTATAGACTCCCATGCATGCATTGTCCACTTTCTGATTTCCAAACTCAAACTTAGGTTCCAAAGACCACAGTGAAGAATACCCGGTGCTTTTCTCCCCAACCTTAAGTATACAACCGGCAGCGAGGTTGGCGCAGTTGGTGTTACGTCAGATCCAATGATAAGTGGATTCTATAAGTGCACTCAGGAATGTGCTCTCGCTCTTTGTAATTTTATGATCTGCAGATTAATACATAATTGGCACAAATAGGCGAAGGCGCTGTTTAAGCTCCGGTTTCTCGAAAAAGACGAACGGACGAGCAAGCTGAGCAACAATTTTTTTTCGCGTATTTCACCGTTCCTTTAGTGCAACTCGCGTGACCAGCGTGAATTTTTGCTCAGGAGGTGGTTACACAGTGCGAAATGCTCAGAAAACACGCCGGTAATTCCTTCCCAAAACTGCGCACTCTATATGCGGTGATGAAGGGAGCGGAAGAAAAACGTAATAGAACCCTCAAGAATTCTGAAGGGACCGCCGCGCCTCGATGTGTAACCTCCCCGGAGACCAACTTGTTTACCGTCTTTATACAACTCTTGCCGGGCCAGCACTCGGCGTGAAAAACCCGCACGGGGACGTGCAGGAGAAACTCCGAGGACGAGGCCGCGTGCAGGAAAACAGGGGGAACCGGAGGAAAGAGTTCGGGAGGCAACGAGGGTGAAACAAAAATAAACGACATGTTACTCTCTTTCTTTTCTTTTCTTTTTATTAAACGGTTTTCTTTTTCCCCCACGCGAAATGAGATAGTGGACGCACATGCTGGTGGGGGTGCACTCTAGAAAAGAGACGCCTCGCGTTCCGGGACCCGCCAAGCGCGTTAGAAGAGCATCGCGCGCCGTTTCTAAGCATTTGTCCCGCTACGAGATTAGGCCGTTAACATTCCGACGCCGAGGCGTGAAGTGGATTGCTTCCCTTCTTTCCCCTCCTGCGCCCTCCCTGTGATCTCGGTCTTCCTTTATTTCTCGATTTTACTCGGCTGACCCGCGGTTTTACTTTTGCGTTCGTCCTTTCTTTCCTTTTTCTCCCTCCCCGGTGTTCCCTTCTAACTTGGTTGCCCGCTGCCCTCAATATATATAATGCTTTCCTTTGCGTTGATTTTTGTAGTGCACGTGTCGCTGCGTTCGCAGTTAGAGGTCGCCGTTAAGTAATTCCCCGGATACGTTCTCCACTTGGGGGTGGGCAGGGGGAATTGAACGGAGAGGGGAGGGGGTGCGGAGAAGAAAAAAAAAAAAAAGGCCGGGGAGGAGGTCTCGCCGAATGCCTGACCTCCGTCGCCAAAGAAAAGGTAAAAGGAGGCCGCAAGAAAGCAGCGGGGCGCGAGAAAAAGCTCGAGAAATAGGGAACTGGGGACCTGAATGGAAAGGGATCCCGCTAACGCAAGCGCGCATTCTCGCGAAGTGCCTTAGTTTGCCTCATTACCATGAAAGATCGCAGGGGAAAGCGCAGAATGAAAAAGCCATTAAACCGTCACTGGCTTTCTTCTTTTATCCGGGCTTTCTTTTTATTTGTTTGTTTGTTTCGGCTCCCCATTTTCTGTCCCTTTCGCTTCCGATCCCTCGCCCAGTTGCTATTTTCGCCGTTAGGTGGTGCTTTATGACTGCATTCGCACATCTATCTCCCTTTATATAATGCATGTATGTATATATAAATGCCTCCTCGTCGTACATTCTGCACAAAGTGTCGTCGCGGGGGCATTTAAATTGGAACCTGATTTTCAGGACGGCTCTCTCCTGCAGCACTTTTCCGGTCCGCCTCGCCATTCTTTTTTTTTTTTTTTTTTTTACTAATGCGCATGTTCCTCGTGGGTGCACGCGCTAGTTCTAAACCGAAATCTTCGCGCTTGCTGGCTCCTTGTTTCTTTCTAATTCTTTTGTAGAGATGTCTTCTCACGACAGCGAGAACAAGTCTTAATGGCCGCGAGTCTGCCATTTCAGACATTAAACTCGCGCGTTTTCGTTGCACTTTTGTTTGCCGCCATCGCGCAGGTCTGTGTTATGTTTGCGCCTTTCCTTTTCTTATCTCGTTTTCCCGTTGCCAATTTGTTCTTTCATTTGCGTAACCCAGTTTGCGCTGCACGCTGCTATGTTACAAGTCTCCAAGTTTTTCTCTCTTTCTTTTTTTTTCCCTAAAACTTCTTTTTTTTTTTTTTTTGAAGCACGTGAAAGTAAGTTCGTTCTTGTGAATCTCCTCTCTTTCTCAGACTGTTCGACTTGAATTCATAGCGAAGTACCGCGTGAAATTCAGCGCGTGCTTCCGAGTCCAGAATTTCATGGGCCTGAAAGTCCTTTACTACACTTTTGAGGCTCCTCGTGAACAAAGTGAAAGTGTGTGAAGGTACTTTGTGTACCGTGCTTAGACAAGTCTGCAGAAACAAAAGCCCTTTGTTTAGGTGGCACCGTAACAGAAAGCTTCTTAGCATTTGTGCGTCTCGGACGCTTCCGCAATTAAAATGTCAGGCTTACAATCACATTAACATGTGCTAATCTTATTTTGTTTGTTTCGAGACTCAGATGAATATCGTCGACACTATTGTCTTGCGCGCCGCGCCCTAAGCCTATCTCCCCCGTGCTCCACAAACACGGAGCTTGTCTTAGTTTTAGCCGCATACATATGTATGTTGGGTGACAAGGCTTTTCTTTGGCGCGTACAGCTCTACGTAGTGTGAGTGGCAGATTTAAGAAATAACCAATGAGATTGCTGGACAATTCCGCGAAAGTATTTTCGATTATGACGATCAGATATTTGAGCATTAAAAGTTAATCCACAAATGGAGTATCACATCTCAATCGTAACTATTTTCCGAGAAGGAAAGGCGCCACTATATATATATATATATATATATATATATATATATATATATATATATGTTCCAGAGAAATGTTTAGTGGTAGAGAGTATCAACGTGCAGAAAGAAACTTGGAACGAGAAGGAGTTCGTTAAGATTACGATGGTAGATCGTCAATAATATATACATAATGGCTATCCGTGGAGTATTGTTTGCAGTATGTGCACAGTACCATCACGCGACCGAACATGAACACGATATGGGACTCAGGCCTGCCATTGAAACCACCTCTAGCTTCACAAAGCTTCTTTGTTTCATTTTTCATGCTTGAGCAGCATGACAGCTCAGGGCCTGTCCTCACCGAAATGTTGTGTTCTTATGTGCTTTTTGCCATTTGCTAGCTTCCTTAGCTTACTTAAGGCATATGTCCTACTTATATAAGCATTGACTGGGATTTGCTCTCACGAACAATTCTAGTGTAAGAGTTTTTGTGAATACGGGTTCAGGTTCTCACAATGGCCTCTTTTTCATAAGTGCGGGTTGTCTTTATGTTGAAGTGTCGTGTCAAAGAATCTTTGTTATGTCCTCGTTCAGTTCTTGTTAAAGTGCTTGAGAGAGAGAGCGGGGCTTTTTTAAAGAAAACTGGACAAGTTTGCCTGACGGCGTACCTATAGCATCCATATTCCAGGTGAATGCGATGATAAATGAAATGATATGCACAGGGCATGTCACAGACACATAGCATGCACAAAGCGCACCTAACACACAACATAACTAATTATAGCAACTCCTTCGGCAGTGTATCGCCGAAAGTTTAAAAAGTGCCTTCGTAGCATGGAACACAAAGGCGGTAATAGTCCATGTACACCCATGATCAGAAGTATACGAAGCGAGGTTCCGCGGAAAAGCTGAATTGCTTGTAAACTCAGAGTGAAAATCTGAAATCTACGAGTGTACTGCGATGTTTGCAATCAGAACTGTAGTTTTCAGGGGCGCTATGACGTAAAGTGATTCCAAACAGTTTTGATTCCAAATTCCTGACGTCAAATTTATGTAACCAACGATGCAAGCATCGGGCGGTGACCCGCAGCGTTGTCTGAACAACCGAATCAAACACTCTCCTCGTTTATAGGAGATCACCTTTGTTCGCTTTCAAAACCAATAACATTCTCAGCGGTTTTTCTTATCTAATTGGCTGACAAGAGGCAAGTAGCACGCTCTAGTGGAGAGGGTTTCGATCGGGCCGAGCCAGCACAGTGAAAATAGATAACCGCATGAAGAGGGTGGTGCCGGCTTCTCCGATTGGTCCGCTTCGCCTTACTTAGCTTGCGGTGGCTGGTAGAAAATGGCGAAGGAGTGCAACGGGAGGATAAGAATGCCGCTAAAACGGATCCTCAGCAAGGAAGAGTTGGCAGAGTGATGTCGTATGCATGCCGAAAGGGCTCGATAACGTTTTACTGCCACGCAAAAAGGTTTATCATCCGCTAATAAATACATGCTCACCGGCAGGTGCGAGTAGCGAGGGCCTGGGCCGATATTTTGTAGCGATGCCTTTCCGGTAATAATGCCTTTTCGCGCTTATCGCGCTTTGTCAGTGGTCAGAGCGACGGTCCGCTCGCGTTATCAACGGGATCAGCCGGCCGTGAGTGGTGGATGATAAGACTAGTATAGAATAAGTCATAAGGCATCGCTACAAAATCACGGCGTAGAGCGATCGGCGGATAGCCATCTTCTATTCCTTTCGGAACGGGGCAGTCTGTGGCTATTCAGAAAAATTTTCAGTTTTGTTCGGCATATTAAGGCATTTTGTTCGCGTACACGTCACTTTGACGTGGGGAGCTTTCGCGGTTTTGTGAGGTCGCGCGACAGACAGGCGAAGTGGGCGTAGCCAGAAAACATTGGACCAATAGCAGAGGGCTAATGGTGAAAAGCCGTCGAATCAGGAATGATTATTTGCTTTTATGTGGTTTAATCATGCATGATCAGTTTGTACACGTTATATCAGATGGGGAGCTATCGCGGTTTTCGTGACATCGCGTGACAGACAGGCGAAGTTGGGAGTGGCCCGAAAATGTTTTGACCAATCGTGGAGGCTGATTGCAGAAATTGGAATCAAAAAAGTTTGGAATCATTTTACGTTATAGCGCCCCAGGTTCGGGTTAGATGCCAAGAAATCGAGAACATTCGGTTTTTTCGCAGATTTCTTGGCTCCAATCCTTTTGATCACGGGTACGCTTCTCGTAGCTCAATTCAACGCAGAAGTTAGCGCTGGTTGGTGATAACAAAACTTGGACATCATAATAATCGCTAACGAACGCGAACACAAAGAAGAGACATATAGACTGGCGCCCGTCCAGTCTATATGTCTATACTTTGTGTTCGCGTTCCTTAGCACTTGTTATGATGTCCAAGTTCTCGTAGCTCTAGACGTGACCTGTGAAGTATGTTCAGAGCAGTCATAGGGGGTGCTCTGGAAAGGAATACTATGTTCGATGTTTTGTACATGACGTATTTCTAGAATCCAGAGCAGAACTTGGTCCTATTTGAGCAGCCTAGCCGTAAGGAGAGAGTACCGCTGAGGTTCCCGCCTCGGAATGCGAAATAATACGCACTGAGCGAGACATTTGGGGATGACTATCTCTGAACATGATCACTGTAAAAAAAAAAAATAAAACGAACTTGCCTTAGTATACGACTGCATTCAAGTTTCCAATGTAGTTGCAGACTCTACAACCAAAATTTTAGGAAGGCAATTGATCAGTTTTCATAACGACTCCACGTACATTAATTTTCTGTACAATGGGTACACCCAGAGTCCCAAAGCATGTTTGTAACCTGCGCAAGTGGACTTGTTGACGTTGCGCAAGTCGCTTTTGCGCAGCTCACAGAGTGCTTTAAATAAAAATAGTGAAAGTGTAACTTCGAAGGTACTTTTTAAATCTCATCATGATGTTATACGTAATACAACAATAATTGAGCTCATCGCGCAATACTTTCTGTACGTATGTATATATAGTGCGGGCCTGACCTGCACAGTACCAACATTGATCCCTGTATTTCTGAGAAAAAACACCTAGTTAGCATGCCTGCACTTAGTAGTATTAGTGTTCTAAGAGGGGTGTCTCGCTGAGTTCTACACCACTTTGCATTTTGCAGAATTGTCAATTATCTACCTCTAATTTCTTGTTCCTCGCCCCCTTCCGCATACATAATGTTGTTTTCCTTTCTACCTGTAAAATTTGCCCGTTATTTAGAAGGCCCTTTCCGTGCTATCAATACAACGTCAATCTTTTAGTAGTACAGAACAAGCAAAAACGACTTGTGTACAAGAACGAACAATGCCCTGTCAGCCAGTTGGACCATGCAGAATTCGGAATACCGGTGGTAGTTCTATAAAATGCGTGTTATCGATGACACGCGTCAAACGCAATAGGTCAATTGCAATGCCGAGAACTCGCGGCATGGTTGGTGTTGCGAGATTACACAGGCGTCACGTAGCGCGGCTGTTTCTAGAATAGTAATAAGTTTCAACCCGCCTTTGTGTTGCTCCATAAAGCCTGAATCGACAGGACACAAGCTGGACTGCTTTATCAGGCGAGTCGGCACTTTTGTCGATTTTACTGCGGGCTTCGGCCACCAACCATGCTTGACTACTAGTTAAACAGTTTCTTTGCCAACCAAACACAAACATAATGCATGATTCGTCGCAACAAGGTGAAATATCCAGTTCCACGTGGTGCTGCATAGGCTAGCACAGGATCCTTCGTCGAGCACAAATGCGGTTGGGCGAAATATTTGAAACACGTGTCAAGAAGAAATTATGAGAACGCGATGAAATATTATGCACTCTGCGCACTGTAGAAATCAATATTACGCGAAACATTTTCTAGACAGTCCCGTTTGCAGTTCCGCAAAGCGTTATCCGATGGCCGAATGTTTTTGTGTATACGTCAAACGATTGTGAGTGCGTGACGTGAGCATTTACTTCCCAACGGCAGCAATAAAACGGCGACGACGTTGGTGTGACGGCAAGGGCATGACGACATATTTTTTTCTACTCTGGCAAATAAACGTTAGAAGCAGTTTTGTTACAGCTTGGGCCGATCATGTACAGGCGGCGCAGTGTAACACAGCAGTCTCAAAATGCGGAGGCGGAAGAAGGAGAGCGGAAAGTGGAGGCGGAATGGCGAAAACGTGAGAAGAAAAGCGTAGTACCACGCAAGACGAACTATGGCGATGATGGCTACGAGATGGCGCCAGAGTAGCGCGCGTCGTTAGGGTGCCTCGATGCGCTCGCGCGCCTCCGCTCCGTTCGCGGGGGCGCGCGCATCGAGGCACTCTACGCGTCGTCTGTTCACGAAAAAGCTGCATGGGCGGAGGCGGCTGCTGTGAATTGAGCCCAGTTGTAAGCCACGCGCTGCCTCTCGCGATCTCCCGATTAGCGAGGCAGTCGCGCCACACTTCGCTCCGTTTGGAACGTGCCGCACGAGCAGATTGTCCGCGCCAACCAATATATCACGCAATGAAAACACGTATAGAGCTGCGCTCAAATTTCTCATTAGGGAGTATCGTAATCGTCGGTGAATGTTTTAGTAGCGTTAGCTACACTGGCCTAGCCAAGCCCGTTTCGCGCGGCACATCAAGAGCCGTGCTGCGCATGCGCAAGGATCAGTGATGTCACACGGCTTGCGCACCGGAGCCACCGGAGCCGGCACCTCTCGCGCACTCCGCCGCCGGTCTGCGCATTCCAGAGGAGTGAGGTCGTAGCCGTGGTAGACGCACTGGCGCCGGCGCGCGCTCGCTGTGCAGTCGCCGTCTGACACTGCGCTGGAGCCGCTGCGCTTCTGACTGGCGTTTGCCAGTGTGGTATAGCCATGGAGAAGGAGAGCGCAAATGCTGCTCATCAGCGCAGAAGAACGGAGAAGCTTGACTCATCGGATCCCGAAGTAGTTGCCTGGCAATTAGCGGTTGAGCGTAGGAGGAATGAATACATGTGCCACATAATACGTATACCGCGTGTGTGTCATTGGAGCAGCAGTAAGCATGACAATCAAGCTAATCCTTGACTATCTAGACAACCAGGAAAGCTAAGAATAATCAGCTGAACCTTTGCTAACGCTACGTATATCCTGGCATAGCCGAGCTAAGCCACTGAAACTTTTTTTTTATGAGCAACTTGTTGCTATGGGACGCACGCGAAGGACATTGGTAAGATTTACTATCACTAGAACGTTTTATTCTCGAGTCTGTGGTTGAATGGAAACAGGCGCTTGTGCAGGTCCTCTCGCTCGTGCTATATGCGACGGGCCGCGCGCGCCATACGTCATAAAGAGCTAGCTCGCTGGGCACCAGAGAAATACGCGTATGCGTGCACTCGTGCAGTAATGGTTAGCTCGCGCATCGATATGTTGGGCTGGGCGGCCGAGATTCCATCCCACCATCGGGGACCAGAATTCCCTTTGAAAGCGAATAGCTTTCTTTGGCTGTCTCGCCATTTTTCGTGCTGGTCGGACTTTCGCCACCGTTGCAAAGGACGCGTGCTCTCGTGCAACCGAGTTGCAGGGCGCGCTCACACACACAAAAAAATATGGGGTTTTACGTGCCAAAACCACGGTCTGATTATGAGGCACGCCGTAGTGGGGGACTCCGGAATAATTAGGACCACCTGGGGTTCTTTAACGTGCACCTCAATCTTAGTACACGGGTGTTTCCGCATTTCGCCCCCATCGGAATGCTGCCGCCGTGGCCGGGATTCGATCCCGCGCCCTCGTGCTTTGTAGCCCGACACCATAGCCACTGAGCAACTATGGCGGGCGGCGCATTCGCGCCGAATATAGCTGCTTTGAGACGTACGTGCTGTCGCGTAGGAGCTTTGGGGCGTCTGAAAAGGTTGCATGCTGTGGTGGAGCGCTTGGTTAATACTATACCGCTACGAATGTGCTAGCTGACGGCTCTGTTCGCTACGGAAATACGCAATCAAACAACAAATGCTACCTAAATGTCCCATCTGCAACAAATGTACGCCTTCAAGCGCATCATGTCTTTGATCAGGCGAATGGATTTCTAGTAGCGTTTGGCTATTCGCTTACATTGACTATCATTGTCGATGGTTTCTGCACAGTTTTTATTTAATAGGCCTGAAACAATGCGAGACAGGAACCTATCTACTTACCGCAAGGTGCCTGGGACGAGCTAAAGAATGCTTCGCATTTAAAGGAAAGAAAAAGCCCTTATCATCAGAAGTTTGCAATACGCAACCTAAAGTAATAAGATATACATTTTTGAAGCAGCTGTCTGGGAATTTGTCAATTAAATGTAACCAGGAAGTCGCGCTGCCATCATCAACATTGATCAGTCACGTCTTCTCAGCAGTCTGATTGCTTAAGTACTACTTGACTGCGTTTGGCGAGTGGAAGCGCGAGCGGCGCGTAGAAAATAAATGCCCAACTCTGTTTCTCTTTTTATAGCCTATACAGTAATTCTAGCCAAGACGGTGTGGATGTATCTTATATGGGAAACCAGCGCTGAAGCTTCGCGTGCCAACAATAGCGCCGTAACACATGCACAGCCTAGCGAGCGGTGGATACAGTTTTCAGTTGTACATACTGTGGTTACGTGTCAGCAAATTCACCGATCATCTTGAGACACCCTTGTCAGGGCTCCTCACATAAGAGGACACCGACGTGCTAGGATGTAGCAGCGTATGCGCTCAACGCAACGCACATGGCCATGGAAAGAACTTGGCTGGGCGCATCGGGCTAAGTAAATGTTGATACAGACGCGCGTCTTTTATCGTTAAATGTGTCGTGCCATCTCTGTAGCCTCCCTATACACTGGACGGTGACAGCATACTTTAGTCACACACTCAGACTGCCATAGTGCCTCGTGGCCAGCGCTGGTTCCCTGTTTTTCGCGCGGCCTGGTGCAGGTTGAGGCCCAACCTACCTTACCGCCTCGGTCACTCTCTATGTTCACTCTGAAGAACGTCGGCAACGTCGACTAGCAGCAAAAACGAAGGACCTGTGGCGACATCGCCTCGATGTTTCTCAACAGCTTGCCATGAGGTCATAAATTTTGAACGCAGTTTATCGATAAATATAGACTGCATTGATATTCTAAAAGAGCCAAATCCTGCACTTAGAACCTTTCAAGCACTCTCACTGAAACCCCCAACGGCCGACATGAAAAAAAAATGACAAAAAAAAGCATTGCAATCTATGTCACACCGACGTACCGACTGGGGGGTTGTGACGCGAAATTCAAAAATGAAACTTTGACCGCCATTTTCTCTTCCAATAATCAACCGATTACCGCAAAATCAATGAAAGTATAGTTTGTTCAGGAATACTTTATCAACCTAAATTGATTCAGTGTTTCTCTTTAGCCTGTCCCTTTAAGGTTATTCAACTTATTTTCCGTCTTGATAAAGAAAAAGAAAATTATCCATGGCGCTTTCGCAACAGGCTGCTCACACCACACACTTGATGGATATGTGTTTCACTTCACCAGTGTAGAGTAGTACGCCAGAGCAAGTCATAGTTCGAGGTCGGCGCATCTGCCTTTCATATAAATTCCTCTCTCTCTCTCGTGGATATGTAGGCTGTAGCACCGCTACTCGTGTATTATCGTAGGCACATATACCGTGTGTACCAGCTAATGTTATAATAGGCAAGCGGTAAAAAAGAAAAAAAGTGCGTGGCACACGCAGCATAGTCACAGCGTAAGCTGATGGAGCGGCTCAAGAATAGCTCCAATTTGGGCACCACGCACAACAATGTCTTCGCGGCAGAACGATCTGAACTGTCCGCCCGGCGTCGACGGCGAGCTGCGGCTTGTAACGCTCTCTCCACAGCAGTCTGTTGAGCCCGATCAAGCCTTACAACTACAACTTACATGTCGGGTGCGCCGCGTTTGCAGGCACCTTAATTAGATGGCGCCACCATACTGGCGGAGGCTCGGCAGATTGGGAGCGCGTTGATTGCGCGCCTCGTCTGAATCGCATATCGTCGTCTGCGCCTGCGGACGCTGCGTTTGCAGGCATCTTACCTAGATGGCGCCACCATACTGGTGGTGGCTCGAGTCGTCTCACCCTGCGTTTGAATTAGGGTATCTTCCGCCGCCGGATGGCACGCGCTCGCGTGGCTCAGTGGTAGAGTATCCGGATCCCACGCAGCGGGCGCGGGTTCGATCCCGGCGAGAATTGGATACTTTTTTTCGCGTTTCCGGCTATAGCGTTTTTCGCGTTTCCGGCTATAGGTGGCGGAATCATCGCGACCCGAAACGTCTATTCGAGTGAGCCCATAACAGCTTACGCTGTAAAACACGATACGAAATACGATTATAAGGCATGCGGTGTTCTGTCGTCAGAGGTCCGAGGACCGCACATTGTAGGTCTTATAATCGTGCCTTGCACCATTTTTTTTTCTTTTCGCAGCTTTGCTAACGTACGTCACATGGGACGCCTTACATAGTTGGTCATTGCTATACATTTGGAGATAGCGAAGTTAACCGATGGTAACAGTTCATTACTCACAACGCATGTCTGGCGCAGCCAAGTACCACACGTTCCATTGAGCAAAGCGGAATTTTATCATAGCCCTTCCTTTCTTCTTTTACCCCGAGTCAGGTATGAGTCCAGTAGTCACGATCTTTGTTCTTTCACTTCTTTCTGTATGGCGGTGCACCCGCGCTTATCAGCAACACAGAATCCAGAAGATAGACCCGCGGCTTCTGTGAATTCTGGCGAAATGCGTGTCTGTGGAGGCGCCGCGCAATTAGTGCCGAACGGGCGTAATTAGCCACCTGGCTTCGCGCACTGCGGCGTGTGTCTTTGTTAGAGAACGCATTGAAATCTCTTTCCCGTTGCGTGGCGTTGCGAAAGAAGCCTAGAACGACTTCCCAACAACAGCAGCCCCACAGGCCGTTTGCCGTATAGGAAAAGGCAACAGCGGCATACCGAGCGCCTCAAATGAGTCGCGAAACGCGGAAACAGCTTCCGCTCTCCTTGGGCCCTCCCTCCCGTTCGATGTTCTGGTCGGTGCGCGCGTGCCGCGCAGGCCTCGACGCCGCATTCCATTTGCTGTCGAGCCCGGCCGCCGTTCGAATTTGTGTTCGCTTAACTCGGCCGAACAGCGCGGTTGCCGCCACCGCTGGCCTTGTGCGAGGCGTCGTCGGAGGGTCCGCCGCCGAGCGCGCCGGCGACTCCTGCGCGATTGAAATTTACGGCGCGCTTGTCCCATGTTGTCGTCCGTCCGGTGCGCTGGCGCGGCAGCAGCCAGATAACTCGCCTCTTCCCGCCATATTATTTTTGCCGCCCGCTCTCTCTGAGCGAACCCATTTCCTAAATACCTTCCTGCCGTCCTCCCCACTTTGAACTTTCCGCGTCAATCCTTTTTCGATTCACACGTGTTCGGTCGTTCTCTATTGTGTTGTAAAGTTCGTTCGGCTCTGAGCAATAGGCAGTGCGCGTGCGGCGCTCCATCGTATCGTGGTTTATAAGTTTCTCTTTTCCCGTACCACACTGAAATTGGGCAACCCGAGAATGAAAATGCTTACTATCATAACCCAACGCAATTAACTGCTATCATTGCTGAAATGTATCAGAACTTGAACACGTTTTATCTAAGCAAATGTGGTGGTGCATTGCAGGCCTTAGTCTTGAGAGGCCCGAAAATTCTCCTTAAGTGCAATATGCGCCGGGACATTTGAGAACCTCGACATTAAGCCGTTGCTCATTTTGCCAGCACCGGAATCCTAGTATTTCTACTTTCACTTTTCTTTCTCGTTCTTATTAGCCGCTCAGAGAGGCCCCTATCTCTTTCTTCGTTTTCTATTCTTTTATTTTTTTCCTTTTTTTTTTTTGGGGGGGGGGGGGGGGGGTTACGCAGAAAGGCTAGTGCAGTATTTCTCGAGGAGCCAATCCTTCTAGATTTCAAGTTTTCTACTTGAGCAACTTGTGTCAACCGGTGTCTCTCTAGCCTAATTAAAATATGCATAAACTGCGTATTATTTGTTTTCGTTTGCACGGTACCTCACAGCTTGCGCATACACACAGCAGCTACTCGTATAAAACGTGAGAAGACAGACAGTTACAGCTACAGTTCGTGAGCCATCGGGTTGGCCTTTACGAGTCATTAAAATGAGAGCGCGTCCACGACTTAGTATATACTCACGTTAAAAGCAGGGAACATTTACTGATTGCGTGACACATCTTTGTTAGCCCGTTAAACATGTTACCCTTGCCCAGGGACACCTGTAGCGGCTTGTGTCCACCCTGACAATTGAATAGGCACCACTCTCTTATTTAGCAGTAAAACGCTTGAACTAAAATGTCTGGCATAAATATTTTGAGACAAACTTTTTGAGGCTACTGATAGTCTTCTCAATAGACGTCATTTTGTCAAGTGGTTTAAATAATTAATTAAGTTATGGGGTTTTACGTGCCACAACCATGATCTGATTATGAGGTACGCCGTAATGGGGGACTCCGGAATAATTTGGCCCCCCTGGGGTTCTCTAACGTGCACCTAAATCCAAGTACATGGATGTTTTCGCATTTCGCCCCCATCTATTAAGTGGTTTCTTCAGTAATGGCCAGTTAACGACTACATACTTGCAGAGCGTTAAGGCATGCACCGCTCCTAACTAGATAATAGCGTCGCCCTTTCCAAGAAGTTATCATGCCTGTAGGATATCTACTTCAAGATGGGTTTACTTTTGAGAAGCAAGTGCTCAGAATGAACGTGTTAAAGTGTGATGACATCTCTAATTGATGACTGTGCCTAGATAAAGTAAACCCGCATTGCTTTCTTGAATGCTCGTGCAGTCAAGAAAAACATGGGCATTTCACTGGTATTATTTAGGCTTCCTGGTATAGAGTGCCCCCAAAAGGAGGCCCCAGCTGTTGAACACTCTTGTCCCAATGCATGATGTGAAGGAACGGGAAATATACACAAAAAAAGACAAGAGAGAGAGAGAGAGCTGTCACCACATCACAGAGTGTCTCTCTTCGGCATTAGACAAAAAGTGCGGGATTTACGCTGAATTCTGGTTTCCAAAAGAAATTATAACGTATAGGATTTTCCGCGGCCCAGTAGCATTAAATCGGGAACAGCAGAGGCTAGAATCCTGGTATCTGTTGCGATTTCGTCTTCCCAAAGAGAAAGCGAGATTCCGACGTGCTCTCTTTTTTCGCTTCTTTTACGTTCACCCAGTCTAAATTCGTTTCGCCTGTCTTGCTTTATGGCGTATGTGCTTACGCATTTTTTTAAACAGAACGGCACCGGCGCTTATCGTTTGCACTTCAGCTCACAGAAAAAGCACACGTGGACGCGTTGGAGCGTTTGACAATGCCGAAGAAATAAGCAGCCATTATACTCGAACTTCCAGAAGACGAAGCAAAATGCGCTAGAGACGTCGAGGGTTGTGAGCGCTAGGAAGAGGAACAAAGGTGATCCTGTCTCACCCGCTAGCTTCTCTCGTCTTGGTTTGTGTTTTTTTTTTCTGTTTTTTTTAATTTATTTTGTTCCATTTTCTTTCTTTTTTCCACAGCGCGCATACCCCTTTTCTCGCTCTCTCGTCCTCGTCTCCGAGGCTCGCTCGGCTTGTTTTTGAACGCAGCGTATACGCGAGGTGGCACAGCTGCCATCCATCAGCGATGGACGTGCTCGGACGGGCGTGTAAACGAATAATGTCTGGCATCCTCGACCTGCTGCCGTTCGTCCGGCGTGAACCCTAGCATGTAACGCCTCAGGAGGTTTGAGAGCGCCGCCTCGGAGCACACGGGGTCGGCAACAATTCTTTAACACCGGGGTTCGGCTGTAAGCAAAGGACCGATCTTTCGCTCACCGCTTTTCCGCCCATCTCATTCTTCGCGGAGCGTATTCGTTTACGCCTGCTGTTGTATAGCCACTTGCTTCCGGTCATTTTTAGCCACTTGAAAAATTCTGTACATGACTATTTTTTCTCTCTTTTTTTTTCTTCACATGGAGCGACGATTCAGGAGCATGCCCGAAACATTTCGTTGTGTTCCTTTATATATTATTTGGTTGTCCTCTTTGGATAAGTGCAGTAAAGGTTACATACGGGCGAGAATATAGAGCTTCGGACAACCGACAGCAAGAGTCCTCGGTTCCATGTCATGTTTCGGTGCATAATAAAGTGCCTCGCCAAATGGAACGTATCTTTTTTTTTTTTTTTTGTTAAAGTAAAATAAAGTCAGTCGGATTAGAGAAGCTCAACTTTGCAACAGCTTAAGCGCCGAGTTATGGCTGTCATAATTTATTTATGAAGAGATGCAAAAAATATCATTTACTTTGACGTATCTATAGCCAATTTTAATATGAAAAGAGGAACCTGCACACTATACACACGGTTAGCTCATACTTGCAAACATTATACACTCGTTTTAGGGTGGTATTTTGGTATGAAGCTTTAATGCTGCAAACGGGTTGGAACCAGTTGTGCGTGTACACTTACAAATAAGAAATACACCCAAAATTTCATGGTGTTTCCTGGTTGCTCTTTCTGCGCAATAATTGTTGTGCCTGGCATTATCATTCGACCATGTCATTTCTTTCTTTCTTTCTTCTTTCTTTCCTTCTATCTATCTATCTATCTATCTATCTATCTATCTATCCATCTATCTATCTATCTATCTATCTATCTATCTTTTTCTTTCGTTGAACATTCCTGTACTTGGGCTGGTCAACAACCAGCTCAGCTAGAATCATTGCTTCTTGATCGTTCGGCGCCTCACATTGCGCATCACACCGTCACCTATTTCCTTCTAGCGTTCGGCTCACAAGGCAGACGTGGCGTTACCCGCGGTCATTGAAAACAACCCCACCGCTGCGGTTCGCATCTTTGAAATTTATGACGACTAATGTGATACTGCAAAAGCATCGCGTCGCGGTCGTAGATTCTTTGTCACGAAAAACCCTCAGTTGCTTGCCGCCTTTTATTTTCACTTTATCGTGGAAACCAGCCTGTACCCGGTGCTGCGGTCCGGTGGTTTCATATTCCAGCCGTTAGCGCTTCGATTCTTTTTTGCCACCTCACCCTGTTTACACGTCCTCACCGTGGAAGCACAGGCGCGGGCGTCGCTCTTCACGTCGTGAGGAATAGCACCGAAACAAATCGATGGCAATACGAGCGAGAGTCGCCATTTTTCACTGCAACAAATGAGCCCGACGCGTGTAAACCCGTACACGTCCGGCACATCAAAAGTAGCCTTCACAACCGCAACCGGTCGTGACGTCGCGCGGACGAGCCATGACCCGTCTGCGGGACGGCGTTTTGAAAAACGGCCACACTCGTCCGGTGGACGAACGCCGGCCCGAGCCGGGCGTTGTGGCAGCAGCAGACGAGCGGCTCGTCGCTTCGGCCCGGGCGCAGGCGACGCTTGGGGCCCCATCTGGCCCCAACTGCGCTGGCTAGGTTTCACGCTCGCTCCGCAAGGCGGCCCACTCAGGTGAGAGGAGAAATATTCCGCCAGAGCGAGTGGAACAAATTTACGCTCTCCTTGAGTTATGGCGCCCGGGGTTGCGGGGCCCGACGTCCATATCTATATCAATGGCCTCCGAAGGAAATGGATCCCTGTTGCGCTTCGTCGACTTTGCGATTTGCGCCATCCTTCCTCGGATCGGCTTCGCCCTTCTACGGCCGCTCCCGCCGTATGGCGGCCCCTGCGAGCGCCCGAGTGTCGGGAACCCCCTCCTCCCGTCTGTGGCAGGACTTCTTGCGCCAGGGCTCCGCGCGCCACGGATATATGTGTAACGAAGCTGTTCACGCGCTGTGCGCTGCCTTGAGTCTGAGATGGTGATAAATTGGGAAACCCCGAGATCTGCAGCATTGGCGGCGAATGAATCCACCCCTGCGTCCATCCGCTGCAGACGTCTCTCGCACACAGCTGTGCTTTACTTGCCTTGCAGGTCTGGCAGTGTCTAGATGGCGTAACATCTCACTCCTTCCAGAGATCCGAAAGTATAGACTTCCATTTGATCTTGGCTCCGGTCTCATTTTCGTTTGGCACAACAATGAGTGTTAGGTTACATTTGGGACTGCTTTGCCGCTTCAAAGTGGATATTGAGTGCCGGAAATAGAGCCACGGCATGAAAAATAAGAAAACGAAGAAAGGGCGTGTTAGCTTTCCCGTCCCGCATAAGGTATACCCTGCTTCTTTTCTGTAAGAAAATAATTAAGAAGGCCTTGGTATAGCGATGTATGGTATGGTATGATAAAACTTTATTAAGGTCCCTCGGAACGCGCGTCAGCACATAGCGATGTATGACATACTAAAATTTGCAGCTTTAACACTGTCAGTTATATAGTCACACATACACTGATTACGGTCGAGCGCTTCCATTAAACCTGAGGACTGGAAATGCGTTAACTGTGATTCTCATTTTTCTTCCTTCAGCTGTTATCACTGTTAATGCCCTTATTTACGCCTGCACGTTCTCGAAGGGGAAGTGTTATATGGGCGGCCGATTAGGAGTCGGTGAGCTGAGTAATATGGAACACTTCGTCTGGATGTGCCCGCAGTGAAGCGTGGAACTTTCAAAAGACGCTGCTTCACAGCCAACACAGGAAAGGTCTTCTCCATATGAGCTTCCCAGCCGTAGGGCTAACTGAAGGGCCCTAAATCATCATGAAAGATGTTCTACGCCTGTTGATTGGCTTTCTGCATAGTTGGTGAAACAACCGTGTTAACAATTGTGCGGGTGTTAACAAACACTTTAGTTCGCTCAACCACCGTTCTGCTGACTCTATTTCAGCTACACGCAACGTGTCATCTACACGCTACGTGTCATCTAGCTCCGATGATTCGAGCGCATGAGGGATCAAGCCGTGATTGCGCAAGTTCGCTTGCGGGCCGAAAGAAGCGTCACCACACTGCAGAACAGATGACCAATTCCCGTTTACGACAGAATAAACCTGCTAAGTCGGAATTCTACACTGGCACTCCTGCCGTTCTATGAAGTCTATGAAGTCTCTAGAAGTCTATGAAGTGGACGAGAAGAAGGCGCCGCGGAAGCCTATTTGGTAGAGCACCACACCAACAATTCTGAGGATGCAGGTTAGGCTCCCTCTTGCGGCAAGTTATCTTCTCATCCACATTAATTTCTCTTTACTTATATTCATATATCTGTATCAATTATATTCATGTGTTAATTAAGCATAACAATTATTTTCTAGTATGCTTCGTATGACTTCAATGTCTCTTTCTTGGCACAGTTGGGACTAACAGAGCACCAAGCCCGTCGGATGTTTTTATTATTCTCGCTTACCGCGTGTACAGGGTGCGCCACATGCACTGTCACACAGTTCGAGCACGAACTATGCCTTTCGTTTTTCATATGTGTCCGTCACACTGTTCAAACAGTTTTCCTAGGCCTTCGGCAGTATGTGGGTCGAGTTATTGTGATATATGCTCAAGAACATCAAACACGTTGCGCCAAGCCGCAATCTTGTCACTGTGCGACGCTGGACAAACGGTCTTTGACAATTCTAGCATGCTAAAATCCCCCACAAAGATGCACGCCCGGCATTCGAGCGTGGATCACACACGCAGTGGCCGTCTTGTCATTGTGGAAACATCTCATCTTGGCAAAATTGTAACACAATCTCACGCCAAACACCCAGGACATGACAAAGACAATGACAAAGGACAAAGACAAAGGACAAAATCAAAGAAGGCTATTGCTTTATTTCAAAAAAGAAGCAAGGAGAAGGTAGCCAAAAAGGCAATAAAAGGACAAACGAAAGCCACAGATGATGCGGCAAGTTGAACTACCCAGTATCCGAGTGTGTTTGTTGGGAAACGCTGCGTTGGGCCGGACTTTCAATGAGCAAGGTCGGTCAAAATTGGTTATTGATGTCCTCGTTATTTTCGTATTCGCATGGTAATTTTTATCATGATGCTAACTGTTGAATAAATGGTGAAAATTGCTGCGGTTTTAAAAGCTAATGAACAGTCATACGTTTTCATAATTACGAGTTTATGGGCCTCAAGACACATATCTTTTTACTTGAATTGATTTTTGCTGCTTCGCTGTCTAAAGGACGAACTTCACTCGGCGGGGATGTTTAGCGAAGCTGTCAATGACTTCGGACACGTTGATGCCGACGTCTCTGTGGGCGTATAAAAGATCCAGCCTAACCATGTGTTCCTCAGACATTGCAGAGCGCAAGTAGTTTTTTAGTAGTCTAATGTTTGAAAATATTTGCTCTGCGCTGGCAGTGGTCACGAGAAGGGTGACTAGAATCTTCAGCAGTTTGTACACATTTACATAGAACCTCCAGTCGCAATGAAAGAAGGCATCTATTCCGGTGCTAACACCTAAATACACTTCGTCGATGTCGTTGGCATCCTTGTTTAGCTACCTTGCAAAAACAGTAAGCTGCTCGATTCCAGCAATATACGTCGTTTCGTCAGCAAGTATACGGAGAAGTAGCTGCAGCGTTTACTTTTGCATCTAGGCTTTCTTTGAGAATTTCACCAAAAATTTCTATAATTTGGTTCTGTACATCTGGGCTTAAATACGAGGCATTACTGGGGCTACTTCCCAAATGGTTCTTCAGATATGTATCTCCACAATCAGCTCGCATGCGAAGAAGCGCTTTGAAAATACCAGTATTTCCAGCCGGGGCTTTGCTTTAATCCATAGGACCACTGTCCCTATGGCCACCGAGAGCCAGACTTTGTCGCCCGCAAAAAAAGAACTGTCTCAATAATACGCCACTAACTTTCTTATGTTTTCTCTTATTTTACTTTACCTGCCCTGGTCCAGCTGATCGATCACATTGGGCGCGCTTCCTGAAAATGTTTGGAGAAATTTATCAGCTGCCAGCTGACAGTCACGGTGATATTAAGTATTTTCGTGTATGAAAGAGTGCGAGCGCGTGCTTCCATCTCTGGAACGGCGTGAATACGAGGGCTCCAGTGCGCGCTTGTTGGCGCAAGTTTATAAGAACATTAAACCCGTAAAGTTCCAGAATTGAAAATCTAAAGCACGCCTTTGGAAATGTCAGTGCACTTTTCGCGTCAGAAGTTTATGATAATTTTATACCCACAAAGTTCTGAATTGAAATCCATGCGCTCCGTAGATTCCACGGCCGCTGCGAGATGCCGCGACGCGCCCGCTCGCTTTCGAAAAGCCCTTGAAACTTTGTGCTCGGATGGGGCTCCTTGCGTTATGTGACTCCAAGCGCAGGAGCGTTGCCACGAAATCCAGCCCGATTTCTCAATGTTCGTGCCGAAATGTCTTTTCGAGAGTGAAAAAGACATATTAGACAAAATCCCGAATGATTCCCGGTGCCGGGGGTTGTTTTGGTGGGCGCCGGGAAAAAATTTCGGGGGGGGGGGGGGGGGCTGACGCCCCATCACCCCCCCCCCCCCCCCCTGGCTACGCCCCTGGAGGTAATTAGTCATAGCAGGTTTCTTTTCCATTGCCGCCACCCATGAGATTATCTCAGCCTCTCTTTGGACGTTCTTTATACCATGTTGCTGACCCTACCGGTCGCATATTTGCTGGTAAGCTTCCTAGCTTATTTCATCCATCGTGAGTCAATGTTTTTCCTGTACAAATATCTGAACACCTCTCGCACCCCATCTACTTTCTTCCATTTTCGCCAGCCGTTCTTCAAAATCAATTTTACTCTGAGCCTCTCTTACTTCAAAACTTGTCCAGTCCATATCACCCTGCACAGCTTCATTAGTAATCTTCCGTGAGCGCCCAATGCGAGGTGTCCCACTGACCTTTGGTTGCCATCGAGTCCTGATTGTACCCGTGAATTCAAGCAAACAACCGCATTTCCAAATGTAAGTCCTGGAACCATTCCACCTTTCCACATTCCCCAGAGCACCTCGTACCTATTGTATCCCCACAGCGCTCTATGTTTCATTATGGCCACATTTCTCTTCCCTTTTGCTATTATTGTTTTCTCCTGTGTCTCCAGATATCTATCACCTTCCTTTATCCATACACCAATATATTTGTATTCTTTTACCCGAGGTAATTCCTGGCCCTGTATTAACACTGCATGTTCACTGTTATCATTGAATAACATAAAACCTGATTTTTAACGCAAAATTTTAATCCTAAATTCTCACTTTCTTGTCCACAGATAGTAGCCAGACGTTGCATATCACTTTGCTTGTTAGCAAGCAACGCAATGTCCTCCGCATAAAATAAACCTGGAAGCTGCTGCTCAACTATTGTGCCCGCGAGAGATTAAGCCTGATATTGATTCCGTATATAGTGCCCTTTTCATTCTTACCATGTACATCATAAAAATCAGCGGTGATAGAGGGTGCCCCTGTCTCAGTCACTTGCTGATATCAACTTTCTCCTTGCTCCTCACCTCTTCTCATTCAACGCAAACGGTATTTTCTCGGTAAATCTCCCTCAAAAGCTGTATACCGTCGTTGCTTATACCTTCCCCTTCCAGAATATCCCACAAAATGTAGTGGTCTACGTTGTCATATGCTCCGGTAATGACTAAAAAAGCCACATGTAATGGTCTCATTTCTTCTCTGGATATTTTTATACAGTGAGTGAGAATAAATAAGTTATCATCCAGACGCCTACCGTTTCTGAAGGCATTCCGAAGTTCTCCCAATATGCCATTTTGTTCTGCCCATGCTTGCAGTTTTAATTTAATCGCCTGCATTGCTAACCTGTATATTACCGATGTAATGGTCAATGGTCTATATGAGTGAATTCTATCTTTTTTTCCCCTCACCTTTATAAATTAAATTTATTTGAAGTTTATTTTTCATCAATTCAAGCTACATATCTTATCCAGTGTTGTACACGTTCCTCTAAAACAGGATCGAAAGCTCGTTCTTCGTTCCTTCGCAATCTTGGAACGAGTTCCCGTTACAAGTTACTTTAATGCGAAAGGAACACGTTCCAGTTACACTTCTAACATTGGAACGTGTCGTTACATTAAAGTTACATTTTATTTTAAAAAATTAAAATATGGTGTCGGATAATCCTGCGGCGAAATAAAGTGAGCAATTTAAAACTCACATCGAACTACGTATATTATACGAATTAGAACATCGTCGGCGGCAGATTATCTGGAGATAAAAAGAATCCAAAGAAACGCTCCTAAATGATTCTTTTTCAGGCAGCACCGGACATACTCTAGACATGTCTAAATGCAACTTTGGTGCTCATCTATTACAAGTGAAACGCATACGGCACTTTCCACTGCGGTCTTCAACTGCACAGTCAGGATACTACGCTTCTGCAAATATAAAATTACTCACATGCACCAATATCCTCCTGAGACCCGGACACTGCAAAGGGACATAATCGCTCTTCAATGGGTTTTTTAATGCCTACTGTTATGTCAGGAACTTGAAAAACAATTTTTTTTAAATTTCTATATCACGGAAAGATGCCAAAAGCTCCGTCTCCATGTGCGTGAAAAAAATGACTATCTCCATCATCTCCTCATGTTAGCTGTGGTAAAAACGGCATGTCATTGTTTAAACGCTGAGATGAAGACGGAACTACGTGTAGTACATTGCCATATTGCGGCCGCGTCCGGTATTTTCACGCAATCTCGGTGACATCGAAACACGCCTCGAAGTCTTTCGGCAGTTTGGGATGATACAGATGTCTATACCAATTTATTATCAAATTTATCGAAAGCGGATGACAAGGATATGAGTAAACCACTTCTTTACAGTTACACATGCACCGTACTTCACACCCAGAGTGAATATTTTGCGTAATCACTTCCGAGTGAATTTCTAAAAAAAAGTTGAAGGCAATGTGCAGGCAAACTTTTCATTGGCTCCTATCTCTTTAAAATTGTTACTGTATAAAACACTTGTAAGGTCGAAACTCGAATATGCCGCCTGTATCTGCAAGTGTGACTGCACCGCACCGCAAGTGTTACTGCAATGAAAATTTTCCTGGACCTCCCTGACCTTACGATACGAAGAAAAATGGCGCGGCTTGGGCTATTCCACAAAATATACCATACCAATCATCATCTCAAGAATGCACTACTCGCTGCTCCTCATTATATTTCAGCACGCACCGATCACAACTTCAAGGTCCACGTCCCAAGTTCACGTACAAACCTACACGCTTATTCCTTCATTCCAAGGACATCGACCAGCTGGAACCGCCTCCATTGTCAGCAACCCCGTTCCATCATCCTTCAAAACCGCGATTTTCAATTATTGTATGGAGACCCACTCCTCTCTGTAACGCCCCACGTGGCATTGGGAGTATTCAAATAAATAAATAAATAAATAAATAAATAAATAAAATAAAATGTGCAATGAATTGTACAAGGGGTCTCAGGATTATATAATTAAATTTGTTGCACAAGATGAAC
Organism: Dermacentor silvarum; assembly: GCF_013339745.2. Classification (NCBI taxonomy): domain Eukaryota; kingdom Metazoa; phylum Arthropoda; class Arachnida; order Ixodida; family Ixodidae; genus Dermacentor; species Dermacentor silvarum. Next base: position 103,932,354 of record NC_051154.1, on the reverse strand, counting down.
AGCATCGAAAGGAACAATACATAGGCGTTTAATGAATGCTGATTCAATATTGCAGTATGAGTGGAAAAAGAAATGTCTAGAATAGATATTCGCTATTTAGAAAGACCCTTGTTTGAATTCGGCAAGTGTTACATCTCGATGTTAATGTCCGACAGGCTGGCATGGCGGAAAGAAACTACAGGAGAGAGCGTCACGTGACAATCTTGAAGCCTGGTCATAAAAAAATATATATATAATGGAGAACTCGCGAAAGAAAATGCACCATAGCCACGTGACAGGCAAGCCGTAGTTCCTTGCGCCTCACGCGGTCGCCCATCCGCCCTGCATGATGTGCTGCATACGTGCGTGCGTCAGTGCGTCTGTTCAGTGCTGTGGAACGTTTACAGAAGGAACGCCGTTCCCTCTGCCGTTCCTTCGTAAAAATAACGAGTTACCGTTACAGTTCCACCGACCCTTAAAGGAACGGTGGCGTTCCTCCGTTCCTCCTAAAAGGAACTAGTTCCGGGAACGCCGTTCCGTACAACACAGATCTTATCCAGTGGTACAGCCGGAAGGGGTGGCGAAAAGGCAACTGAATGCCTGACAATGCACCAATCCCCGCCCAGACCACGATATTGCACAACACTTAGCGTGTCACTCTATCACAGGGAAGACGTTTGGGCGTGTTGGTAGGTCATTGTAATTTTAACTGGGATTCATAGCGCTAAAACGACACAAGTACGAGGAAGAACACGGGACGAGCGCTAAACTCTTCGAGCGCTAAACGAGCGCTAACATTTAGTGTTACATAGAGTGTCACTCTATGTAACACTAAATGCAGTGACAAAACAAAACAACAAAAATATTGCAGAACACTCAGCCTGGTGCTATAATACATAAATGCAGTGAAAAAAAAAACAAGAAAAAAAGAGAAAAAAAACTAAGCCGTGGTTTTAACAAGTGAACTAGAACATATTTTATATCAAGAGCTTATCGAAACGAAGTTTTCACGGCTTAATTTTAGGGTATAGTACATTTCCGAAAAAAATATACAAGATAAGCCAATCTTACACATAAGAGAGAAAAAAATGTCATGTTTCAAGCGTGAGGAGATAAGCCTATATCTTTTTTTTTATTGCGATAGCAATTATATGGACACTTCAACCGGATTTCTGCCGTCGCCGTCGCCGTGAGGTTCCCTATAGATAAAATCTTCGCCGCGCGCCGTATGCCCAAGCGGAAGCGTGTGGGGACGCGCGCTATCACGGAGAGCGAACGCACTCATCTCCCACGCGGAAGCAAGGAAGCAGGAAGCCAGCGCCGGAGGCAGCGGGGGGGGGGGGGGGGGGGGGGGGGCGCAATTCTACTCTGCCAACAACCGCGCTCGTCGCTCATCCGCACCGTCTCTTATCTCCACACGGCTCTGACCTTTATGCGCCGTGCATTCGCCGCTCAGTTTCCGTTGAAGCGATAGACCGCACGTACCTTCGCCCGCTGCGGCGTATGCTTGCTGCCAGCGTTTTGACGGTCGTTGTCTGCAGTCATTCAGTGTGATCTATTCGTGTTTGTTTGTGCGCGCTCACACCACGCTTGTTCATTCAGTTAGTAATAGTCGGGCCACATTTTCCAACGCACGCTACACATGCAATGCTGCCCGGATCGGCAGTGCAGCGCTACAGGTGTGTCCCTTCGCACGCGCTGCCCACGGGAAGCGCTTCTCATCAAAACCACCGTTTCACACGCGCCTTCTCGTGGTCATCGAGTCTCTCTTCATGTCGGTCTACTTACGCCGCTGCACACCTGCTTACTTAATCAGCTCATGTTTACTACAATTCATATTGCTACCAAAGCCGCTCACCTTACTTCGTATGACATTGCTGTGTTGCTATCGCCTTCATTGCTTCGCCCTTAGGGCGAAACTGTGACATTTTTTGAAAATTGCTTCTGATCGGCTTTCATTCATATGTTCATGGCCATCCTTTTAGAGTTCAAAAACCAAAGAATGAGGTGTGTTATTTTTTGCTTGCCGTAATTGGTCCGAATCATTTCACTGTAATAGGTGGTTTTCCTAAGATTGTAATTGTGTGTCTTCCGGAATCTACTTTGTCGCTTACTGCCTGGTATTCGCCAACCTTGTAAGCTTTGAGCAGCGAAGCTGTTTATGCCAGCCGTAATTTGTGGTTCGTATCAAGAAACAATGAAGAAAATAAACTTTCTTGCCGAGGCGGGATTCGAGCTCGCGAACCCCCGGTTCCTCCGACTCGTCTTCTGGTATAACAGCGCAGGCTTTCACGACACCCCCTTTTTAGGAACAACTCCTTATTTGAAATGCACTTAACGTCGTCCTCATCTACAGAAGTTTCACTGGCTGTGACCTCCGAATTTCGTGCACAGACATCTCCGTTCTTACTCTGTGTGGCGCTTTCCACAAATTACCGACTTCAAAGCTGTGGGATCACGCACTGCACGGTTAGCTCGTCCAAGGCCCTATAACGTAACACTATTCCAATCTGTTTTTATTACCATCTCCTGGCGTCAAATGTAGCATTGTTTGAAGAGGCCAATGAAACGCTCTCCTCGTTTATAGAAGCTGCACCTTTGTTTGCTTTCAAAGCAAATAGCATTGCCTACATTGACAGTTTCTTTTTTTAAAGCTAATTGGCCGCCAAGACGCGAGGGGCACGCATAAGGGAGACGGGTTTGGTGGGGCTGAGCTAAAGCAGTGAAAGTAGATAACCGGACGAGGAGAGCAGTACCGCGGTGCCGGCGATTGGCCCGCTTCTGCTTGCTTTGCTTTCGTGGCTGGTAGAAAATCGTGGTGGCATGCAACGGAAGGGTAAATATGCATCTAAAACGGATCTTCAGCAAGAAAAGTTGACAGAGTGATGCCGTATACTTGCCGAAAGGGCTTGACAAGGTTATGCTGCCACGCGAAAATTGTTATTACACGCAAATGCATCCATTCTCCCCGGCAGCTCCGAGCAGCCAGTGCCGGAGCGATCGGCGGGCGGCCATCTTCTATTCGTTTCGGAATGGGGCAGTCTCCGGCTATTCCGAAAAAAAATTCAGCTTTTTTGGACATATTAACGCGCCGTTAATGCGTGCACGTCGCTTTGACGCATTGAGTTGTCGCAGTTTTGTGACGTCGCGTGACAGATAGGTGAAGTGGGCACAACCCGGAAACTTTTGACCAATACCGGGGGGGCAGATGACCAAAAAGGCGTAGAATCGGAAAGAATAAGTTTTCTTCTGTTTGGCCTAATCATGCATAGTCAGTGTGCACACGTCATATCAGATAAGCAGTTTTCGCGGTTTTCCTGAAGTCGCGTGACAGATAAGCTAAGTGGAGGTGGCCCGAAAAATGTTTGACCAATTGGAGGGCTGATTGCAGAAATAGAATAAAAAAGTTTGGAATAGCTTTACGTTATAGCGCCACAGCATCGAACTGCACATTACCCCAGGGATTCGCGTTCGAATCCTAGTGCATGGCACAATAATGGTGACTGAATGACGGCGAAATAGGGCGTACGTACACGCGAAGCCACTTTCGAGCAATTTTATGTGCTCCGCCATAGATAGAAAAAAAAACGGTACTGACATTTAATAGATAGTGATGGTAGTGTTTTACATTCTATTCATATCCTCCTGTGTAGAGGATAACATTAGGCTGTCTTAGAGCAGGGTCAATGTATAAAGAAGAACGATATATTCAGGTAACAACAGTGGTTTGTTATATTTATAGTAAAACCATCTGGCCGTAATCTTGTTGTGCGCCATCTTGGTATCTTTATTTTTGCCACACAACGCACGACTGAAAGTCGCGTTATTTTTATTGCGCTTGTATCTCTGTACAAAATAGCAGTATCTCGTCCGTCTGCGGAAGTCTTCACTGCTACATGGTAAACCTTTAATCGCTCTTGTAATGAGTGCCAGTTAGCAGAGCACCTGACAACAAAGCGCCATCATCAGTCAAACATTGTTCCGTGACCTGGGACAGAAAATACAAGAACCTAACTACAGAATGTTTACAACGAAAAGAAAAAGAAAAAAAAAACCTCAGGAACCGATCTCTTCCCTATGAAATAGCGAGTAGAATGTCACAGTCATAATAGTCGTAAAGAACAAATATGCGCCCACACTTCCGAGGAAACTAAAATAACTACAGTTTCTGGAATTTTTTCGAAAGCGTTTCAGCCGTCTCCGACAGTCAGGTTCTATCCAGCACTTTGACAAAAAAAACAACAAAAAAAAACAAAAAAAAAAACACGGCTGAAATAAAATGAAAATCTGAGCGTGACTCGAATGGCATCAGGTGTCGACGACGTCTGGTCGATGGATTGAGCTTGGACGTCTAAACTTTCTGAAAGCTGCAGAAACTTTCCACTAAGAGTGATCGCCTCGCTTCCGGTGGTTAAATTCGAATGTTTTTACGCGGTCAGCACCATTTTTATTTTTAAGCGAGCGCTTGCAGTGAGTGAGTAGGGCCGGATCAGGTGCTACGATTCTCTTCAATGTCTTTGTTTTCATGCTTCGTAGTGGTCCGAGTGGCGCTAACCACCAACGTTATAACCAGTATCGGTCGGTCATGAGCGGTGTATTGTAATGGAGTAGAATCCTTACATTATATCGGTCCGGCGGTATTTACTAGTGACACATAAACATTTATCTATTCAATTCTTTGTGCGTTGCCTTCAATCGTTTCAACCGATAACGGCACATGTCAGCTCCCGTCCTCATAGCCCGAATGCGTTCCTGCACTACCAATGAATGTCGGGTCAAATTGAAAGAAAAGCGCTCGATCCTCTGTAAACATTAATGCGGCATGATAACGCGGATGAGCCGTAGTAAACATTGATACTCGACAGTTCGATGTTTACGCAAATAGTCCCAGATAACCTCGTAACGACTTTTTTTCTTCTTTGTGCACTGTGCAGCGACAAAGCACGCTTTCTTTGGGCTGTACACTAAGACGTGGAGTAAACTCGTGCGGCTGGCTCTATTTATGTTTGCCAAGGCGCGATCGCAAAAGTTCCGCGGTCGCTAGGACAACACGCAGTGGCTTGTTGCGGAAATGAACACGTGCGATGGAAGCGCAAGGAAGCATGTGCAGAAGACGTTCCTTAAGGAGCACGCACCCGGACAAACTAGATAAAATATAGCGGCCAGCCATGGAATGTTCGGACTTTGCTGAATGCGTTTTTATTTAAAAACAAAAGAGGAAAAAAATAAACACGTCCTCATGCTACAGTATGACGTACAGAATTACTAGTATGACGTCCTATCATGCGATGATTCACCTTCGACATCCACATGGACGTCTTCCCTCTCGTATCGTCTTGCGTGCACTATAAACACTGTATACTACTGATTATGGTGACTGATGCCTTGTGAACTGTATCAAGTGACACTCCCTCCTACTCCTCACGACCTTATGACCTGCTTGTTCTTACTTGTCATATATACAATATCTATAAGTCTATACCAAAGTGGTTATTACACAACACAGTCACTGGTCTACCAGTAACACACCGACTGTAGTTCAACGCACGAAGCGTGTGGTAAGCCCCACGCTTACGTTGTCAGTCTTGATGCGTTTGTTAAATTACAGCCCTTGTGAGGACACACATGCAATGTAATGTGTCCTCGCGATGATATCACGCACGCATTTGATTACACTGCTTCCGGGACCACAGTTTTACATCGATAGCATCGACGAAGGCTGGTCACTTTCTCGTATAGAGCTATAGCATTAAAAAAGAAAAAAAAAGAAAAAAAAAGGTGCGTATGTTACTAATCAAAGGGAAGACATTTAAAGGAAATGCTTCGCTGCAGGAAGCGTATTCGCTTTTTTTTTTCCAGTTCATGGTATTTTTCTGTGTGTAGGTATAATACATATGGACTCCTTGGTGCAGGACACAAGTAACGGGAAAGGCTTTGGGAGGTGTTTCTACTGCAGTACGTGGGACTTAACTACGACGAGGATGATCATGTTGATCCACAAGGATGAACATGCCGTGTGTTCGATATTAGCACCAACGTGCTGTCGTAGAGGGCAGCAACAACATTGCGGTCTATTCAACGCACACTTCAACCCTAAGTCTGCGGCAAGGCATGCAACTTCCTGCGGCCGCTAACCATGCGTAGCCCTCACTCCTTCCAGCTACAGCTGTTTACCCCGATATTTCAACGTACTCCCTTTTATATCTTCCAAATAGCATTTTCGACATATGTACACATAAATGAGAACGATATTTCTTTTTTTTTTTTGCTATCAGGCTAGTAAAGCGATGAAAAAAAAAAATGGTGGCCCTGGATGCAATTTCTTTCGTCAGAAAACACCATCCCAGCAAAAAGCTGTTCGAACAAAATCAATTTAGCGCGTTATATTCAAGCCTGTGCCAATATGTATACGCATTTTGCTCACTTATGCCAATTTGTGATTGCTGTAGCCAAAGCGGGTTATATATGCGTTTGTGCACCACAAATTAACTAGATCTGCGCCAGGTCGTCTGCTACCGAGAGCTTGCGCAGCGCTCGTGTAGGAGAACCGTGAACGCGGGCTGAACTGGTGTCGAATTCACAGATTTTCATTCGTGAGTGCTCTTTGCAATCGGCCGGTCGTCTTCGCTACTAATATTTCCTTCGTCAGGATTGGCTGACATTGGCTGGTATGAACAATTCTATAGCGTAAGAGCTTTTTTTTTTTTTTTTTTTTTTTGAGCGGGGGGGGGGGGGGGGGGCGAGGTGGAGGGCGACACTTGTTTTGGATACGAAGTGAAAGACGAAAGCGTTGAACCCTCTGACCCAGTGCAGGAAGTGCAAACAAAAAATCGAAGAGACTGATAGAATCAAGTCTTAAGTGCTTATTCTAGCGTTTTGCGACACTGCATTCGTGATAATATGATATTATTATATTCGGTGCATATTGAATAAAACTTTCAGTTGAGATTGTATAGCGCTGTGTTTCTGTCTGGGTCGTTGTCGGTTAATGCTTTCGAGTTGCACAGATTGGCACGATACTAACTCGCTCAACCATGTAATGTCATGTCGTTCATTTGCACAGTGCAGCTACATATTATATTGACGAGAATCTTGTACGAAAAGAGGCCATAATAGTTGTCTCATGCACTGACTTTCCTATAACTGCAGCACCTTAAGCTAAGCGACTTGCGGTTACTTTGAATGTCTTTTGATCACTAGGTATTACATTCTGTAGAGCAAGACTTTGTTGTTGTTTGCTGCTTCTAAGAGGGGCTTGCTCATTTTTTGTTTATTTTTCTGTTTCGTTTGACTGACTTATGACACACTTTTTTTGAGGAGCGTTTCTTATAGTAAGGTTCCACGGTCGCACTTTATGATAAAAAAAAACATAAGCTCCTTCTGCAAGGAAGCAAATCTTTTCACCTCAGTATGGCCGTCCAAGATATTGCGGTTTCGTTCATAATTAAAATTCAGTTTATATTATTATTATTATTATTATTCATTTATTATCATTCGAGCATGTGCAGAAAAAAATGCATGAGTTGTCTTTATCTCACACACCAACAACTTTTTAATCTTGGATAACTATCGCACACTTCCGTCACTTAGCTGCAGACGTAACGACATCCTCTTTTTGTACAAAATCATTCACGTAATTATTACATGCACGGAGCGACTAGGTTATAATTTCACTACCGATTCCGAAGAAAGACGACCAGGGAACCCTTCCACGTTCCTGTCTCTTTCAGCTGACACTCTCCTCTCCACAACATGCAAAGTCTATACAACAGTCGTTTTCTCCAACTTGACATCTTTCAAAACGTGTTATCTTCTTTCTGTTCCGAGCGTCGTGCTTTCTCTTGAGCCTCGTTTCCCGCTGCACTCCTCTCCTGTCCTCTCATAGTTTCTCTCCTTTTCGTGTATGTCAAATAACAATATGTGCACTTCTAGCCATCGACTGGTGTTCAAGAACCGTTATTCAGTGGGCCCCCTTATATGGTGTATATCTGTACGCAGTTTCTCAATCTTCTGTTATTTCCCTGAATAGTTTTCCCACTATGTGCCTGCTTATCCTGTTCTTTTACTTTCGTGCTATCTATTATTCCAAAACTTTAGGCTGTAGTTCTACGTCTTTTTTAACAGCGGAGCTGTTTAAGCCGACCGTTAGTCCCTGATTCGCGAACAGAAAATGTGGGCCGATCCTGGCGGTAGTGCAGAAGAGGTCCAAGAGCAATGGCACATACGCCTGTGAACTAGCGAAGCTGAGCCTAGCTAAGTCTAGCTAAGCATGGTTGGGACTACTTAAGCCTAGCGAGTCATCGATCAATAAATTCCGGGGATGACTTGGTACTTCTAAGCCTAGCCCAAATGCGTGGCCAATACCTTGCGATAGCCAATCGATAGCCAATCAATAAATTCCGGAAAATGCTGGGGATGACATAGTAGTGCTTCATCATCATCATCATCAGCCTATATTTTATGTCCACTGCAGGACGAAGGCCTCTCCCTGCGATCTCCAATTACCCCTGTCTTGCGCTAGCGTATTCCAACTTGCGCCTGCAAATTTCCTAACTTCATCATCCCATCTGGTTTTCTGCCGACCTCGACTGCGCTTCCCTTCTCTTGGTATCCATTCTCTAACCCTAATGGTCCACCGGTTATCCATCCTACGCATTACATAGCCTGCCCAGCTCCATTTCTTCCGCTTAATGTCAACTAGAATATCGGCTATCCCCGTTTGTTCTCTGATCCACACCGCTCTCTTCCTGTCTCTTAACGTTAGTCCTAAGATTTTTCGTTCCATCGCTCTTTGTGCGGTCCTTAACTTGTTCTCGAGCTTCTTTGTTAACCTCCAAGTTTCTGCCCCATATGTTAGCACCGGTAGAATCCAATGATTGTACACTTTTCTTTTCAACGACAGTGGTAAGCTCCCAGTCAGGATTTGGTAATGCCTGCCGTATGCACTCCAACCCAATTTTATTCTTCTGTAAATTTCTTTCTCGTGATCAGGGTCCCCTGTGAGTAATTGACCTAGATAAACGTACTCCTTTACAGACTCTAGATGCTGACTGGCGATCCTGAATTCTTGTTCCCTTGCCAGGCTATTGAACATTATCTTTGTCTTCTGCATATTCATCTTCAACCCAATTCTTACACTTTCTCGATTAAGGTCCTCAATCATTTGTTGTAATCCGTCTCCATTGTTGCTGAATAGGACAATGTCATCTGCAAACCGAAGGTTGCTGAGATTTTCGCCGTTGATCCTCACTCCTAAGCCTTCCCAGTCTAAGAGCTTGAATACTTCTTACAAGCATGCAGTGAATAGCATTGGAGAGATTGTGTCTCCTTGTCTGACCCCTTTCTTGATAGGTAACTTCCTACTTTTCTTTTGGAGAACCAAGGTAGCTGTGGAATCCTTGTAGATGTTTGCTAAGATATTCACGTATGCCTCCTGTACTCCTTGATTACGCAATGCCTCTATGACTGCTGGTATCTCTACTGAATCAAATGCCTTTTCATAATCTATGAAAGCCATGTAGAGAGGTTGATTGTACTCCGCAGATTTCTCGATTACCTGATTTATGACATGGATATGATCCATCGTAGAATATCCCTTCCTGAAGCCAGCCTGTTCTCTTTGTTGGCTGAAGTCAAGTGTTGCCCTGATTCTATTGGAAATTATCTTGGTGAATATTTTATACAATACTGAAAGCAAGCTAATGGGTCTATAATTCTTGAGTTCTTTAACGTCTCCCTTCTTATGGATTAGTATAATGTTGGCGTTCTTCCAGCTCTCTGGTACACATGAAGTTGTGAGGCATTGCGTATAAAGGGCCGCAAGCTTTTCAAGCATGATATCTCCTCCATCTTTGATTAAATCTACTGTTATTCCATCTTCTCCAGCAGCTTTTCCCCTGGTCATGTCTTTCAAGGCCCTTCTAACTTCGGCGCTAGTTATAGAAGGAGCCTCTGTATCCGGTTCATCACTATTTTGAATGAAAGTAGCTTGGCTGTTTTGGGCACTGTACAGGTCATTATAGAATTCTTCCGCTGCTTTTACTATGTCATCGAAATTGCTGTTGATATTACCATGCTTATCTTTCAGTGCATACATCTTGCCTTGTCCTATGCCAAGCTTTCTTCTTACTGATTTAATACTGCGTCCATATTTTACGGCTTCCTCAATCTTTCCCACGTTATAATTTCGAATATCCCTTACTTTTTTCTTGTTGATTAGTTTTGACAGTTCAGCGAATTCTATCTGATCTCTTGAGTTGGACATTTTCATCTTCTGTCGTTTCTTTATTAGGTCCTTTGTTTCTTGGGAGAGCTTACCTACTGGTTGCCTTGGTGCCCTACCTCCCACTTCAATTGCTGCTTCTGAGATCAACCTAGTTACGGTTTCATTCATTACCTCTATGTTGTCTTTACCTTCCTTTTCTAAAGCTGCATATTTGTTTGCAAGCACTAGCCTGAATTGGTCTGCTTTTACCCTTACTGCCTCTAGGTTGGCCTGTTTCCTCTTGACTAATTTCACTCTCTCTGTCTTCAAATTGAGAGAAATCCTAGACCTCACTAACCTATGGTCACTGCACTTAATCTTACCTAACACTTCCACATCCTGCACTATGCTTGGATCGGCAGAGAGTATGAAATCTATTTCATTCCCTGTTTCTCCATTAGGGCTTTTCCAGGTCCACTTCCTGTTGCTGCGCTTCCTGAAGAAGGTATTCATTATTCGGAGCCTATTCCTTTCCGCGAATTCTACTAACATCTCTCCTCTTGCATTCCTAGAATCGATGCCGTAGTTGCCAATTCCTTGCTCACCAAGCTGCTTTTCCCCCACTTTTGCATTGAAGTCGCCCATGACTAAAGTATGCTGAGTTTGCACCTTTCTCATTGCTAGTTCAACATCTTCATAAAACTGTTGTATTTCTTCATCATCGTGACCAGTGGTTGGGGCATAGGCTTGTACTACCTTCATTTTGTACCTCCTATTCAGCTTTATTACGACGACTGCTACCCTCTCATCATGTTGTTATGCACTAGAAATCTTACCCCGGATTCTTTCTTATCTGGAAGACCTCTGTAGCAGAGGACGTGGCCGTTAGTCAGCACTGTGCAAGCCTCACCAGTTCTTCTAACCTCACTAAGGCCAATAATATCCCAGGAAATGCCTGATAATTCTTCAAATAGTCCTGCTAAGCTAGCCTCACTCGAGAGGGTGCGCGTGTTGAACGTTGCCAGGTTCAGTTTCCATTGGCGGCCTGTCTTGACCCAGAGATTCTTAGCACCCTCTGCCGCGTAGCAGGTCTTACCGCCGACCTTGGTCAGGTGCTCCGCAGCCACTGGGAACTGAGAGCCATGGGTTAATTGTCGGAGTAGTGCTTAGCCTAGCCCAAAAGCCAGGACTAGCTAGGTGCCCATCGGCTCCGCTGTCTCTTTAGCATTGCGCCTTCAGTGCAAGGCTGCGCAATTTTTTTTAACATCGAAGCTGTTTAAAGCCAGCGGTAATTTGCGGTTTGTGGTTCGTATCAAGAAACTATCAAGAAGAAATAAAGAAAATTAAACTTTCTTGCCCAGGCGGGATTCGAACCCTCGTACTCACGGTCCCAAGGGGAGTGTCGTAACCACTAGGCTATACAGCCACGCTTGCACAACATTAATTTTTGCTAACCATATGATTGCGTTCGAGAGTCGTCGTATTCGTCCATTCATGTATTCATGGAGCGGGTCTGCCTGAACGCGTTGTTGGCACTGCAACGCGGTGGAACGTGGTGTCAGTATTGCAACGCGGTGTCGGTGTTGCAAGCTGCGCTATGCAACGCGCAGTGACGGCCGTAAGTCCGAGACGCGCGAAAAGAAATTATCATCATCATGAGTAATAAGTTGAAAATTTCGCGTGCACTTGCGGAAAATGCTGGGCTACGATCACCCAGCTTCGCTGTTTCAAGCGTTGCGCGGCCGAGTGCAACGTTAAGCGTTTTTTTATTGATTTGTGCGCCAGTATTCAGGCCTACTGTTGTCCTTGAGAGCATAAAAGAAAGATTGATTATTATCATTATTATTATTGTTAGTAGTAGTAGTATTAGTAGTAGTAGTAGTATATTTCTACTTATATTCCCCCTGCAGTTTGCCTTGCTATTTAATGTGTGCGTGCATCAGCATTTTTTTTTTACTTTGTACAGCTTAGTAACCCTACCCTAATACCCTAATATCTTAATAACCTTGTTTACCTCAACAACCTAAATACACTGTCGTATAAACTTTGCAGGACACTAATTAGTAATTACTAAATTTGTTGCTGTGCATGGACAAAAATTCTCCCTTCGAAAGATGACAGGTATTTGTTCAAAGCTGATATGAAAGTTATGGATTAATATTTAGTTATAGTTTGGGGAAGGAGGGAGGGGGTTGAGTTCTAGCGCATCCAAACGGGACCAGAATCGTCGAGCCAACTGTTGTGCAGCGGAAAAATGTTTAAGCCTCTTTGCACACATAAATATATGTGCACGTCGAGGAAAAAAAAAAAAAAAGAAAGAAAGAAAGAACTCTCTGCTAAGCCTCCTCGTTGCCGCTGAAACACTGCGTGCACTCTTTTTTGCTTTTACGTGATGAGTTAACTTGTTTGAGGCCTCCAGTGCTTTGTGCGCCGCTTTCTCTTTTTTTGTTTTGGTGTTATTGTTTTTGTGCCCTTTTTTGTTTAATATGTTGTAACTCCATGATTAAATTTCTTACCCTCTTCATATACGAGTACTTTCTCGCTGAGAAACCGCTCTGGCGGCGCGAGGCCGACAAAAAACTACACGCTGTGTTGGCCGATGGAGAAGGACAGGCAAAAAAAAATGTATTTTGCGTTACCGCCAACAATTCGCCGCTTGGAATCCTTCGGTTCCCGTCCGGCCGCCCTCGCAAGCAGCGGTGCGTGCAAACTTTGTAGACGGAGAAGCACAATAATCGAATGAGAAAACAAGTTGCGTCTCCTTTCGTTAGCATCAGAGTCACTTATTAAACATGAGATTTAAACCGAAGGCGGGAGCCGCTGAGAACGCGAGGAGTGGTTCGATGGAAAAAAAAATTAAAAATGACCGCTCCGCCTGTGAGCCTGCGCCAACCGCGCAGATCCAGTCACTGATGAAATGAAAAAAAGAGAGAGAGAGAAAGAGAAAGAAATTAGAATGAGGGGCGATAAGAAAGACAAAACAGGGAGGGGGTGCCCATCGGCCGTCTCGCCGCCATCCTGGAGGGAGCGGCCCGAACACCGCGAGAGGCGGGCAAACGTTTTAATTGAATCTCCCAAAACGAAAAGCCCATTTTAGGCTTTCGCGGCAACGTCAAGACCTCAATTAAGTTTTCTTCTCAGCGCACACACGCTTTTTTGTTCCCTCTCTCTCTCGCCCCTTCTGTCATGCTTGTCTTTTCTTGCTCCGCTTTCGTCAACTGATCCGCCCACCGCCCGGCTGGTTCTTCGTTCTTGGCCTTCCTTTCTTTTTCACCCGAAAGCAGTCAATTCCGATACGCTGTCGAGGTGTCTTTTCTTCGCGTAGCCTCGTGCCTGGGAACCCGTCTTCCCTGTCCTGAGCGACCAAGCACCGGGCGAGGACGTGCCGTCCACCCAGAACTGTGTACGTGTACGCTGGCTGCCGCTCCAGCAGGCTTTTCCAAAGCAGGCGCTTCTCCTATACAAGGCGGCGGCGGACCTTTGCGGGTCCCTCGAGCGCCGTATAGCGGGCGGGCACCGCACGAGCACAGTCCGGAACAGCGGCGATGAGGAGGACGAAGGCAGAAAAGAAGAAAGGTCGGGGAGCGCGTAATTTTATTTCATTTACCGAGGCCAAACGGGCTTTATTTAGGCGAAGAACAAACGCGCAGGCGTTGGAACCTCGTTACAGCGCTGAGCCTTTGGCGCAAGCGATCCGCTCACTTTACGAAAAGAATTCTTAATTCCAGGAGAAGCCTCTTCGAGGCAACCAATTATGGTGGCCTGCGGTCGACGGGCCACGGGGATAACGGTTTCCCTTCCTCCTCATCTCCCTGTCCCGCTCTTTTATGTCCCCTTTTTTTTTCTTTACTGTCGAATGCGCGCGCGCTCTTAAGCGTTCCCTCCAAGGCGTTCTTGGCATACTTTGCTGCGCTCGCTATGCCCCGTCGCATCTCGCTATACAGCCTTCCTGCCCGAGCTTACGTCTGATACCGGATGAACCTAGAGCAACGAAGCGAGCGTTGGCCTGCCTTCGAATGCCTCCGCGTTGGTTATCTGAAAGAAGAACAGAATGCTGGCCTAAAGAGGCTAGTCTGCGCCGCCTCTGCTCTCGCTTCCTGGTTTGGTCTACACTTGCGAACTTCACCGCTAAAGGCGGAGTCGTGTCGAATGAAGATTCTTCAAGAATATTATCATAGCGCGCTGCAGGCAATTTCACCTGTGTTCAAGAGCACTTCTATCAGATTCGATCTGCTATTCAATTAACCTTCCTCCCATGTCCGTTTAATATCGCGGAAGCAAGTAGTCCACTTGTTTCGCTGATAGTATTTTAATAATTCGTGAGCGCTATGTGGCTGAAAGGTAGAGGAGCGTGCAGTAACAAAGCTAGTTGTTGTTTTCTAGAGTTTCTTGTGATTATGTATATATATACGATACGACTTACGAAATGACTAATAAAAATTGGGCCCCTCGGTTTCCTTGCTTCTCGTTGATCATGTATATATATATATATATATATATATATATATATATATATTATTTATTTATTTATTTAGATACCCTAAGGGCCCACAGGGGCATTACATAGGGGGGGGGGGGGGGAGGCGGAACATCAAACAGAACACAATTTTCACATGTGAAGGAGCATCGCAAGTGGTAAATACAGCCCTTTGGGGTACAGCAAGTCCTGAAACATATTAACAAGGTAAATATTCTTACAAAATTCACACTCAGCGAAGCAAGAACAAAACAGCGAAAGCGAATAAGTGCTCTGGGAGAGAAAAATTTTACTGAAAGTGCTAGGATTGTAATTACGTTAGTAATGCTGAATGAAATAAAGAAGACTGTGTTATCGTGGCAATTCTGGAGGGTAACTCATTCCATTCTTTTATTGATAAGGTTAACGGCGAATTCTTGTACTTTTACGTCCGGGCGAAGATAGGGTTAACTTTGTAGGCATGATCGATGCGATGTGAAGTATGAGGTGGCGGTAAAATGTGTGACCGGGCAAATGATGTGTTGCTATGATACAGTGTGTGAAAAAAGCATAATCTGGCAAATTTTCTTCGCATTGCGAGTGGCGGCATGTTGAGTGTTTGCTTCAAAGATGAAACGCTTTGAAATCGGGAGTAGGATGACATGATGAATCGCGCTGCTTTATTCTGGACGGCTTCGAGTAGATTGGTAAGGGTGATCTGGTAGGGATGCCAAATGACTGATGCATATTCCACGGGAGGGACGCACGAGGAAAGTGTACGCTTGAAGCCTGGTGTCCCTGTCAGCCAGATACAAGTGTCGCTTAAGAAAGTCAAGTTTCTTTTGCGCTTTAGTTGTGATATATTCTACATGGTCAGTCCATGTTAAGCTAGAATTTATGTAGACACCGAGGTATTTAACCGATGTAACCGAGTTTACTATGCTATGGTTTAATATGTAAGTATTTGTTTGAGACACTGGAACGGAATCGAAGTTTAGGTGATTGGTCTTTTTTGTGTTAATTTGCATCTGCCATTTGCAGCACCATTCCGTTAGTTTATTAAGGTCAGATTGCAGTGTTATAATGTTGTTAGGGCTAGCTATCTCTCTGTAAACCACACAATCATCGGCAAAAAGGCGAACTATTGAATTAGTATTTATTGCTATGTCATTAATATATATCAAAAATAACAGCGGACCTATTACTATGCCTTGAGGGACACCCGACTTGACAGGGGTTGAACTGGAGTGATTGTCATTCAATCTAACCACCTGAAAACGATTGGTTAGAAATTCTTCAAGCCATCGTGTTGTTTTTCTATCAAGTTCGAGGTTTCGTATTTTCAGTGTTAGTCGTTTATGAGGCACACGGTCGAAGGCCTTCGAAAAATCAATAAAGATACCATCGACAGAATGAGACAGGTGCAGTGAATTATTAAGGTCTGTTACCAACTCGTAAAGCTGCGTTTGACATGAAAACTGCGGGCGAAAACCGTGCTGGTTGTTAACTAGCAAATTGTTTTGATTGAGATGCGCCATAATGTGCGAGTAGAGAATATGCTGAAGCAGTTTGCAGCTAATTGAGGTTAACGAAATAGGCCGGTAGTTACTGAACACAGTGTTACCACCAGTTTTAGGTATTGGCAGAACATGAGCTATCTTCCAGTCTTCCGGTACACATCCAGAATCAAGTGATTGTTGGAATATTAAGGAAAGTACAACTGATGAGAAATGACTGCTTAGTTTTAAAAGTTTAGCACTGATGCCATCGGGCCCTGGGCTGGTCTTGAAAGGGAAACGATCAATAGCGCATTTTACACCGTGAGCACTGATGATAATAGGTGGAAAGCGAAATGGGAGGGTTAGCAGCGGGAGGATTAGGGAATTATTAATAGGATCTTCATCTGTGTATACCCCGACGAAGTACCTATTAAATTGCTCGGCACACTGATCTAGTGTTAGCACGTTGCCTTCTGTACCTAGCATGGACGGTACCAACTGATTTTGTTTAGGGTTTACTACGTTCCAGAACGTTTTTGGATCAGTTTTTAGGAGGTTGGGTAGAGTACAATTGAAATATTTGTTTTTTGCTTCAATAACTGTATTTTAGGTTTGTTTCTAGATTTCCTTGTATTTTGCCAGTGTTCAGGCACATTTGACCGACTCGCTTTCCGATACGCCCTTTTCTTCCTGTTTAGGAGCCTCTTCACATCGCGGGTAAACCATGGATCACTTACACGTGATGTTATAGAAAGTTTAGGCACACATGAATCCTCTATATGTTTTAGGTGATGGCGAAATAAACACCAGTTGTCGTTAGTTGTACGGCTTGCGAAGCTTGACTGAAACTCAACTAAGAAGCGTTCTAACATGCAATTCATTTTTTCCATATCTACCTGCGCATAGTTGAGTATATATTTTGGTATTTTTCTTTTGTCGAGGCGTGGTAGAGTGAACGAACAATACACGGCCCTGTGATCACTTATTTCTTCCAGGATTTGAGTATATGCGAGATCCTGATTGTTTGTCAGGATGAGATCTAGTGTATGATTACCGCGAGTGGGTTTGTGAACTATCTGGGTGAGGTAATGATAGTGAAGGCACTGAAGAAAGCGAAGATGCTCCGCGCGGTTGCTCTGGCTGTTAATTGATGACGTGATCCAATCTATGCCTGGATAGTTAAAATCACCGAATATAATTACAAAACATCGAGGAAACTTCTTCATGATTTGATCAGTAGCATCATTAAAAAGGTCAATAAATTCAGATCGACTATCTGGCGGCCGGTAACAGGCACCAATTACGCAATGGACGTGCCAAAAATGAAGAGATATCCAGATTGATTCGAGAGGTGATTCAATGGCTATAAGCGACGGCTGAAACTGCTGTTTTACTGCGATCAGCACTCCTCCTCCCCTAGTCCCGATCCTACCTCGAAGGAAAAGCACAAAATTCGGTGAGAACATCAGCTCATTACTGACGATGTCTTCAGAAAGCCAGGTTTCCGTTCCGATAAGGATATCGGTGGAACACGTGTGCATGATTGTTTTTAAAATGCCAAGCTTATGCAATATACTGCGGAAGTTCGCCAAGAGCAAGCAAATCGGAGCTGCTGCGG
This sequence comes from Dermacentor silvarum, assembly GCF_013339745.2. Classification (NCBI taxonomy): domain Eukaryota; kingdom Metazoa; phylum Arthropoda; class Arachnida; order Ixodida; family Ixodidae; genus Dermacentor; species Dermacentor silvarum. The sequence goes on along the minus strand of NC_051154.1, from coordinate 103,914,598 downwards.
TGGTTTTCGTACCTTGTTTTTCATGGTGTCATTTCGTGGTCCGCTCTGGTCGGGCATAAATACGCATGACATGATCTGAGGCCCGAATCGTAGCGATAAATACAGCTCTTCATGTGCAGTTTGTTGTACCGCACGGTGAACCGCTCATTTTCCCTGCGGTGCTCCTTGGCGAAATCGCGCAGCTTTTTACTTTCATGTAGCACTTTGGGAGAGTAATCCTCGTCCAACCAGACTTTGGGTGATTCGAGGTTTTTTAACTTGAATGCATTGCTCAGAACTTCTGTTTTGGATTTGAAGTTAAGAAATTTAACAATAATCGGTCGATGGGTATTAGCACGGCTAGACGGTGGACTCTTTCGATGTCGCCAGCCTGAATACCAAGATGAGCATCTAAAAACTCCTTAACAATGCGCTCAGATTCCACGTATCTCTCGTGATCAGCTTCAGGAAGGCCTTTCATAATAAAATTATTTCTTCGCTTGCAATTATTCATGTCTTCCACTACATCTATTAGTTCATTGTTTGTTTTACGGATATTCACCTTACATTCCTATACATTTTCGGTTACGGTGTCAAAGCCGTTCTTGAATCCCAACACACTGGTTAAACTTAGTTCAATGGAGGACACACGGGCATTGATGTCGTTCATTTGTCTATTTATTTCTGTTAAAGACGTTGTGCTTTCAGCATGATACTCTTTTAGCAGTGTCAATACGTCCTCGATCTCAGGGCCAGGATTTGCTTCTACGTCGCCCGCACAAAGCAAGAGCATCGCAAGGCACACAAACAGCAAAAGTGAGGAAGGTCTAAGGCAGAGCTCGCGTAGAAAGCCAGCTTCTGCACTGAAACGGTCATTACGGGAGCAGTGATGAGTTCGACAAGCAAAAAAAGAATCAATGCGTGCTCGGTACGTGCACACGTCAATACCCATTTGTAAAATAGTGAAGGCGCAACAGTGGGGACTGGCGGCCAAAAGGTTGAAAAAGTTCAAGGAAGAAAAGGTGCCTACCTATAACGGCAAAGGGTACAAGTTATGCATATGCCATTCGTGGCCCCGAATCCCAGGGAGATGATGCCAGGCTCTCCTTTTTATGGGGCTGTGGGGGCGCTGCGTCCTGTCGTGGCTAAGGTCCCTGTATGTTCCAAAGGTAGCGCAAACCATTGTTCAAATAGAAAAGGAGAATTTGCTCCCCGCCTTCTACCCCTCTCTTGACTTCTACGCCGTTTTCCGCTCTCCCATTAGACGAGGCTTGACATGTGACGAACAACCCGCGTGGCTTTTGTTATCGCGGTAAAACGGTGCCATTAGTGAGCGTAGAAACACCGGGACACATGTGCGCGGTGCGTGAGCGTAGGCTTTTTACATTTTTGAAGACGCGCTCGGCTGCAGCACGATGCCGACTTGCTGTACTGCTGGATGTTCGAATAGCATTGCCAAGGGGGGCAAGCTTTTTGCGGTTCCTCGTGGCAAACGAAACCTCAAACGGCGAGCGATATGGCTCCACCGTATGCGACTGGCTTCAAAAAAGTCTGGTAGCAGGAGTATTCCAATGAGGGATGACGTTACAAACGTGCAATAATTCTGTTTCAAGTTTTCACTATAGGAATGTGCTAGTATGTAATGTGCAATGATTGCTGTGTTGCAATGTCTTTATCTTATTATTTATATATCAGGAATTCATAAAGGTGATGTTACCTTTATGCAATGCTGATGTTATGTGCAATAATTGTTTTGTTTGAACGTTTCATCTTATTATGAATATATTTTGATTGTGACAGAGTGCATTTACCTTTATGTATACGCTTACAAATGCGCCAAGATGCAATGTGCAATGATTGTTTTGTTTTAATGTGTTATTTATTAAATTATGGGGTTTTACGTGCCAAAACCAGTTCTGATTATGAGGCACGCCGTAGTGGGGGACTCCGGAAATTTGGACCACCTGGGGTTCTTTAACGTGCACCTAAATCTAAGTACACGGGTGTTTTAATGTGTTATCATATTTGGAAACTTGTGAACGAGACTCCTTTGTTTTAACTATGTGTAAATGAGTGTTCATTGGAAATAATAAAATGTTCTTGGCATTTGGAGGCGTCATTACTGAGGGAGGTTGTGATCGCTGTTCTCATCTAGTTAGTGATGAACGCAGGAAGGTGGGTGCGTTTGCGAGTTCACCATCAGCCAGCGAATGAGTAAAAAAAAAGTCCCGGTTTATGCTCTGCGGCGAACAAAAGGGAGCATTTTGGCAATATGAATACCAGCATGACTTCTCATAAAATGAGCATAATGGAAGAGTCGCCAATTAAAGAGCAAAACGCAAAAAGCGCGCGCGCACACACGGGAACCAAGGCGAGAACTGAGGGGGAGAGAAAAGCGCGCGGATGCATTTTCGAAATAAAAAAAGAACACGTTGAGGGCATTTAGCACATAAATGTATCCGCCGTGTTGCGTGTGCATAGTTTGATGTAGCTCTTTGTTTTCGTAAATGCGTCAAGTAAACAGAACACCATTCGATTCCGAGATCTAAACCATCAGCAGTAGTAAAGACTGCTTAGGATTGCGTTTAACTTGTTCTACCTTTCGTTTTCCTCGTCTGAGCGACGCAGATTCTACTAATAATTGAAGGCACTACATATTTTACGTTGATATCTCACGTACGAACAGCCTTCTGAAAATGCGCCCAGAACAGTCGCGTTTCAAGCAAGTGCTTCAACGCGCCGCGTGCGATACGAATGAAGCGGGCGGTAGCGGCCGGGCACTTCGCTCGCTAATGGCGGCCGAGAGGGAGGGGCGAGGAGGAAACGGCGCGGAGAGGAGAAGTTTGCGCTACCTTTGAAAAATACAGGGACCTTAGTCGTGGCAGGTCTCCGTTCGCTTGTGACGATGCAGGATAATCGCCGGTCATCAGCTGGCGCACTTGGGAGCCAGATAAGTTGGCGAGCTGTTTGTTCTTCGGTAGAATACAATGATGAAGCGGCAGGGCTTGATTGGCACGAGGCAATGTGCGTCGATATATAACGGCAAAGGGTACAAGTTATGCATATGCCACTCGTGGCCACGAATCCCGATTAAGCTTGAGAAATTAAATATTTAATCGAGCTCTGCAACTCCGCCCGTCGACGCAGCTCTTCGCTTTACTCCCCCTTTTGCCATAGCAAACGTGCTCATTCAGTCCGCTGCAGTGCCATGGACACCAGCAGTAATTTTTCACTCACTTGACTTATGACGTCGATATCCCGTTTGTAGTTATGTCAAGAAAATCATCGCATCAAAAACGCTGGCAGCGATTACTTACAAATGATAATGGTACATCAAATGAATTTACTGCATGTCGGAGGATCCCCGGAGCATACATTTTTTTTTCCCATTTAACCATGCCTTAGCATGCGGAACATCTACGGTGCCATCGTTTTCAGCTCGATTTAGATCTTCATTCTGGCTAGCGTAATGGTACGTGTATGTCGTGTTGTGCTTTGGCGTGCACATCATCCGTTTCCAGGAGAAGCGCCCCCCCCCCCCCCCCCCCCCCCAGGCAAGCAGACTCTTTCCCCACAAGTCTATCGAGACACGCGTGTTGACAGTGCAAACAAGGGGCGTGTGCAGTCCTATACTATGTAGGCTCCGTAGCTCTATATAAGGTTTCCAACGTGCGCGCCCTAACCCTTTTCGGTCGGGTAGGCCACCGTGCACGGAAGTCGGCGCCTCCATGGAAACGACAGATCTCTGTACCATACAACCTGGTAGTCAAGGGGGGAAAATTGCAAGCACGGCGTTACCACCAGCAGCTTAAATTCTTAACGGAAGTGCCAATCGATGGCTCGCAATGCACCGTATAGCAATCCGAGATGCTGTTGTCAAAATCGTCTAGTTAGTTTAACTATAATGACGAAGTACTCATTGTGAACTGTTTCTGTTGAAATTATCTCGTTCCGGTTCGAAGTTCGACCAGTAGATGATGAGTCACGAGACTCGTGCATTCTCAATGCATTCCCAGTTTGTAGATGTGCAGCAAGTACACAGCAAGGAAGTAACTCCTCCTTGCTACTATTTTGCATGCAAAAACATGACTAACTGATGTTAAAGCAACAGTAAAGAAAAGCACGTGATCAGCTTAGGCTGATAAAGTATATATTCAAGCAAAAATATAGTTTCGCGTCTTTTGTGGACAAGAGGTTGATTAGCGGACAAAATGAATGTGAACATGGGCCTGCTTAAGCACCGACTATCTCTCGGAAACTCGGAAACGAAAATGCATGCGTACACATCCCTAATAAGGTCTTCTTTGGAGTATGCATCAATCATGTGGCATCCAAATAACGCTAGTCTTACAAAACGCCTGGAATCGGTTCAAAATAAGGCTGCTAGGTTTATTTTATCTTCGTACTCCACATACACCAGCGTTTCCCTTTTAAAGCGCACACTTAATCTTTTAAACCTTGACACCAGGCGCAAGTTCTTACGTTTGTCTTTTTTCCACTCTTTCTATTTTGGTGACTCTGGATTCGCGGCTACACGCATTGTTCCTGCACATCATATTTCCACACGTACCGATCACATACACAAGGTATCACCTATTTTTGCAAAAACAGTGAAGTATCAAACTTCCCCCCTTTTATTATCAATTAAAGAATGGAACACGTTACCGAAAAGCGTTGTGACGATAAAGGAGCTTCTTTCCAGACAGCCCTACTTGCCCATCTTGAATCTAGAAATGTGGAGTGATTTGAATGTAAGGACTATGACGCGATTCATGTAAGATTTCTTGTTAGCAGAGTACATAATTATCTAATTGTGTTATACCAAGCCGCATGTGGCACTGCAGTGATGTTTTTCCACCTTTTTTTTTTTCTTTTGAAACTGTACGATGTGCCGATTTTTTGTGCGTGCCTTTCTCTTTTCTGTTGTATGTGATGCAAATTTGGATTGTGTAAATCCCCCCCCCCCCCCCTATGTAATGCCCCTAGGGGCCCTTAGGGTATGTAAATAAATAAATAAAAAACTTTCCATTTCTAAATTTTGCACCCTGACCGCGCCTTCAATGACGTCAATGCGACGTCGGGGACTTCATGTGGTTTCTCTTTTTTTCGAAAGTCTTAAAATGATTTAAATGCTGGGATTCCACGTGCCAAAATCACAATCTGATTATGAGGCACGCCGAATAGTGTTAGGAAGTGTGGATTAGTTTTGAACACCATTGTGTTCCTTATTGTGCGCCCATTGCACGGTACGCGAGAGTTTTTCAATCAACCCCCGTCTCAATGCGGCCGCCCCGGCCTGAATCGAACTCGCGACCTCGATCGTGCTCAGCAGCGCAACGCATTAGCCACTAAGCTACACCGGCGAGTACGATAGTCGCAAGTGTTCGCAAAAGATATGCTTCCGAAGGTTCATTTAAAAGCGAAAGCAATTCTCCATTACACCTAATTAGAGCCAAGAAAACGTGAAAATTCGATACGTAACGGGTAGCTTGTGCGAGAAGGCGGCATCGCCAGCATTCTTTCATTGCTGCGTCCTGTTTTGCAAGATCTGAGCTTATTCTGAGACTCAACTAATTGGTATTCCCGAAGTACAATCATTTTATCTAGTTTATATTAATATCTTTATTTAGTATCCCCTTAAAAGTAACCAAGTCAAATCTGTCGTGACAATTCACACTGAAGTAAAAACATGCAGGTTCCGACACTGACACTTGAATCTTCAGCCCATGTCCCCGTTCCTGCAAACTTCGTGGTAATTGGCCGTGTCTATCTGCTTTATTTAACTCTTATTTCACTTGTTTTACTTACTTATTCTTACTTGCTTATGCCACCGCACTAAAGTTTGACCGTCCTGGCTAGTATTGCGTAGTATTTGAATGTAACCGACATAAACACGCTGGCGTTGGAGGCCTTGAGCTAAGTTCCTTCCTCCTTGTCCCCACGGTGCCCAGGCGGACTTATATAGGAGCAGAATGAAAGCCGCTATAGAGGTGGAATGTCTCTTTCGCAAGGAGGACCCTGTCAGTTAGTCATGTAACCTTTTTCTTTTCAGAGGAAATCTTTTTATTGATGTGGGACCATTTTTTTTTGTGCTATCAACGTGAGCGTCTTTGTGATTCCGCTTGTTTTGGCTCCAGTTCCAGATACAGGCTCTCCCAGCAATTCCCATTTACCCATATCGTATGCCAGCTGACTTCGTCTCGCGCTGCAATTTTTTTTTTTTTTTTTTTTTTGTCTCATCAGTATTCTGACTCCATTGCCGCCCTTGAGTGCATTTTCCTTCCAAAAGCACCAGTTCTGTTACTCTAACAGGCCATCGGTTATCAACTTTACGCATTACATGACACTTCCAACTCCACTCGAGTGAATGCCGTGTGGTTGAATGGAGTCTAATCAATCCACTGTGCCTACTGTAAATCAGTATTGAGGTCTGAGAACTTGTGGTATCTGTGGATTTGTTGGTCGATTCGCAGCGTCTCTGTGGTTTGTTTCTAATGCATTACTGCACTAAAGGAGTCAGTGAAGATTTGCGCCGCTGTGATGCTTACTTAGTAAGGTTCCAATGGACTTCGTGAAATTATGTCCCGCGGCAACTGAAGTAGCAATGGATCGTGCGTTTCTGCTTTGTAGGTGCAAGTATATCGAATTGCGGGGCGAGATGGGCTTACGAAAGTGACTTGTCTTCCCTGTCAAAAAGCCACTGCATCCGTGTACGTGAGACAGTGACAGGTACGGTAGTCTAATTAGTATGAAACTCACTGGTCATGTCGGTGAAGCCTTGTAGTTATGTTTAGGTAGGGGAAAGGTAATCTTGCACCATGTTCGGGGGAGGCCGTCCATAGTTATTTGACTTAAATACTGCTACCGCAGCATTGTAGCGTTTTAACAGCGGAGCTGTTTAAGCCGGCCGTTTGTCCGTCCATCGTCGACAAAAATTGTGGGCCGATCCTGGCGGTAGTGCAGAAAGGGTCCAAGCGCAATGGCACATACCCCTGTGAACTAGCGAAGCTGAGCCTGGATAAGTCTGGTTAAGTATGGTCGGGATTACTTAAGCTTAGTCAGTCATCGATAGCCAATCGATAGCCAATCAACAGCTAAGCGATAATCGATCAATAATCAATAAATTCCGGAAAATGCTGGGGATGACTTGGTAGTGCTTAGCCTAGCCTAAATACGTGGCCAATACCTTGCGATAGCCAATCGATAGCCAATCAATAGCTAATCGATAACCGATCAATAATCAATAAATTATGGGAAATGTTGGGGATTACTTGGCAGTGCTTAACCTAGCCCAAAAGCCAGGGCTAGCTATAGGTGCCCATCAGCTCTGCTGTCTCTTTAGCATTGCGCCACTAGTGTAAGCTACGTTAATTTTTTAACAAGCTCTAGTTTTAAGAAGCGTCAGGTTTGGGCGTGCTGTGCCTAGATCACGCGGTGACAATCGTGTCTGTAAAGTATTAAACCCAAATACGCCGCGAAAAGAGCTGAACATTCGGACAAATGCTCTCGATCGTGCCCTCCTCAATATGGGACCACTCTCTTCCACAGCAGAAATGGGGACACCCACTTGACTTTTATGCGCCGTGCACGTAGCTCCCACAGCGCGCAGATAGCCAGCAGCAGCAGCGCGAGCAACTCGGGGATTCCCGTGAAACGTAGGCACATCGTGCAAAATCGCCTCCGGAAATCATCAAATCGCAAGTTACACGCATAGAAATTTCTGCGGCTTCTACAGAGTTCCACTTGATGGCTGAGGGTAGTTGGTGTTTTTGAAGTGCAAGTATTCGAAAACGAAAGGAATACGATGGCTGTGCTAACGAGGTCTTCTCTCCAACTTTTGGTACAGAGTACGTGTTATAAGTTCTAAAGCCTCAAATTGACTCCGTAGAATAGCTGGCTCAGATGTGCCTAAGTGGGATTTTATGACAGACTCGAGTCAAGACACCCCTCTTAGTCAGACCATGCGGGGTCATATAATATCCTGCTCATCTGTCTTGCGGAGACGGCATCGGTATCATGCTTTCCTATCCGACGTTCTCTGCCGGTTTAGGCAGTATTTATTTATAGCTCTTGTCGAAAACATCGCTAGTATTGTACATGGGAGCCGGTAAGCCTTTAGGTGCAGTATGCAGTCATTGTTATAAAATCTGTCAGGCAAAGACGAAGGGCCTGGAATCGTAATTATGTGGGTCCTGCCTTCGTCTATATTTCGGACTCCAAGCATAATTTCGGCGCCTGAACTTTTGCATAATATCTGCAGGTGAGTCGCTTTTCTGCAAATGATAAACTATGCATCGCTGCACATCTGGCCCAGATGCAAAGCAAATTTTGACTGGCAATCATTCAGCAATCGAAAGCGGAATCGTCCTGATCCTCCTGATACGAGTCTTAAAAGTGCCGAGTTGTACCGTAATACTGTTCGTTTATTTTATTTTATTTTAATTTTTTGTGCACAACAAATCTTTGCTATCTTAGGGTGCCCATCCATTGATCTATCACGTGTTGAATAGCTTTTGAGGGGTGATTAGTGAAATGTAGCTATAGCTGTTGACCTGATGTGTACCCGAAAATATGTCAGGAGAATGAGTTGGATATGACATATCTGAGGTGACCGGAGCGATCCTGACCTTTTCCTTCAGACTTATAGCCAGTGCAGTTCGTAAATTATTTGTTGTAAGCCATCTCCAGCATTCCAGAACGGGATAAACTTATCTACGTACAGAAGGGGCTGAATTCATAGAGGTTTTCGTTTGCAAGTGATCTTTGCCGTTAGCTGGCTACCTTTGCTGATAATATGTCCAGCTTCAGGATTGGTTGTAATTTGCTCTTATAAACAACTATAGCGTGAAAGCTTTCTGTGACTACGGGTTCAGGTTCGTGAGAAATTCCAGGCTAATTCTGATGCCTAACCCTTCCAATAACAGCATATTAAGCATTGTTTGTAATTATACAGTGAATAAGAATGCTGAGACTCTGTCTCCTTGCCTTACACCCTTCTCAACCCGTATTTTTTTTTCTTTTCTTTGCGAGTAATGTCGGTAGCTGTGGAATATTCGTAGATATTCCTTATGTACGTATGCTTCCTGCACTTCATGAGTACGCAATGTCACCATGACTGCTAGTATCTCTACACAGTCGTACGCCTTTCGTAATCCATGAAGGGCATTTTTTTCTAGAGTCTCTTTTTATCATCTTTAATTCTATTTGCCCTTTACCCCAACACAGGGTAGCCAGCCGGTATGCACTGGCTAACTTCTCTGCCTTTCCCTTTGTTTATTTCTCCCTCTCTACAGGTGTTGTATATAGCCTGCAAATTTCCCAGTTGCCTGAACAGTTACATTTACGTCATCCATTGTTAAATATCCTTTACATTATAAATACGGTTCTCTGGGCTGATTTGCCTTTTCTCTGGGCAAGAGCTGCCCCAATTTTGTTCGAAGTTAACTTCGTGAATGTTTTTATATAACATTGAAAGCAAGCGAATGGTTCTATAGTTCGTCAATTATTTACTGCTTCTGTTCTGGTATAATAATAAGATTACGGTGCTTTTCCAAGTCCCTGGTGCACTTGAAGCCATCAGACATAGCGTATAAGGAGCCGCAAGCTTTTCGAGTACAACGTCCCTGCCCTCTTTTACCAGATTCTCTATCATTTTTTTTTTGGGGGGGGGGGGGGGGCGGCTACTCTACAGGACATATTTTGCAAAGCCCTTCGAGCCTAACCTTTAGTTACCCTGCGAACTTCCATTTATGCTCTGCAACTATACGTTTGATCGCGGCTACGTGGCCTTCCTGGGTACTGTAAACATCAAGATCAAGATAATTTCTGGGCTCCTTTATTATATCATCTAAGCTGCTGATAACACTGACTTGTTATATTTGACTGCATGCAACTTAGTCCTGTCAATGCCAGGACTTCTTGCTTCCCCAGGCTCTCCAGTGTTATAATTTCGAATGTCACTTCTCCTTTGCGCACTGATTTATTAACTTTGACAGTTTCCGAATCGATCTCTAGGGTTCTAGATGTTCATGCTCCGTCGTCACTTTATTAAAGTCATTCGTTCTTTTGGACAGCTCATCTACTTCCTGTCTTAGTGCCCTACCACCGAGTTCAGTCACTCGCTCTGGATTTATTTGGATCAAGGCGTCAGTCGTCGCTTATATACCAGCTTTCAATGCAATGAAAGACGTTTTCATCAGTAAGAACTTGTGATAAAAATACTACGGACGATTTTACGCAGTGACTCGATTTTGTTGTTGATATGTCGTTTTTTTCTTTTTTTTTTTCTCCCGTGTGATCCTCTTGATCTAAAGGATCATGTTTTTTTTTTTTGTCTTAATAAACAGATTAATTTCTCCTGGTCGCTACCAGGTTTACCTGTTTTGTTTTTTTCCTGACAACTTTATGACTGTCTCTCATCACTTGTAGGATAAGATAAGATCTGAGTGACCTGCGATCGCACCATTTCACACTAACTAGCATTGCTATGTACTACGCAATGCCGGGCCAAGTACATGGTATAACCTATATTTCGTTTTCTTGAAGATACGGCTGCGCCCCCCCCCCCCCCCCCCCCATTTTTTTCCATCATTTTTTAAAACTCCACATGTGTCGCCTCCGACTCGACAGCGTATGTGAGTTTATGGTGTACAGCTTCACCCATAAGTCTCGCGGTCTCGATACAAGCTAGATCCTAGTTACTGGGCTCAGCACGTTTGGCGATCGGCTAACGTTGTAGCGTTTCAACTTATGCTGCTGATACGTGCATGTTTTCTGTTCCTGTCTGACAGATATCACTGTTCCTCCTTTCTTTACTTCTGCGCCTTTTGTGCGTTTCCCACAAAGTCAATGCACTCGTTAGTGCTTCGCCACTACAGAAGAAAACCGATTGAATGAGAACAACAAATTTTGATAAACAGAGGCGGCGGGGCCACGTAAACACCATCGGGTCGCTGCATACTTGGGCAGTTTCTATGCCTGTTTCTTTATACCTATACCTGTTTCGTGTATACTTGTATTACTCACATCGTGAGCGCGCGAGCACGTCACTTCTATTACGCATCGACGTACAAGTTTGCCTTATAAGTGACATCATAGTCGCACATCTACTTGGCGAAGGCGTTTTCGAGAGTGGCGCATGCATGCACCAGTGTGCGTCGTATAGCCACGAACGTTTCCTTGTCCCTAGCTTTCGCGCATCTCTTCACCGGCGCGATGTACCGAACATCGCACGCCTCTTTCCTTGGGCCCCTCCGCCGAATGGTGAACGCGGGTTGGAGCATTTCGCGGTCTGGTGTGCGCCAGGCACCGCGCGTTTTGCCGTCGTGCCGCGCCGCGCGAACGACGCCGCTGGCGAACGTGATCTCCGCGTAGCGCAGCCTTCTCCGCTCCCGCGGGGCAAGCGGCGGAGCCCTGAGCGAGCAAAGCAGAGGAGACACACGAGCAGAGCAAACATGTTCCTCCCTCGCAGCACGATGAAAGATACACAGACGTCAGCGAGCGCCGGTCCGCCGCGCGAGCGGTAGCGACAGCAGCGGCAAAGAACCCGGCGTATCCGGGAAATGAGAAGGTGCACGAGGCATTCAAGAGGAGGTCCCCGGGCGAAAATGACCCTCTTTGTGTCATGCGCGCGTCGCTGGCGTTCTCATCAACGCGACGCCTCGGAACCAGAAGCAGCCTATTGAATTGCGACTCGTTGGCGGTGTTACACGAAGCCTTCGCCGACTGCCGCTTTCCCCGACGTCGCTGTTCTGGAGCACGTGCTTTATTCTGCTTTCCCGGCTCGCTCTTCATTTTCGTTTCCGCTTGCGTAGGGATGGCGAATAATTCTTGGTCGGTCGAGTCTCTGGCGGAGCGCGTTGCCTTCTCCCGTTTGCGTGAACGTTCGGCGGCGTATTATGCTCGACGTTTCCCGCGCCAAACCAGGACTGTATCACGTGGCCCAGCGAATATAGCAGACATGCTTATAAGTTGAAAGCTGCATGCAGGAAAAACACTGTCGGCTCCATCAACCTCAGTTAAGCCCTTTATTTTGCGAGTTCGGGGCATAAACCTTCGTTTCATGCCCCTAATACCCAATTTCTGCGTGCTTTAACATGGCCTGCAGAAAAAAAAAATTGTGCGGTATGGTAAGTGCTTCGCAAGCAGATACGCCCCTCATTACAATGCCATCCATCTCGTTTCGGTCAATCTTTAGAGAAACGGCGTCTTAGTTCTTCTCAGGTTATTGTTTGAAGCAGCTCACCTGCGTTAATTTGGAAGTGTCCGTTGACAGCAAATTAGTTTTATTGTATACCTGCTTGCAGATGACGGAAATTCTTCCGATATAGTCCTCGTATATTCTACTCCAGAAAAAACAGAATTCTGACCTGAACTTTAACAAATGCTCAAATATAGCACGAATGAATATACGTCGAGCGTCTAGAAGCCCTCAAAGCTTGCTGCGCAGAATGGGCAATATTCCTCATTATAAATAGCAGCGTTTGGATAATCACATCAGAAGAAAATCTGCATTCCGGATACTAAATTTCTGAAAGTCGTTTAAATATTTAGTTCTCCAAATGATTCTTAGGCTACCCAGGCAATGAATAATATTGCCACGGTACAGCAGAAGCCAAAGCTCAAGCACTGCAGGGCAGACGGCGATGTGGTACTGAATTTCCCTTAGAGTTTTCTACAAAAATTACTAAATGTTAATCTGGCACTGCTATCGTTCAGCTGCCATACGAATAATGGTGAGCACGTGGATTTGTCTAATCATCGTACATGTGGCTTCGAACGTTCTGGTGACGCCATTCACCATGCTTTCATTTTCTAAATTTCCATGCACTCAATTTTTTACACGCACAGCAGGGCAATTAGCCTCGGCGCACATGCATGATCATCGCGGATTGTTAAAATTACCTAGCATTATGCTGAAAATAATCAATCTGCAAAGTCACAACGTCGTCTCAAACCAGAAGGACGAAGCTCAAGCAAACCTGTGTACTGCCCCCGATTCCCATGCTTGCTGCACCGCCACACTTGCGCCAAAACTGCCTACAATAGTTTTTCTGAGAAGCGTTACACACTTTTCGCTCCATCGCGTAGTAGCCTCCACCTTGACCACCGGTGGCTGTGCTCTTGTATATATAGTGTAAATGGTTGCTCTCGGCTTTGGCAGCCTTGATGCCTAAAGGTAGCATGCAGGGGTTTATTATTAGCCAGTAAAGGAGGGAGGCGGGGTTCTTAAGTCCACGTTGTACTTGACGCCTGTGATTTAAAGAATGTTCCACATTCGCCGCCATGGCAGTGAGTGGTGCTGGCTAACACTCCCAGGACTAGATCTAGTACTCATACACAAATACTCAAGAAAGTGTATGGCGAGGGCGTCCGCCGAGGTACGTAGCTCAATGATGGAGCGTCGTACACGTCATGCGGAAGACCTGAGTTCGGCGCCCACCTGCAGCAAGTTTTCATTTCATGCATTTCAATTTCGCTTTTCTTTATTATGTATACATTTAAATTAAGAAGAACAGTTCATTTCCGTTGTGCTTTCCCTGGCTCCGTTGTTTCTTGGCTTCATATGTGGCTGTAATTAACAAACCTTCGAGACCATATAGCTTTCCCTTATTACCAATCTCTTGTCTACCTATACAGTTTGGGTATTGCATTTTAGTAAAACTGTGTGTGCGTTTGAATTCGTTCCTGCAAGAACAGCTGTACTTACTTGACGTCTAAGATGACAGTTCGACCCGCCGCGGTGGCTCAGTCAGCTAAGGCGTTGCGCGGCTGAGCATGAGATCGTGGGATCGAATTCCTGCCGCGGCGGCCGCATTTCGATGGAGGCGAAATGCAAAAACACCCGTGTGCTTGCGTTGTAGTGCACGTTAAAGAACCCCAGGTGATCAAAATTAATCCGGAGCCCTCCACTACGGCGTGCCTCAAAATCAGAACTGGTTTTGGCAAGTGAAACCCCAGAAAGAAATAAATAAGATGACAGTTCCTTTTCTGGGTATCAGGGCACGAACATGCCTTCTTATCGTTCGCTCGCTGGCGTCCAATTTTTTACTCCAATGTAAACCAAAAGGTTATAGTGAGCAATGTTTTTCTAACACTCATAGCGATAGAAAGACAATAATTTATCCCATTTTATCTTAAACAACCAAGCAGCTGTTCAATCTGTCTTATAAAAGGCGACTTGTTACAGACTACTGTAGTTAGACGAATCACACCCATTGCGTTCGGAAACCTGCGTTTTCCAGAGAATTGTGACTGTCGTCCATACGGGGGCCTGGTACGTCTGGTCAGACACGTCAACGGTCCTTCAACTCGGTCGTTAGTCTCGTTAACAGCGCTCGCTTGACTACACTCAGTCCCGCAGCTCCACATTTCTATCACTCACCTGCGTCGTCTGCTCGCCAGGCAGCAAAGTAACCTGTATCGTAGCAGTCTTCGATGCTGTCTCCTTGAAGCTGCCATATTCGGTGTCTATATCAAGATCGGAAGTGGCCTTAAGGCGGTAGCTGTCTGGTGAGGACGGCAAAGTTGCTGTGTACGCCAAGATTTTGAACTTACCTTGTGGAAAAGAACCTACTTCTGTTTGGGTGCATTGGTGCTACCTCTAGTAATAGTAAATAGCACAGTAGGCGTCACCATCATGTAGCCACACGGATACCTAAATAAAGAATGACTCGAATGAACACCATGAAATGATAACGAATGCTGAAGAAAATGTGGCTAGATACTATTACGAGACTAGAAAGTTGGTAAGTTGGCACAGTTTCCTATTGGAAAAAGTGCAAGGAAAAATTGAGCCACGTAAACGACAGAAGACAAGTCCTGCACCAGTGGCGCACCGACGAAGGGGGGGGGGGGGGGGGGTTGTAACCCCCCCCCCCTGAGGCCGACTGAACCCCCCCTTTTGTTTAAACCCTTTTCTTTCCTTGCGCATTTGAGTACTGCAAGTAAGATGTAAGACGCACATTCGTCTGGGCACTCGCAAAAAAAGTGAATTTTTTGACAATTTCCCATGAGGAAATTGAACTTAGTGCTGTTTAGATGGTATTGGCAAACTGTCAACCGCCCCCCCCCCCCCCCCCCCCCCCCCTGGCAGAGATCCTGGGTGCGCTACTGTCCTGCACAATTCATATTCGCGTGTGAAATATTTCCTATGCGCTGGCTTCCATTTTGTGAATACAACTGTTGATATTTGGCCACTGTGGCCGCCTTGGATGCTTCACTTTAACTGCTTCTGCATGAGTCACGTGCTCCGAGTCATACGAGTCGCGGACGTATGATTCGGGGACTTGGACAGCGTACACAACAGCAATGATCTTCACGAGAGATCGTTGTTTCCCTGCTTCGTACTGCAAGCGATGTGATTGGCAACATCGCAAACTTTGACTCTTGTATTAGTGTCCTTACTGTGACGCAGAAAGAAGGACCTTGCTTGACACGTCACGTTAACTAAGGCTAGACTAGAAGACCTAAAGAAGAAGCTGTACACCTCCTGATAGCTGCCCTCCATGACACCCGATTGCTGGACGCTAGGTGAATTGATTCTGTGTCCATGTTAACGTTGTACCGACGGAGCAATTGTCCACCAAGCTTGTTCGTTTCAAACTCACCTGAATCAACAATAACATTAGAGAGTTTTAGATTAGGGGAACGCAAGCGCTAGGGGGCCCCTACCCTGGCGACCCCCTAATCTAAAACTCTCTATCATTTATTCTCAAACGCGCCAGGCTTCCCGAATTTATTATGTTAAATCACTTTCCTCAGCTCATGATTACCCTTAACCGATTATCGCCAGTTGGATCTGCGGGGCTTCAACGGAGCCTAGAAAAATGTGGTCTCCCCTCCCGTTTACGCTCACGTAGACACTCTTCTAACATCCAGAAGTCGTTTTAGCTGGCTCTGAACTGTGCCGTCTTTACTACTCGGGAAGAGTTGTTGGGTGTTGTAATAGAGATCCGAGAACGAAAGAAAATGAAGTGACAGCTTCTGCGCGCACTATCATTTCCTGTCAGAGGCAGCTGGCCCTGACAGCATCTAGTAAAGTATGCCAGAAACTTGGGCCCTGCGGCCACACCCGTCCTGATGGTTAACTTCAACGCTATGCGGAAAGAAACCCCGTTCCTTGGGGCTGAAAAGTCAGCAGTTGAGATCTTGTACTAATAAAGTCAAAACAACAGCTCCCTTCCGCTCAACTAATCACACAAAGTGCTCATCGAAGTCAATGAAATTACCAACAAGGCAGCTTAATTCTTGCAAAGCTTTGCTATGTCAGCGAGCTGGGTAAAAGAAGAGGCGATAGACAATGAGCTGTACCCTTTAACGAGTGGCATTGTCTGAACGCGGCATGAATACCAGAAATGTTACAGTTGCGTCTGCGCATTAACAGATAAAAGTATTTTCGTTCCATCATCTATCTTCACGTCCCGCGCAGGTTCTCATCGCTTGAATAGCCGGCCGGTGTTCTTAGCTAGTTTGTAATATATTTTGGCAGCAGGGAAATCTATGTTACCCAAGGGCGATGTCCCGAACTATATGCACAGTGTGCTAGCCAAGATTGTTAGGCTAACCAAGGCTGTGGCACGTGCCTTAAATAACGGACATATACACCACGCTGATAGAAATAAGTAACTCCAGAGCTTGAGCAAAGTCTTTCGCGTTGCAACATAAGCACGTCAATGCTGATCGCAGCGCTTTAACTGCTTGTTTAGTGTACACATGTGTGTGCGCGGATGTTAAATTAATCCTCGGACGTTGCGAGATGTCGCGTAAGCGCAAATACATGCTATAAACTCGTATCTCAAAGAAGACAAGCATGTGTATTTTTCACACTAATTTGCCCACAAAAATTGCCTCGCCCACGTACAGGCACAGATATCACGCATAAAACGAGGAAGATGAAGGAGGAATAGACGGAAAGACAGTGTAGGGATATGCGGGGGATTGCCCACGGCCCTCTGCCTCGACACACCGAGTCCCGCGGTTGGCGCATGCCTGCGCATCAACCGCGGTCCGGTACAAGCTCGAGGAAACAACAGACGACAACCACGTGCACACTCGGAAAGCATTTATTACGACTGCAACTAACACTTCGAGCAGGCCAGCTAGCTATAGTTGACATCGCTGAGGGTTCCCTCGAAGAGAATAATACACTAGGTAAAGGAGGGCTTCCGACTTACCATCTGGGGAATACGGTCGGCCGCGGCGATTGCCGCGGCAAGAACGCGGTTGACTAACCACGTGCGGGAATACGGGAGCGGCGGCGGAGACTTCCGCCATCACCGCTTGCTGAGGACCAAAGAGACCCGGGCGATGTCCGCGGGATCTCACATCGCAAGGGAATCGCAAGCGCTGCTAGCGCTTGCGATTCCCATGCGCCGCCCGCGGAAGGAAAGTTTCCCCTCTCCCAACTCTCTCTGGAGCGCATGCGTCTGCCGCGACGTTCGCTGCTCGTGCGGCGGTCATGGGACCCGAGGGTTCCCACATCAGGGAGGTTATCCAGTTCTCAGACCGGCTGGCTACCCCGTGCTGGAGAAAGAGTGCAATGAGAATAATAGATCTTAGAGACGAGATGTTAAAAAAAAAGTGGAAAGAAGATTTTAAAAAATTGGAGAATACGGCACTGCTTAAAGTCTGTCTCTAAGACCAGGTCTCGGCAAGAAGCGCAACAATGCTTTCAAAGCCTTCTGTGCTGAGGACGGTCTCGGCCCGTGTCCCAGGACCCTTTCCTCTGACAAAGGGCGTTTATCAAGTCCATCAAACACTCTTGAAAGTTCTTTCCTGGGCGCACTCAAGCGTGGACACACACAGAGAAGGTGGGTGATAGTTTCCCCGCAGCTACAGTTATCGCATGTAGGGCTGGTGGCCATTCCAATCCGAAATGAGTAAGCATTCGTGAAGGCCACGCCAAGCCACAAGCGGCACAGAAGCGTCTCCTCAGGTCTAGATATTCCTGATGGAAGACGGAGCTGTAGATTCGGATCCAAGTTGTGGAGACGAGTGTTGGTAAATTCCATCGAGTTCCACTGTGCAAGCGTAAGTTCACGTGCGAGCGAACGAATCCCTGTAGCTGCGTCTGTTCTGGATAGGGGTATAGCTGCACAGTGGAGACCATCATGAACTTTTGAAGCTATGTGATGGTGAGCATATTCGTGCAAGCACAGGATGTGCACGATTCCTGAATGTAATCATAAGAAATACATCGACAAATACGATGTTTTATTGAGGTCAAAATGCTATAGTAAGATCGAATAACCTTTAAAGTTGCTGGTTTCTTTAAAAACTGTATGAACGCGCGTGCAGCGCTGTGTTGCAATTTCTCCGACGTCCATACATCGAAGACTTTTTTTAATGATGTTGGCCTCCTTTACAGGGCATCTATCTTTGCCAACTGCTTATTACGGCGAGTTCCACATTTCCTGCAGTTTAAAAGAAGCTGCACATTTGTTTTTGTCAGCCGCCTTAGAACAAATAGCAATCTCACTCTTTCCTATCTTGCACAAAAAACACTAAATACAGGCTCTACCAAACCATATAATCTGCGAAGTCTTGCTTCAAAAGAGCCACTAGGTATTCATCGCTATAGCAAACTGCATATTATACTAAACTGCATTTATATTGTAGTAAACTGCATAACCTGGAGCTTTTACCCATAGACCAAGTTTGTTAATGTAGAATATCGAGTCATCTTTTTCATTACCTATGAAAGCCATCTGCTTCGTTTCTCGCTCTTGTCTTTCAATCTTTTGTCATCTTTCAGCCCTTTTGTGATGCCAATACACTTATTTGTTGCGTTACTGAAGATAAAAGCAAACACTGACCAGTTCTCGTGGTCGTTCACAATCGTTTCACCTTTTCATCTCTTATAGTCCTCACAATGAACGTTAGTTGAACGTGGTGTCAACCGCAGCATTCGTCCTTTAGTAATGCGGCTCAGCGCAAACTCGAAGCTGTCGTTGAAAGAATCGCCACTGCCAATAGAGTAGGCCATGGTTTCATCGGTGTCGGCCGTTGCTTTCGTCGATGTTTCATTGCCCTGAAGGCGGCCACAGCTAGCGGACGCTGCTGATCACAGCGGACGTATGTGTCAAGGCGTTTCCACAGGAGACAGAGCGGTAGCTGTCTCTTTTATCGAAATCCGTAAAATGACAAAATTGTCGGGAACTAAAACTGACAGAGCCTTGTGCCCCTGGCGTGAAAGAAGTAGCAGCGGCGATGTTCCTCCGCTCGCAAAAAGTCGCATGTAAAATAGGCATCCGCGTATTATTCTGTCGTCGTGGTCCGAAGCGGCTCTGAGTGGTTCAGTAAGTTTGCGACTCCAATCCCAGAGCTCAAAAACGATCAACGAGCCACTGACACACTAGAACCTAAGTCTTTCGATACTTTCGAACCTAAGTAGTCTTTCGAGTAAAGCGAAAAAGTTTTTCGGCCATTTGCAACCAAATCTCTGGAGAGCCACTGGAGCCACTGGAGCCACCAATCTCTGGAGAACCAACAACAGCCTTTGTAATATAAATGTTGACCATGGGCGTAGGATCATATGAAGGCTTAAGGGCCGGCGGTCTATTGCCATTGGAGTATGTATCAAATTTCGTCTTTCGCGACCATCGGGGGCATTCTAGTAATGCATGATGTATGTCATCTTCTGCGGGGCCACAAATTCATTAATTGAGGACTATCACCGTGGTAAACTTTAAGCAGGAAATGTTGTGTATAAACGCGGTCCCAAGCCTCAAGCGGTAAACTAATATTTTGAAAGACCTGCTGGTATCTAATGCGGTATTCACACGGGGGATAAATCCCTCTCTTCGCGGAGGGGAGCCCGCATCACGTGATGACAACGTCACGCCTTTTCGGGGCCAAAGCACTGACGTAGACATCGCCGGGGGATGGAAGACGTTTTGGGGGCACCGGTACAAAACATCCCCTCTTTGCGGGGGAGACAGCGGTGATCTCGCCCGCTTGTCTAAGAACCTATCACATTGCCCTCATCGGTATACTATTGACTGTATAGACCACTTACAGTGCCAATGCATGGGCGCTGCCATTTTTGAACACGGGACGGCGCCGCCATTGAACGCCTTGTGTTAAAATCCCTATATAGTAAAAGTACCGCCATCTGCTCTTTCCTCCGCCGTCTAAAAGCGCTTGTTTTTTTTTCTTTATTTTTTGCTTGAGAAAGCAAGTCGACGGTGGCACACCTAGAAAGTCCACGTTGAAGCTTTCAGGCCGGGCGCGCGCCGCCGCCGCCGCCGGAGACTGCGGCTGCGCAAAGTGACTTTCAACAGGGCTCTGAGGCGAAAAAAAAACAACTAAATATAAACAAGTGAAAGCGCACGCTATCATCATCCAATCGGAGATACAGGAGAGAGAGAAGCGGCGTTGATCAAAGGATGGCGGTACTTTTCTTATATAGGGGCTTTACCTTCTGTCTTCCCCTTCCCGATAGCGGTCGACATCCTGAGTAAATGCAGAAGAGCACTGTGTTCGGTTTTTGGGTGAATTTATTCGCCAGTTATGCAGCGCTTTCAACCGAAAGCGCAAACGTTTCGAAATGTTAGTGCTGGCGGTAATTTAGACGCGGGTCTCATTTTAGCCTGATGGTGGTGAGCGAATACTCCAAGCCGGGGTGTGTGCGTCCTCCGATCAAGCGATTTCCGATATCGCGTACTTCTTTGTAAATGCGCGGCATTTCTTTGCCTAGTCAGAGTCAAGATGAAATGTAAGGCCGCTCAAGGTCGAAGAGATTGTCGCCGATGCGCGCACGCCCCATGCGCCCGCTTCTTCGCCGCTCGTGGCTAGACGCCTAATTTCTCCGCTCGCCGGTAGGGGTGCGCGCGCCACAAATAGACAAATAAACGTGGCTCGGTTGCACTAGGTGCGCTATGTGGCGCGTAGGCCTCTACTTGCAGAAACAACAATAGGTATCGAAGGGAAGAGAGTGAGAGAAAGTATGCATAGAAATGCAGGAAGGTTAACGAGAGGTAGTTCCGGTTGGCTACCCTGCACGTGGAGAAGGAGTAGGGGTATAAAAAGAGCAAGAGATTGGAAGAGGGAGAAAGATCAAACGGAAGAAGAGCGTAGGAGTACAAAGGCTCTGCAGAGGCGATTGAGGCATGCGATGCGTACCGAAGCGGCGAGGAAAGAGGCCGACAAGATACACGTGTCCGCGGAGCGCGAACAAGGAGAAAGCAACACGCGGCCGACGTGCAGCGCCTCACCAGGCAGCACAAGCAAGAAGGGAAGCGACGCGCGGGCAGGGAACAGGGATACGTCAAGCGCACGGCCGCCGAACAGGCCGCCGAGACCAAGCGGCGCTGACTGGAGGACGGCAACTTGCGTGGTTGCAGACGCGTACTATAGAAAGTACTTCGTCGAAGAAAAATTTGCTGCGACATGCGATTTTCTCTGGTTCCGATCGGACGCCGTCAGGGTGTCGCGGCCCGTGCATGTGGCGATCCTCGAGCGAATGTTTCCCCGGCAGGACCTGAGTTCGTTTGGGCTGTACGCCACGTGCAGCGGTTCCTTTGCAGGGGCACGGTACCACGCCTCTCTCAAAGCAACGGATTCTCGTACCCCGAGAGGCCCTGGTACTTTCCGCCGCTCAACGAGATCGTCGATCGCCTGGTGTCGCCCGGATCCCGTTCACGCGAGTGAAACGTGTCGTGCGCGGTTGCTAGTTTGGAATCGTTGGTCAAAGAGAGAGAGAGAGCAAGGAGCGGAAAAGCAGAGAGGTCAACCAGACGAGCGTCTGGTTTGCTACCCTACACTGGGGGTAAGGTAAACGGGGAATAGAAAGAGAAAAAGAGGGAGAGAGAGAGATCTGAGTGGGATGATGCATCGTTGGCCTAACCGTGGAGGTTCCGGTCGACGTGGAAGAAGTGGTGTGCTCGCTCCCCCGCAACGTAGCACCACTTCTCTGGTGCCAACAACAGCATCAGCGATCAAATTAGGTGAAGAAGAAGAAGGCCGAAGGCAGTGAAGTTGACTCGGGGCTCGGCAGCAGGGCCGCATAAATTCGAAAACACAAAATAAATAGTTGCTCAAAAACACATGGACAGTTGCGTCGTTGATTTTTGGAAATGCTTCGCATTGATATCGTTAATCCTCGTGGATGCCCTCTGCCGTAATTTTTATATTTTCTCGTAATAGCAGGTATCTCTTACCACTTTAGTACTGCGTGATCCGCCGTGACAGAGGTTATGTACGAGCAATCTGTCGATAATAATTTTAAGTGCCATGGAAGATGTCTGCTGTTTTCACTGGCTAAAGCAATCGTCGGTTATTTTGAACATGCAAGAGAAATGTATAAGCGGCGAGAACAGTCGGAGCTTCATATCCATGAAGGTTGGCCCACATAGCTATGTTATTGCTATATTAGCTTATCGATCGCCAAGTTAGTCATGAGTCATTCGAAGAAAAAAAAAAACGCCGTGCTGCCAAGCCGTCAGTAGTATTATTTTAGGACAAGCTTGATGATGTCTTTTACCATGAAGTATTAGCGAAACCATAATTTTTTTGTTAATCTCCCTCATTAATTTGGCCATTATGGATGCCTTTATTACTGCTAATAAGGCTTCAAGGCTTCAATAAGCAGGACACTGTGTCACACCAAAAGTGTATGAAAATCCACTCAGTTATTCTATAGCTCAACGCTCGTAACGGTTCATATCACATTAGTATCAGAGCTAGACATCTCTTTTCCAAAGCTCAGCAGGGTAATCTGTAAAAAAATATTCAATGATCTATAACAGACAACCATTTATTTGCTCGCGCTTCCCCTTATATGCGATATCAGCGTGCCCTTGCTGCAGGGTACGCTGATATCGCATAGTGTCGGAGGATAGCTTTTCAGGTGCACTACGACACACTTTGCTTCATATGTGCAATACGGTAGCCTATCCAGTCAATATAGTTGGCACAAGCCCCTTCACCTTTTTCGGCCATTAAGGCATTCGGCTGCACTCGGAAGGTGCTCCGCTGCACACAGAAGAGCGTCATATATGGCGTAGGAACCAGTAGCGCCCTCTCTTTTGCTCTGTAAATGGTCTATAGAGGCTAAATCGAAATTGCCGCTGCCTTCGCTGTCTTGTTCGCTTCACGGTCACTATTTTTCAGTGGCAGAAACATGTAGAAACTCAGCGATGCATCGACTTCTTCATCTCACTTGTGGAGGAATGCCCGGGTCAACAAGACACTATACACGCCCCCACGCGTACGCTAGGTGTCGAGAGCGTAGGCCACCTAAAATCGTCTGCCAACAATGACATCCCTCAAAAGTCCATGTGAGTGGGGGTAAAGCACTGCACGGGCTCGGGCTTACCCGAAAGCCCGGGCCCGGCCCGGCCCGTGGGCCGGGCCGGGCCGGGTAGAGCAGTTTTTTCACGGGCTCGGGCCGGGCTCGGGTACGGCGTGTGCTTTTTGACTTGGGCCCGGGCCGGGCTCGGGTTTTTTGACGCGGTCCCGGGCCGGGCTCGGGCTTTCTGCGAGTTATTCTCTGGCTTCTCAACTCTGAAAAACATGTATTTTTCGGTCTCGGGCCGGGTTCGGGCCGGTTTCGAGCCGGGCTCGGGCCGGGCTTGGGCTTAAGGTAAAGGGGTGGCGGGCCGGGCCGGGCGGGTAACGTAGATTATTTCCGGGCCCGGGCCGGGCCCGGGTCTCGCCACAAAAGTTTTGATCGGGCTCGGGCGCCCCCCCCCCCCCCCAATGTAAAAACGGGCCCGGGCCGGGCCCGGGCCGCAAAAATCAGCCCGTGCAGTGCTCTAAGCGGGGGAGCATCACAAAACAGCGTGACGGCTTATGACGTCATGCGCCCCTCGGCATCAAGGGCTCCGCCTTGATGGGAGTGGGATATGAAATTCAAGGTAAATGGTAAATATGGTAAATATGGTAAAATTGTAAAATGGTAAATAGTACAGAAGATTTTGAATTTTGATCATATTATGTTTTTGCAGCTGCAACATTATCTGGGATATTGCAGTAGTACATATCCACTGGAACATTATGTGATTCCTCATATTCTTGGAACATTATTTCGAGAAGTCCAAGACAGCTGTCTGTGTAGTATAACACCAAGAAGTATGTGTGTGTTTGTTACGTCCAATGGTTGTCCTTGAAGGAAGGGTGAAGACTCCTCTAGGTGTCGTCTGTTGAATGGTAGCGCAGCTGATTTAGTGCGAGAAAGTCCCATTCCTTTTTCCTTTAAGAATTTGTCCACATTGTTTAAGTCGTCCGGTAACATTGATTGAACAATACTAGCACATCAACCGGAGGCCCAAATATGCACATCGTCTGCATATAACGCTTGATGCCGCATGATAAATTACAAGAAAGTCCTGCTAATAAATTCTTTTCACAATTAGCTGATAGCTATGCATATTGTTGGGTTTAGTCCCCTTCAGCAAGCCCCCTAAAATTTGATGCTTCTGTTACCTGTCAGTGTTGATGTCCCGCTGTACAATAAAGGGCTAGAAGTACAGAAATCAGAACAATAATTTACCGTAGTTGAACGTGGTTAAACCAAGTTTGTCGAGCAGTAGCACGGTTTTGCTTGCTTTGGGAAAGGACACAGACGCTGCTCGGCGCCATCAGCAACTACCGCATCTACAATTGCACCACAAGACAACACACAGACGCTGCTCGGCGTGGCAGCAGCAGCGAGCGAATTGACCTTCATGCTGCGTCTCGCTTCAACGCGAACTAAGCGTCGAAAGCACAGTGCATACGAAGCTACCAACACTTTGTACACATCGCAGATCGCTTTCAAGATATGGACGCCCACGCGGCGTACGCAGCAGCCGCCGGTAGTGGCAGGCTAAGTCCCAGTTTGACATTGGCTGAGCCTGAAGGTCAGGTTTACGGAACCAAGTGTTTTCTGGGTTTGCACCTGGAGTAGTAGAGCTATGGCTCAAAAAAAATTATAACCCAAAGAAACAAGAACATCGGTGAAATGTGTTTCAGGATCCCTTGAATTCAATAAAGCAGGCCCTTGCAAAATAAACGAAGATCACCGTAACAGCCCCGTCTGATCCTACGTTGCAAGTGGCCGTTTTAATAAAAGATACCTCAACGCCAATACTTGTGCTAGCTGTGAAATATTTTGCGCCGAATTCCCAAAGCAGTTCGTTCCCATGTGGTCTTGAGTATTGGCCGAGCTGCCTTCGCTAATAATATCTCCAACATCACAACTGGCTGGCAGCTGCTCTTAACATTTAAATCCTAAGAAAGTTATTGCGAATACGGCCCAGATTTTTAAAAATTTGATTTATTGAGATGAAGACGACGCTAACTTCGCTTTTTCTACTGGAAACCGCATATGTTACCGCAAACTCGGTGCAGCTCATTTTGTAAGCAAAGGCTTGAAGCCACTAGACTTGAATCATGTACTCGGCACTGTGAGGACCAGAAACAATTACTTATATATTGTCAAGCTCTGTGGTTAATCAAACATAGTTCACGATAAGACAGTCAACTTGTACGGCAATCACAGGCTTCATATGCTATAGCCAGGGACTTAAAATGAAAGAAGACCAACTGTGCCACGCTGAACCTTCCAAAGGAGCTGACAGTGACGTCATGGGTTGTGGCGGTATCAGAGTCTAATTGTTATCTCTCTTCTTATTTTAAACTTAACGTTTACTAAAAAATAGACAAAAATTCAACTTGGTATTAGTTGTTGGCATACTTAGATACGAATGACCGAATTCCGAAGACAGTACCGTAAGCATCACCTCTTGTCCTGACATCCGCATTGCTGCTAATCGTACGCAAAATTCAGAAACTTAACTTTGGCTTTCAACACATTCGCGAATAAGTGCTTTTTTTTTTCCGTCGCTAGGAAAATGTTAAACCTCCTTCCAAAGTGCACGACTGCCAACGCTACCTCATTAGCTCGGCTGTTAGTGTCCCTTTAGGAAAGCACTTAAGCATGACGCATTTGTATGCTCGCTTTTATTCACATGTGAAGCACTATATATATATATATATATATATATATATATATATATATATATATATATATATATATATATATATATATAGCCGGGAAATAACGGTTCAGAAATTTGACGCATCACAAATCGCATTAACCGATTAGTCTTGTGCAACTTTGCTCTGCTGCATAGTCAACCACGCCGACTCCACGCAAAATCACTGCACATCGCGCGATCGCCAAGAAGGATCTAGCGAGACAGACGAGGGAAGCGATAATCGCTGATGAACGATGACGCGTCGGGAGGACTGCGCGATCGAAAGCCCTACCACGGCAGCGAGCGCGGTGCGGACGCCATCAGAGATGAAGCGTGGAGACCGAGATGGCTGTTTTGCAAACAGTCGTTACGCCTAGAAACAAGGAATGCAAAAGAGCAGTACAATGGGGGCGGCGACGCATTCGCCGATACTGAGGTCGAAACCACACCGTAGGCACACGAGCGAGTTGTCGTGCAATCAGAAAACCATTTCAAACTCGGCCTGCGCTTGGGGCGGAACGCATTTGCGGCCGAAATGTCATTACGGGAAAACCAAACGTACACAAGCGATGGCTACGAGGCTGTAGAAAAGAGGCAGGAACTATAGTGAACTCTAAGAATGAATCACGCGCGGAGCTCATGAGCGAAACGCTTGAGGCAAGTTGTCTCTACTTGAGAGTTGGCTTTCGACGGAAACGGTTGAGCTAATGCTGACAGGACACGATTCTTTCGCACAGCGAAGACTACGGGGAAGCGGCCCCCTTAATTCTCACATCGAATGTATCACCCTATACTTCGTGGGTGCGGAGAGAATCATGGTTGCCTCAAGTTCTGTCGATCGCTGAGGCATAAGTGCGCGATGACTTCTCATACATGCGCAACTCATTGTCTAAGGCAGCACATAGCTTCTTTTTGAAATTTGATTCACCTGGACCAAAA
The DNA here is from genome assembly GCF_013339745.2 of Dermacentor silvarum. Lineage (NCBI taxonomy): Eukaryota > Metazoa > Arthropoda > Arachnida > Ixodida > Ixodidae > Dermacentor > Dermacentor silvarum. The sequence goes on along the minus strand of NC_051154.1, from coordinate 103,887,719 downwards.
TCTTGCGACGAAAGTAGTGGCGAGGAGAGACTTCCATGAAATAAGGGCTCTAGTTACGTATCATTCGCAATAACTTTCGCACATACGTATAGATTCAGCCGTTTCTTTTGTATAGATTGGTTACAAGTAAATGTGTTATATATACATGTATGTGTTGCATTTCAACCGAAGGCTCATTTTTATAGTGAACTTATTGAACCCCTGTGCACAATCAAATGTGCTACACCCGTTTATATTATAATTAGTCCTTTGGTAGGATTAGCGTCGCAAACAGAGCGTGAGAAATCAATTAGGGTCCTTTCGAAGGCTTACCGACACGCGGAAAGTAATTCTTAGGCAATTCTTCAGCGGGACTGGGCGTACAGGGAGTAAGGCGATTAGCGACAAGCAGTTTAGGCGAACCTTTGCCCTTCCTAAGCGTTCACTCGTGCTTGAGGCACAAACCCGTTAGTGTCATACAAGCGATTAAGTAGGATGGTTGTTAGTACTGCATCTTAGGTGTAAGCTGTTTTACAGTACAAAGACAGGAACCTGCAGGAACCAAAACGCATAATCCATATTTTTAGTGTTATGGCTCATGTTGTGTAAATGTACGTCTTTGTGGCTATAGGGAGTAGAAACTCGTTGTTTGTGGCGGAAACCAAGTGTTATTTCTAAACTGTACGGCAGTTTGTGCGCCCGTCTTGAAAGACAGCGACTGATGCAATTTGTCAGCGAGGATCAGGAAGCTGTGCTCACTAGCAGGCATTGAAGTGATGGGCACTGACCTGTCCATTTTGGTGAAAATTGACAAGAGATTCCTATTAACTAAATCTCTGTCGTAAGCCGCAACGACGTGGCTGCCACTTACCATGGCTTTTCACACAGGAATCTTAACAGGGCCTAATTCCTGGAAAGAGCGGTATTTGCAGTGCACCAAGGAATCATGCTCTCTGAGAGTAGTTCCTAGATTCTTCTACTATCGGGCTGATTTATTTATTGAATGATAGCGGAAATGTTCGCAACTTTTGTCGCCGGCTTTCCCGGAACCGTTTTTTTCTTCTGCGTCTACGGGCAAACAGGGTGCTTACTATACCAACGCAGTTCATGTGCTAGAGCGCTTCGTCAGAAGAGGCGCCGGTAAATGGTCACATGAAACGATGGTGGCCGGTCCGTGACAAGCTGGTAATGCGCGCCAAAAACATTGCTAATTCGACCCCAGATACTTGGTTGAGTGACTGGTCGAGCTGACTGACGATAACGTGCCCGCGCGGCAGGCAAAAAGAAAAGAAAGGCTACACCTAATTTTGCTAATTCTTTGCGAAACTCTGACGTGACAGGATCACTTGAAATTCTAATGCCTTGCGACGTGTGCTCCTCTTTTGAAATGATGAATTTGTTCGTGCAATTACTGCGACGACATAGCGAGACGGAGATGCGCGTCTGCACTCCGTCGTCATGGAAACGATAACAACGACAAAATCCTCGATTCCCTTTTCAGCGCGCTGCTACCCCTGCTCTTCAAGGGGAGCGCACATTCCACAGGGAGGAAGCGCACTAAAGAGGGGAGTCTCGAATCTGCAGGATACCCTCGCAGCCGCACTTTTCTTTGAAAAATGTGCGCGACAGAAAGGCCTTGTCATTCCATACACACGAGCGCTCAAGTTCGCGTTCCCGGCCTGCTTCGTCCGAGAGGTGTCCTAATGCCTCTTCCGGCCGCACGGCGCGAGTAAGACAACTCGCGGGAGAATTGTCGCCTTTCGTGGCGACGTGAGTGGAATTGCCCGCGTCCCGAAGAACGTCAGCGTGTTATCTCGTTTCGCTCGTAGGGAGGAAAGGGGGGCAGACGGACAGACGCTCTTCAAGGCTGACGCGCTCAGACTGCGGCAAGTCCTCTTCCCGTTGGGACCAGAGAAAGCTGCCGTCTCCACTTAGGATTAGAGCGCCGTAGACGCGAAGAAGTTGCCGTCAGTTGAGGAACACGGAAATTAAACTGATGGGCAAATGAGGCTCGTTTTGCTTTCCAGCCCAACTATAATGTAGATGAGCGAACGTAACAAATGCAGAAAGGAAGCGAAGCCCGGTGCCGTTTTTTATAGCGACAAGAAATTGTTTGTTCCGTGTTGTCTCAGTTTGTAAGTTGCAAAGGAAAACAAAATTCTGTGAACTTCCCCACCGTGTTTCTAATAAGGTTGGCGCCTTTCAACAACGGGAAACTTCTATGAATTGTGTCATATAGAACATACGCATTTCATGAATCACCGGTGTTCCAAGTGATTTCATGAATCACCGGTGTTCCAAGTTCTAGCGCAGTTATCCGCGGTTGAATGAAGTGCTTTCAACCCCAGAGCTTCTTTGCATAGTGTAGATGATACATAATACCTTGCATGTGCGTTTGAAATAGTCCCCAGAAAAAGGCAACACAAATCTGTAGTGACGTTTTTTTTTTTTTTTTTTTTTTGAAACACTGTTTCATGAGATGAAACACCGGGCTCACATTTTATTGACGTAAAGTAGGGCGCACTGAATCATCATTGTGCGCTTCTGGTGAACCAGATGAGGACGACTCACGTGTGCTGTTTACTTGCCGCGTTATGCATAAAGAGGCAAAAACTGTGCATCAAGTTCTGAACAATGGGAGTCCTGCGCTGAATTTGGGACCTATTCTCGTACCGTGGCCTTCTTCATACATTGCAAGGAGTGTATTTTGCGTTCTGCGTAATCTTTGCGTTTCATACAACCTAGCCTTAATGTACTGGCAGTGTGCGTGCATTTGATTTTTGTTTTTTCAACCTCGTGCTCAAGTGTGACATTACAGCAGCCATCATTTGTTTATTTCTTTTTGTGTGTGTGAGTTAATAATAATTTTTTCGAGCAATTATTGTCACTCTTAACGCCTTAGCGCATTTATATACAGGGTGCCCCAGCTAACGTTAGCGAACTCTTAAAATATACAGTATACGAGGACGCAACTAATGGGATTCTGTGAGCAGTAACGTAGCGCACCGGGTGGATATTTTTTTTCATAATTGAACTATCGATAATTAGGTGAGATTAATTACTGAAATGAGGGCGCAAGATCTTGATAGAAAAGTAATAATTGTGTTATAAAAATCGCATTCAGTTGTTTTCAGTGTGCTGTGTTACTCGGAAGAATTAAGCAAGGCCACCTGACGTGATAGCATTATAAAGTCATACTCGTAGCTTTCTACCTCTCATCAGCTCTCATCAGGTAGCGATTGCCCGAACTATTTTTTTTTCACACCAAGCATACTTTAAACAACTTGACGGCGCCCCGTTTGCTTTCACTGCCATTCATTTCAGTCAAGCGGCCTGAGAGGTTTCATTGTCAAATCGTCGATATCTGCAAGGCATCAAGCCAGTGCAAGTTTCGCCGTACCGTCCACAATCTTGTTATGTGCGAAAATGTTATATAGAAGGCACAGGGCGATGTACATTACGAATTAGCTGATGCCTCGCATTCTCTTTTTCATCAGGTCTGCGCCTTACCTGTGCGCGTTTCAGGGCACACGGATGCTCGGCGAATGGCTGTGTATTTCATACACGTATAGTCCCATGATGGTTGAGCTTTTACAGCGCCACGCTGCCTTGTAACTCTTGCATGAAACTCCATGGGCCACGTGTCTTGGGCGCGTGGCCCCGGGATCAGCACACACCCGCCGCCGAGCCAAACGCGATGCAGGGCGACTGCAGTTCCCGCTGTACGATGCAGTTAGCCTGCCGGCAATCGAGCGGCAGCCTTGACACTCTTTTAGGCGGCGCCACCTTGTACATAGAGGATCGCATTTATGTTTGTGCATATAGGGCAGCCAGCAATACGAGGAGAGCTTAGCAGCCGAGGTGTCCCTCCGCGGAGGCTGCAACGCGTGTTCTGCAGGAGTGACCAGTATATTCGTGCATACTTTGTACACATACAGTTGCACAGACGCCTTCAGAGTTGTTTTTACCCGATGTGTATGTTCAAGGAAAATCATAAAGCAGAAATGTGGGAGGGGGGCGGGAACATTTGAAGGTTTACTGACAATATCTGTCGTTAACCTTTAGTTGTTGAAGCCTATTGGGCGATGACTAATTCTAGTTTAATTAGAGTGCAGAATTTATCGCCAAAGCACGTCACATACAACATCTTTTGATTTCTTTCCGAGATATGTGACAGTAACCTAACTTCGTGGTGCCGAGAACACTTTTCTTTCCAAAATGTCAACTTGGAAATACATCTTTATATTCCCCTGAAATGATAATAATAAAAAAAATGTCAGCAATACCATTCGCAATAGGAACAAACAGAAGCGACTAATGTAAGCACGTCGGGCGACCCCTTGGCTTTCAGAGGCAACTCCGCGCGGAGCGCAGCTGCCAGCAATAAGCCAGGAGGACGGGGAAGGCAAGCCGCCGCACGACACACAATGAGTGCGCAACGGCTGGCTCAAGGCTTCACCTGCAAGAAAGGCTGGCTGCCGCGATTTCGAGCCCTAAGACGGTGCTCCTTATCATAGTATTGGCCGTCCACCTGCCGCGGCCTTTGGTCCGTGTCGTTCGGATACCGAAGGCGTGGGTTGAAAGAAAGCGTGAAGTGCGGAGCCATCGGTTGAGGTAACACCTTTTCTTGCGGGATTTAGAGCGATAACTCACGCCAGAAACCAATCTTTGCTCGCCTGCATTCTTTCCTCTTTGTTGCCCCCGTTCACGACCCCCGCCTTCCCGCTGCCGCCTTATTCGCTGACCTGCGAAGCCACATATTCTCGGGCGCTGACCTCTCCCTCTCTGTATCCTTTTCTCATTTTTTTTCCCCTTTTCAGCGTTCTCCACAAACCTGGTGCTCGCCGCCGGTTCCGACATACAGTGTTCATTTTATACGTTATATATGATACACGCATATATATATATATATATATATATATATATATATATATATATATATATATATATATATATATGCGCGACGCCAGGTCGTAACTCCTAGCCCTGTATGGTCGCTGCGGTTTGTGCCATCTGTTCCTAGCAGAAGCGAGGGAGCAGTGAGGGGGAGAAATCGGTGGCTCCACTGCAACCTGTCGTCGCGAAGCCAGTGCCGAAATATGGCCACATGCGTTTCGGGGACAAAGATTGCGGCATGGCCTCTGTTGCGAACGTATCGATATACTTGCACCGCCGTTTCCATAGAGACGCGAACAGAAAGAACTCGGATTGTCGTCGCGACCTGCCGACGGATTTGGCCAATAATGCCTCCCAAATTATTGTCTTCCAGGCGCGGTCGCGCACTCTATGGCCCTCCTGCCCTTCTGCGCACTCGAGCCGTGTTTTGCTTTCCTGCTTCCTTTTCGTCGCTTTGCTTTGGTCCAAAGGAGCATTGCTTTCTTCGCCTCCCCGAGCCCAAGGCCTAGACAGGCGCGGTTGTTTGGGGATTTGATCACCTACATTAGGTATTGCGCTCGCGTTGAGCGTCGCCAACTTTTATTTTTGCGTCATCTCTGACATAATTCGGCTGTTCCCCACTGTTCCGATAACATCAGGTCTCAAGCAGTTTCCTATGCTCACGAGGGTCGGGCGGTATTTTCTTAACGACATAAGGTGTTCTTAAGGCACCTTGGCATATATTCATCGTGCGAGTTAGGCAGCCCATACGACAAGAGAAGAAAGGATAAATCGTTTAAAGCCACGCCTCGTTGCAACACGTCTGTTTTGGTTCGTATTAAGAAGCCATGAGAGCACAGGCTGTGGTCCTCCTTTCTTCTTTGACTTTATGCGTCAGTATAAAACCGTCTCAAATGAAGTGCCACCGTCTAATTTTACAAAGCCTTGTGAACTCGGATTTGTAACGGAGAATGGTTTCAAATCAGGGAAGCCCCTTAGTCACGCAAGGTTAGGGTGGTGGAAGCACAACGAACAGTAGTGATTCATGACAAATTCTGTTTCATGGCTTTCTTTTTCTTTTTTTCTTCGTCATTTTCTGTTTGCTTCTGAGGGGCTGCTCTCCACCTTGACTGCTTCGTTCGCTAGAACTCGTATGCTGCGTGCGCAAGACAGTCAGCAGCCTATTTACGAACGAGCGAACGAATGAACGGAGCTAAAATCAGACAGTTTGCTTTCTTTGTTTATTTTTGGAATCAGAAACCAAATATGCAGTAGCTGTCGTCCTCCGGATAAGCTAAATGCACGAAATAACATAGAAATTCAGGACATGAAAAATCACCCAGTCAAGCGGCTCCGAGCAGAAAACTCTTGCTGAAACGCCGTTTATCGCAAACATCTCATTGCAGAAGCATGAAACAGTAACATATGAGAGGAAACGAAATTATACCCACCTATAGTCATTCCTCACGATTTCAGCGGCACTATTTCTTGTGTCAAAAGCTTTTACTGGCGCCAACATATTATGCTTAATGTTTTTACTGATTTTTCAACAATTTTTTCTGGAAGCCTCTTATGTGTCAAACATGCCTCCGAGATCTGTTCTCAGCAAACATTTTCCTTGCGATAACAAGTGATAGATACTGTTGGCACTGGCTCCTATCATCTTGATTCGGAAGGCACCGAACTAGAGGTGCGCTTCCCAAGCAATTCAATTCATCATTGCAAGGGTCGCTGAAAAGCGTTAGTGAAGAACAATAACTTCATAATTCGAAGGGTGGCGCTGCTCTCCACCTTGCGGAATACAAGAGAAGAGTCGAGTCCAGGCATGCTTGTGAAGGCAGGGACTAGTTAGCCAGAAGTATGAGTACCGTTGCACGAGTGCTGGTGCAGCTCAGCCGCAAAAAAACGAAAAAGGGGCTCATGTCAAACAAAATTTGAAGAGTATTCACCTGAGATGTGTATTTATAGAAGGCTATGCGCACAAACATCAAAATTAATTATAGAATAAAGACGATCAAACCATTTATCACTGAGGCCTTCTCGAAGGCATGAAATAAGATATTGTGGTCGCTGTACCGTGTTACGGGCCGATGTTCGGGGGTACCTTCAACAGCGTCTGCTTGGAGCTCGAACCAGGTTCACCATCGGAGAGAGTCCGGCAGGGAAAACGAGGCGACGTGAAAACAAGTAACAGAAGTTTAATGCATGGTTACGAGTGAGCGGTGTGTTCCAAAGAAAACGTACAAGAAAAGTTCAGCGTGTATGCACCTACACGCTAGGGCAAAGCAAAAGTGTTCTCCACGTGGCTGCTGGCTGGCCTTCTTATACCCTCCACCATCCGGGCACTTTCTCCCTCTCTTCTCCCCTACTGCTGGCTATAGGGCAATCGAAAGGTTAGCAGAAATGGTAGGCGACCGGCGCCGGGTGAACGTCCTCAGCGGGGGAGCAAGGTTGAGGATGGACGATAGGTTTTGTCTCTGACCCTCGCGACTGGCACGTCTATTCATGTTGACAAGCGAGATCGTTAGGCACGCCGATTACCATGCGTTTGCACGTGGTCCGAGCATGGTCGCCCTGGGTGAATCGGAATTCACCACACGTCTTCGAGGCATCGCAGCTCTAAGGAAATCGTAACAGACTGCCCCGCCGCCGAAGGAGATCCCGATGGGCAGGGGACGGCATCCGCTGGCCAGAGGGATGACGCAGGTCGATGCTTGCAGTCATCGTCGGTTGTCGCACAGCACTCTTGAGCACGAAACACTGTGGATGTTCTCCAACGTAGCTCAACGTCCCGGTCAGAGTCTAGATGCCTCAGAAGGGTCCGCAGCAGTTTCTCGTTCACCGCATGCGTCTGCAGAACTTCACCGAGACTCAACCGCTCAGTCAGGAAGTGCGAGACAAATACCCACTGAGTTCTGCCAGGCTTATTTCCCCGCTCAAACGTGACAGTATTTACCAACTTACAGCAGCACTAAATACATACATAAATTTGTTACACGCTTCACAAGACATGACTTAACCCAACTGCGTAAACAAAAATAAATCCTTTAAAATCCTACGTCAGGAAGAAAAAAAAAACACGATTGATTCATGAACGACGTTAAACGTAAACAAAATTAGCCGCAGGCTCAACCTGCATAAAGTTGTTTACAGCCCCAGGATTCGAGCAAAGGTCTTGCAAGGCTCGCTAATCTATAAAGCACTTCTTCACTTATGATCGGTTTCCTTAATATTTCTATTGACCTTTTCTTTTTCCTACTACTAGCCGATTCTTGCTCGATGCATGACAGCTTAGAGGCGCTACAACGGCCGCCGCTCGAGAAACGCTCCTTAAAACAAGAGTCCTTTAATAAAATGTGTAAAAGGACTCCTATAAAACCATATAGAATAGCTACATTCCGGAGTATTGCACCGCCCCCATGACGGTGTGATAGGCGACGCGTTGTGCCAATATCGTGAGCGTCCCGCTATGCGCTGAATGCGAAACAAGCCAAAAGTAAAGAAGCAACAACGAATTTTGTGAATTCCCATTCGTAGACTTATCCTGAGCCTGGCGATTACTGTTATTCTTTCTGTTAAAGCCGCTACTCCCGGGTTCAGTGACATGGATGTTTGCTTCGCCACCGTCCAAGATTTCCTTGTTCTTTCTAGCCGATTGTCCTGATAAATTTTTCGTTTCTAGTGCGCCTCAGCTCATGCTCCCAAATTTATACTTGACGTCTTTCTTTAAACGAAGCTTTCGTTGTTGGGTTCGACTGGTTCAGAATGGTGCAGTGAGCGGTAGTAGTTGGATTGCGCCGAGGAGGGTGGCGAGGCGATGAGGAGGGGGAGAGAAGCTGCGCCGAGAGAAAGAAGGCGGGAGGAGAGGCTACAGAGAGCCTTATCGTGTCCGGTATTCCGGTAAGCGTAGGTGGACTGGGAGGATTGCAGCGGCGAATCGTGGCATGATAACGCCGCTGCCAAAAATTTACAGCAGCAGCGAAGTGGAATACAATTGGCTACTGCAATATTAGCTCTGTGATTGTCTTGTTGAGCTCTGCACCACCAGGTGGCTGCAACCACTCCGGCCTCTCACGTTTACGCCTCCACTCATCCGGCAATCCGCCCAATGCGACGGCGGCCTGCGTTTACCGGAAATCAGGACAAGTTAAAGCTCGCTATTAATGCGCGCCGAACGAATGGCGGAACCGAAGGCGTCATAGTGCGAGTGTAGGTAGCGGCGCGGCGCCGATTGGTTTGTACAAGCGATGAAGGCCGCGGCGGTGGAGTCGAGAGAGCACGCGCGCCGGGGGTGACGTGATCTACCGGCGCTCGCTCGGGCTGTGGCGGCGGAATTCACGTGTGCACGCATCTAGTAATCTTTGTCTCCTAATTATTTTGTTTTTTGGCCCTATATATATCCCATTCCCCCAGGGAGGGTAGTAAAGCGGACGTGCGTCTGGCTAACCTATCTCGCTTTTCTATCTCCTATCCCTCTCTATTTGCCTTTAAATGCAACGCAGTCTTTCTCACGACGCTCACTATCCACCAGTGATTCATTAGAAATTGTAATTTATTTTCTTTTATTGTGTTGCCTTATCCGCCAAATTCTTGAACAATCATTCACAGTAGGTATGGGTTATGAGTTGAAGAGATAGGAAAAACCACCGTTCTGGGTTTGTGTCATGCAGTTTTGGGGAAGCAATTTCTCAAATGTGGTGTTGCCTACATGAATACCGCAAACGTGAGTTCGTGACCAATCATAGGCTTCTCACCCTTTCTAACGACCAAACTCGCCCGTTAGGAGGCAAACAAATGTCTTTTGCACGGGGAAATTAATAAAAACGGGAGGACCAACATTTGAGCCCCTAAAGGTTGAATGTACTGCCGTCTGCGTTCGTGCATGCGTGCGTGCGTGCGTGCGTGCGTGCGTGCGTGCGTGCGTGCGTGTGTAACCAGCCTCGAAAGCTTGTTGACAGCTCTCTCGTCATTCCAAACTGCCGATAAGTCCTTTCTTCAATGGCCGTTGTTCTCCCCATCTGTTTGGTGCAGTGGACAACAGCCCCATCGGGAGGACTGGCGCATCGGGACCGGCCGGCGCGTTGCCTGCCGGCGGCGGCTGCCGACGGCGCCTCTCCGGGAGGCGGGCGCCGGCGGCCGCGCGCCTCCTACGACGTTCGGCGCTGGCTGAGGAAGAGGCCGCGCTGGTGGCGGGCTCCGAAGAGGACGAGCTCTTTCTGCCGCTGTCCAAGGGGCTGCGCGTCATGCGCGACGTCAGTTCCGTCACGGCACTCAAGGGCAAGTCGGTGAGCCTCGTGTGCCCGCTGTACGTCGCCGCCTGGGCTTCCGTCTCTTGGGAGAAAGGTGAGTTTTGCGCCCGTAATAAATGTGAACCACAAATAGAGATGTACGCAAGAAATACCAAAAGCGGTGGACGCTCACCCACAGCTCATTTATCGATGATGAATACATTTTGTGTTTATACTATTGTCCCAAATAATCAAACGGAATTAAAAAAAAAATAGGTTCCGTGTCGGTGCGGTGCAAGTGCTCAGTCGTTTGACCAATACACATTTTGCCTTTCTTTATAGTTGTTCATAGGTATTTCCATAGCACTGCTGATGACAATATAGGCTTGAGTTCTGCATGAATCAAAGTATAACAGCGCGACTTCTCGAATGAGAAGAATCGGGTGCAACCGACAAGAACAGGCGCTGACTTCAACCCCAGTTGAAGGTTAGCGCTTGTTCTTGTCTGTTCTTCCCTTCAGTGCGCGTTCAAGAAGTCACGCTGCAATACCTTGATTCATGCTGAACCAACTATAGGCCAATGTTTGACGTTACAATACTCTTGAGTTTGACTCGCGCGCACTGTTTTATCATGCCTGGCGCATCTTTCGAATGAGGAGCTTTTCCTCATGTATCGCGTTTTTGCTCATAGCCTATTCTTGTAGTCTCTCGGCTTTTTCCCCCTTTTCCTTACCCCATGTGTAGGGTAGCAAACCGGACGTTCGTCTGGTTGACCTCCCTGCCTTTCCTCTCTTCGCTTCCTCCCTCCTCCCCCCCCCCCCCCTCGGCTTTTTTTTTTTTTTGGGGGGGGGGGGGGTCGGGGCATTAATTTTCTTATACAACGCCACTGCACTTTTGGAATACGCGCTCTTATGGTCTTACATCTCACGAGGGACCAGTCAATCGTCAGAAAATATTAAGTGACACGTGTTTCTAGTGTGACACTCAAATCTTTTTTTTTCTCGAAATGTGGGTTACGCAGCGAACTCTCACGGCTGCTTTTAAAATTTTATTTCCAGTGTATTGAAACGTCACTCTTCAGGAATCGCTATTTCTAGCACTGAAATAGAGCTGATTGTTCGGAGCTTGTCCGAGTGTATAAGCTCTAGGATTTCTCTGCTGAATTTGTTTGATGTGTCGGAGATGTTGTAGACAACTTTCGTGCAATAGGTTCACGTTTTTTTAGTAAATATTACTACAGTCTAGGGGTCTTTACCACCTCCCGCGACATTTTGTATCTGGTTCCGTGCTCTTCCATTTGTTTATTTTTTTAATACACGGAAAAGTAAGCAGGGCGTGCAACTAAAAACGAAAGTAGTATAAAACGAAGGTAGTATACTTGCATCTTTTCTAGATCTAAGCCAACACAGCGCCAAGTGTAGAGTATGTTCTGGTGTATTAATATGATTTTAGTAACTATAATTGTCTGTGATTGCGGTTGCATCTTTATGTAGCGTAAGGGAATACCCTTTGTGGAAGCGCATTTTTCACTATATGTGTCAAATGAATATAACAGTACAATTACTTTGAACGTCGGTCAAAATGTACTGTCGCGCCCGTGCAACCGGCGCGCAAGGTTGTGTGACGCGTTTCAAGCAACTTCGCACCTTTGCAAAATAATACTGTCTGCGTTAACTATAGATAACCGATGTGGATGTACAAGCTGCAGATGGTAAATCGTTTATATTGGTCTTCTAAAATCACTTTTGATCTCTCTGCTTCTTACTTTCCACAAAAATAAATTCAAAGATTTCCGCATCGCCGCATCGCCTGTACCGCATCGCCTGTAAATCAAAGCAAGCGCTGGGGTCAATTTTGCAGGAAGCAACAAGATTCCATTCAACCACCGGCAGCGTGTCCAGCCAGATGGCAGTCTGTCAATCAGCAACGTGCAGCAAGTATCAGACGACGGCAACTACGTTTGCAGATTTACAGACTCTCGCAACCAGAAGCACACGGGAAACGTCCTGCTAAAAGTGATCGGTGAGTACTCCCACAGCCTTCACCCGCGAATCAGCGTTCTAGGCGAGCAAAGCGGCCAGGATTTATAGATTTTTATATCTTGAAGGAAATACGTTTGTAGCGTCACAGTCTCGCATATGACTTTCGGGCTCTAATTTCTGAATACCTGGTATTCTTCAACATGCATCAAAATTCCAGCACGCGGGCCTTTTGGCATTGCACTCCCTATTTGAGGTCTCGCAGCCGAGTCTCCTTAGCGGCACAACGCTTAGTCGCTGGGCCATCACGGGGATTTAGGATAGGAAGAACGTGGCAGACTGTAAACATAGTTTAAGTTATTCTTTAGTTTCGTCATTTGTGCATTTCTTTTTACGTCTGACTGCATATATAGGCCCCCACTTTCAAGATTCGCGATGTGGGTGTATGAAGCTCGGTGATAAACTTCGGCACAGCATCAGGAATGAGATCAGCGGCGCAGGTGTCATGGCGGATGACCTAGATAAGAATAGGTGAGTGGTTCTGCGGATGACGTCATCGGCACAGCTGGCGCGGTGCCAACTCGCATAGGTAGCGCGGCGCGGAGCGGATGGCTTCAGCGCCCGACATAGCTCGGCACTCGGAGAGGAACTCTATGGAGGCACGTAATCAGTTCTGTATCGACGCTTGGAAAGAACAGTCGGTGCTTCATCGCTGTGAAGTAGAATGGACAAAGTAGGTCCTTCTCGTGGTCTTGCAGCTGAACGACGAGCTAGAAGGACCGAGATGCAACGTAAGCGCCGTCTAGAACAACGTGAGTCTACCGATCCCGAAGTCGTCGCTCTGGTCGGAAGATGAAAGAGAAGAAGGAACAACAACAGCAGTGGATCCTCGTGAATGAGACGTGAAATAAAACAGTAATTTAATAATGTACGTAACTGTGCTGTCTTGAAGTGAGCTATAAAGGTAAGAGAAATACTTAGACAAATAATTAGATAAACAATAAGATTATAATTGGGAATCCGCTTCAAAAATATCTCGTGGACCTCCTGGAAGGCATCCAGAATAGAGCGAGCCGTTTCATTACAAGCAACTACAGCATTCTGTCAAGTGTAACCAAAATAAAGCTCGACCTCTCTTTGCAACCACTATCTACTAGTCGTGACATTGCTGTGCTAGTATTGCTTCATAAATTAATTAACGCGGCTGGTCTGTCATTACCAAACCTGAAAAAAGCATATTCAACGTCACAACAGCTACATAATACCTTTAGTTACACACGAGTTTATGGCAATACAAGCTGCAGCCCCGTAAGCAGAACGCCCCCCCCCCCCCCCCCCTCCCGTGTCCTTCGCCTCCTCCTCATTCCTCGCGCGTGAACGAAGAGCGTGCGCTTGCGGCCGCCTTCCTCTGTCGCGTGCGCGAGATTAGGCTGCGGTTGCCGGCTCACCCTCGCATGCCTTCACTCGCACACACAAAGCACCGCGCGTGGCGACGATTTTATCATCGTTGGACTTTATACGGAACATCAAGGCGACGACTACGACGACGGCAAAATGCGCTTTGCTACCATCGTTTGTCTCTCGCAGGCGCGAGGACAAGCGGGTGCGAGAGAGAAACGATGGTATTCCTAAACAAACGCATCACTGTTTTGATGATCCAAGTATAATCTCACTATCAGGGAGGGAGCAGTCTACCTGACTGGAGCAGTTTTTTTTATTTGGGGTGTTGCTACGCTGCGCTCCGCAACGCCTCAACGACCGCCGCTTCGCGTCGGTGCCTGGCACCGCGGCGCGGCGCCGGGGTACAAACGCGAACAGTATCCGCTTGCGCAAGAGCGGACGCAATTTTCTCTCTTTCACCCGCTTGTCTTCGCGCCTGCGGACAAACTACTGGCGGTCCCTTCAAAGACCGTTTCGTGCCAGACCAGTGCCTCATAAGTCCTAGGGGGCTCAAAAGGCGCCTAGGACCTCCACCGGAAGTCCCCCCGCTGTACCTACTAGCAATTGTAAAGTCACATCGGCGTCTCCTGTGGTAATCGTCGTCGTCGTCATAGTCACGGTAAGCAAGCGGCTCGTGCTCGCGCTCGGCATGCGCTCGTGGCACTGCTCCTGCGTTCGTCGTCGTCTTCCACGCAGCTGACTGCGTTGAAGCAAGCGGTTCGTGCTCGCGTTCGGCACGCGCTCGTGACACTGCTCCAACATTCGTCGTCGTCGTCGTCTTCCGCAGCTGGCTGCGTTGCCGCTCATCATTCCAATGTAGAATTTCACTTCTCTTCTGTCGTGGTAATGGGGAGGCCGCGTTTACGTGGCTATGAGCCACTGCTTAAGGCAGTATGAGCCCATTAGCGGTGCATCACGGCATGCTTCGCACCTCCCCAGGTTCCACGTTAGTGGAGCGGCATTTCGCTGAATGGGTCATTCGAGCACCGAGTTTTGTAGCGAGAGCTACATTGGCCGTATTATCGTCGTTTCGCTGTGGCCGGAGGCCGCACCGCGAGCTGAGCCGTTGCCTAGCAACCACCGCAGCTGGGAGCGCCACTCGCCACGCCATCTGGCATGACGTCAGAGGAGGAGCCGGTGAAACCGCGTTGCAACAACAAAGGAGGAGCCGGTGTTGCATCGTATATATAGAAGGGGCGGCTCGGTGGGATTCGTTGGCAGGCATGGAACGCGAGTCAGAGAGACTGTAAGAAGCGAGGCTTCGTCGTCGGAACGATACCAAGAGGAGGCAGCGAGCCGAGGAGACGAAGGAAGAGCGAGCCGCACGCCTCGAGAAGCGTCGTAAGTACGAAGTGGCCAGGCGAGTGGATTCAAATGATAGCACCCGAAACGTGTTCAAGTCACTGGACGACAACCCTTTATCCGCCCGCCTCACCGACCATAGGGCCGTCTTTGTGGCAATTGAGCAACAACAAGATGAAGATTTTGAAAAATAAATACATTACACTTTAAAACTGTCTAGTCTTTAATGCAACCATAGCTTAACGCGAGGTACCAACCAAACCTAAACACTCAGACGTACGAAGCTAAACAATAAAGATGTAACCGTAAAGAGAACCAAGCTAAACAATAAGATGAACCGTACCTCTCGCTACGCACACCCAGGCATAACTGAGTTAAGCCACAGCCAATTTTATTTTCGTACTAGAGGACGCGCTGTGGCTCAGTTTCTCGAAGATAATCAGTCAGAGCGCTAGATACTTAGGGATATACCGCTGATAGTACCCTACGACTCCTAAGAAAAATCAGATATCGGTCTTTGTACGGGGCTGCGGGAAATCTAGTATCGCCGCCACCTTTAGCTCAGAGGGACGGCGAAGGCCCTGTCTGATTACTTAACCGAAATAGATTAATTCCGTTTGCGTAATCTGACATTTTGGTGCCTTGACAATTAGGCCGGCTTCACGCAAGCGGGCTAACACTGCGCTTAGATGTTGCATGTGCTCCGACCAGAATGCGGAATTTATCGCGACATCATCGAAGTACGGCAAGGCGAACTCTTCCTGTCCTCTCAATACTTTGTCCATAAAGCTTGAAAAACAGTGCGGGGGATTTTGCAAACCGAAGCTTAGGATTTTAGGGCGGAACGTTCCCTCTGTTCCTTACGCGCTTCCTCCTGACCTTTTGCAATCTCCCTCTCTCTAATGATCTCTAGGCATTCCTTAAGCTCATCATCCTCAGTCTCTAGAGCAAGAATAGCCTCAATCAACTCTGGTTTTCGGAGTGCGTCAGTGACATCCAGGCGCAGCTCCTTCGGTATCTCCAACAACTCCTGTTTACGCAACGACTTGAAATTCATGGCTGTTTTCAGTGCTGCTCTCTCCACTGTACACAACTATCTTGCCGCAACATAACTAGGCGACAATAATAGCTTGAATTACCCGTTCTGTTTTAAAAGTTCAACAAAACCTGGCAAAACTCAGCAAAGAAAGTCCCACACTCATCACCTTGCAGCCAAGACTGGCGTAGACCATCGCAAACGCTGCATTCAGTTTTTTTTTTTATATATATAAAATTCAAAGTTTATTTGTCAATACAGCATATACATAAATTCTGTCGAGGTCAGAATTTATGTATGTATATGCTCGTGAGAATTTATATCTCGTCTACTACGTTGCGACTTGGTAGACGAGGCTCGTAGATCCGTATCCCACCACTTGCCATCCAGTTGCATAGCGGGTCGGGATTTGATGGATCCCATCGCTGCCACCAGTTGTTACGGGCCGGGTTTCGGTGGACCTTCAACAACGTCTGCTTGGAGCTCGAACCAGGTTGACCATCAGAGAGGGTCCGGCAGGAAAGACGAGCCGACGTAAAAACAAATAACACAAGTTTAATACATGGTTACTGATGAGCGGTGTGCTCCAAAGAAAACATACGAGAAAGGTTCAGCGTGCATGCCACACTATAGGGCAAAGCAAAAGTTTTCTCCACGTGGCTGCTTGCTGGCTTTCTTATACCATCCCCCATCCGGGCATTCTCTCCCTATCCTGCCCCTACTGCAGGACAGGGCAAACCAGACGAAGTAGTGAGGGTGGGTGACAGTTGCGAAGGTTGGTGGTCATAGCGGGGTGAACGTCCGCAGCGGGGGTGAGCTGGTTGCAAGGCGGCATGGCAGGTTTCGCACATTCCTCGGAACCACGTGACGGACACGTCTGTTCATGTTGACGAGCGAGATCGTTAAGTATGCCGTTTCCCATGCGTTTGTACGTGTTCTGGGCATGGCCGCTCAAAGTGAATCGTAACAGACTTTGCACGTGTTCTGGGCATGGCCGCTCAAAGTGAATCTTAACAGTAAGCTCCACTAGACTGCGTTAGTAACAGCTGCTGAGTTTCGAAGTTTCATTAGCGCTAAGCGTCATTAGTAACACTTACTATATGGATCTGTTTAGTAAACTTACTAAAACCAGTGTTACTAAACGCAATTACTAGCACGTTAGTAACATACGTAACAATCTATTCCTAATTTAAGTTATAGTAAGTACAAGGACCTTTCTATAAGAGCGTTTGTGTACATTTCGCGGCGGGTGTTACCTAGCGATTGCCTCAACGGGATGGTAACCAATCACTTTTTATTGCGATAGCAATTATATGGACACTTGAACCGGATTTCTGCCGTTGGCGTCGCCGTCACCGTCGCCGTCACCGTCACCGTGAGGTTCCGTATAAAGTCCAAGGGTGATAAAATCATCGCCGCGCGACGTATTCCCCCGCGCGCTATCATTGAGAGCGAACGCACGGCGGAAAGCAAACGCGACCGTCGCGCGAAAGGCCGTGGGAGCATGGGAGGGACGGGGGCGGGGCGACGTTGTGCTGCGGCACGAAATGCGTATCTTGCAACCGGGCGTAAGGGGAACTGACCACTCAATCTCATACGCGAAAGCAAGAAAGCGGGAAGGCAGCGCGGGAGGGAGGGGGGGGGGGCAGCTTCTACTTTGCCAACTGCGTTTGTACTTTGCCCGGCTGTGGCGGCCGGTCGCCGGCACCGTCTTTTATCTCCACACGGCTCTGACCTTTGTATGCGCTGTGCATTCGCCGCTCAGTTTCCGTTGAAACAATAGACCGCACGAACCTTCGCCCGCTGCGGCGGCTGCGCTTGCTGCCAGTGTTTTGACAGTCGTTGTCTGCGGTCATTCAGTGTGATCTATTCATGTTTGCTTGTGCGCGCTGACACCACGCTTGTTAATTCAGTTAGTAAGCGAATGTGTCCAAGTTTATGCAGCCGATAAAACTACTATCCCTACTCCGAATAGCTCTCTACTAATTTGCTATCGCAATTGATGCTTCGCCTTTCGGGCGAAACTGCGACATTTTTTTTCGCCATTCAACAATAGGCGCATACGAAATGCAGCGATTATACACGAACATATTCGATTTAGCATGATGTTTGTTTACCCCCCCCCCCCTTTTTTTTTGCGACTCAGCAAGCTTACCGTCACTTATAAAAAAATATAGTCATACGAAGAAGTTTTCATGCCTGTCTCTCCCATGAAAAGCGTATATGCATTTCTATATTTTTTCTGGCTTTATTCCTTTATTTCTTCCTTTAAATCGCTTGAGAAGGCGATAAAACGTCCTTGTATCGGGCCCGAAACAGTTGTGTTTCCTGTCTCTATTTCTTCGTTCGTTGCAACGAAAAAAACAGGAATAGACGGAACTCCTGTACTTGACACTAGAGAGCAGATCAAAACAGCGATGCTGCGACGATAGGGGGCCGGCGCCGCATCAGCCTCTGGTCCGCACTCTGAGCGCACCGGTTTACTGCGCTCGGCGGCCGAGTGCCTTTCACGCCCATATACCTCCGGAGCGCATAAACCGACGGCTTGCTCCTCGCGAACGGCGAATGTCGATGAATCGACTTCTAACTCGCCGCGCTGCTTTTGGCTTGTACTCTTCTTCATTTCCTCGCCCGGCAAGGAAGAAGAAGTGCGTCGACGAGCAGGCCCGCTAACGATTCCCAAGGCGCATTTAGTAAAAGCAAACGGGCTCAGCGAGGGGGCAAAAAACGGATGCGCCTTGGCGGCCCATATCGCCAGCAAACAGCCGCCGCTCCTCTCTTCGCAGCCTCCACAACGGTAGGCACCTTTCCAAACGGCGTGCCCTGCCCATGCGTTGCCCTTTGCGCTCAATTGATAATGCAATCACGCCGCTCTTTTACGAAAACGGGGCGCGCTGTGTTTTTTTTTTTTTGTGTGTGTAACTTTTAACGAACACTAAAAGACCGCGAAAGAGGAAGGGGCCAGGTGCAGCAGCAAAGCCGTTCTTTGATGCCGGTCACCGGACTCTATCAGCCACTGCTTCATCATAACCATGGATATAGCTCACATTTGTGAGTGCTAGCGCACCTGCATTAAGATTATGTGTACAATAAAACAGCGTTATAATAATGGTGATGTACTTGACGATAATATGAGTTAACGATGAACTTGTGAAAGGATGAATTGACCCAATATTTAACCATCTATGCAGTACTACACATGTACTACTGCATATCTAAAATTTATTACTCTAATACTGTATTATTCCTAGATTACATGTATTACGATAATGCAAACCTTCGCGCACAAGAATTGTGTAGGAGAAAGCATTGCTATTAGGGATGTGCCCCTGTCTATATTTACTGTAGCACCGGTACTTCATAGAGAGAATATGTCCTTTAGCACAGAGATGTGCTAAAAAAATGAAATCTAAGACGCAAGTGTCACATCTTTATACGGGTTTCTAGGGCAGTTTACGACAAAGCGTACCTTGCTATGTCCTACATAGACTGAGCAGAAAAACTTCTTTCTTATTTAAAGAAAAGTATTTGAAAAATGATTTTGTTTTAGTTTCTGAACGGCAATATAACTACCATTCACTCTAAATGTGTTATCCATTCTGAACTTCATCACGCGGTAGTTATAGTTCATATTTGACGGTAACACTATAATAGTACATGAATACGTGAGGACAGAGAGAGAAAAAAGAAAGTGGCGGAACTCATCTCACGATGACTGTCGACGGTATGCGTTTAGCATTGAACCAATGTAGCGACACAACGCATTGGCACCGTAAAAACGACTTATGTATGATGCGTGTACTGCAGCGGGATTGCTCTTTCGCGCTTCCCTAAGAACACTGGGCGCCATCTAGCACCGCCGCCATGAAGCCTGCGCGTGGCCCCAGAAATTCATGGCGCGCCGGCGCGTGCGAACACCGAGAAACGCTTCATGCGGCAACCGAGCTCCTCTACTTGCGCTTCTTTCTGGCCACGCTGCGCCATCTAGTGGCACTGCCGAGAAGTCCGCGCGTGGCCTTCGAGACGAGAAGCGTGGCGCGCCAGTGCCTGCGATCGCTCGGAATGGACCCCTCGCTTGCCGCACACTCAGTGGCACATACTCGTTGACCAAAATTGGCGAGAGGTTCATTTAGGAACGACACACACCCATTGCATTCATAGCGCAGCTCGGTAAAGCTTTGGGGTGAAAGGCGTTCATTGAAAGCGGCACATACACAGTGCATTTGTGGCGCAGCCTGCTAATGCGTTGGGTTTCTGTCCTTGAGGAACCCTTGTGACGTGGTTCGTGGCTCAGCATCGGATACATTTAGGGATCTTATTTGTCATTGTAGATCGGCACATTCCCAGTGGCACATACCTAGTTACCCAAGTTGGCGTCAAAGAGGTTCATCGAACCCCAGCACAGACCGAGTGGCACATACGCAGTGCTCCAAGTCGGCGTCAAAGAGTTTCTTCGAGCAGCGGTACCTACCCATCTCCAGTTCCGTATATTTCACGCCGACCCATGTCGGCATGAAATATATTCGTTGAGGAGTGGTACGTATGTACACATTGTCACATACTCAGTGACCCAAGTTGGTCCGATGGTTGGTTTCGAACCCTGTTACCTCAACAAACCAGCACGATGTGCTACCCATTCGACCACTGACTACCCAGTGACCGAACTATAGGCGGGAAAACAGACAGACAGACAGACAGACAGACAGACAGACAGACAGACAGACAGACAGACACAAACAGACAGACAGACAGACAGACAGTACGTAAAGTACTCTAAGAATGCTAACACATTAAAAGCAAGGAGCGGAGAGGTGGTGAGATCAACCAGACGAACGTCCGGTTTACTACTCTACTCTGAGGGTAAGGAAAAGGCAGAATTGAAAAAGGAATGAGGGAGACAATGAACAGTGCGGGAACGCGAGAGTATTCACAGGACTGTAATCGGTCACTCAGTCCGGTGCACTTCAAGAACTCCACGAGTGCACGGATAGCGTCTTAAGCCAGCGACGGATGAATCCAAGTTACGAGTATCTTTGACTCAGAAGATGGTCTCTTGTCCAGCTGGTTTAAAATCGTCCGGAGAAAGGCGGTCGTTGTGAGGACAGATACACAACAGGCACAATATAGTTTCCTCGCACCCACAGGAGTCGCACGTCGGGCTATCTGCCATTCCGATAGTGTAGGAGTAAGCGTTCGTACACATAAATGGAAAGGATAGAACTCAGGATCTTGTTTCTGGCTACTTCGTAGATACTTGCGGTCGCGCTTCGCCTGTCTCGGATATATATGGAACACAGCGGCGAAGGTTCCAAGTCCATCAAAGGGACTTGCATAGCTATGAAAGTCCAATCGCCTAGCATGCCTTGCTATGCCGCTATGCCTTGCATAGCGGAGCACGGAAGAGAATCCCGAGAACATAATGCCGATAGTGCGCCAATTTTTGGCACGCGTAAATAGAGTAACGACAGGTTAAATTCACATTTCTTAATTATTTGTACAAGAGAAAAGCTTGATCTGTGCTGGCAGAGCAGTTCTTAAATTTACAATGTAAGTTCTGTAATTTTGATTTGCTCAGGTACTCGCGCTAATTTGGAAGCTGATGCGAAGGTGGGGTCCTCTGTGGGCACTACACAAATAATTGTTGCCTAACCATTGAGCGTTGCGAATAATTGCGTGACAACAAGGCTCATTCAAACAGGTCCAGTGACAATGTTTTCTGAAAGTATCGTCTACACGGGAATCACAACGACCCGATCTGCTCGCCTCTCCATATCTGAAAAAAAAAAGACAGCCTCCAAACAACCTACCACGTTGCACTTGAGAACGCAATGGGCGTGCATACGAACGCCCTTTATAACTGTTCGTTAAAAAGTGCAAAGGTTCGTTTCTCCCCATCCGATTTATCAATGTCGCATATAAGCACAGACTCTCGGACGGCCCCTTACATATATAGTCTCCCCTTGAGAGTGCGACCCACTGTTCGAGTGAAGGTTGACTTATACATCAACAAAAAAACATCAACTGCCGCTTTGATGGTTCTTTTGTTCTTGCCCCCCCCCCCAACTTTATTGAATTTTTTTATTGCGATGGCAATTATATGGACACTCCAAGCGCATTTATGCCGTCGCCGTCGCCGTGAGGTTTTGTATAAGGTCCAACGGCGATAAAATCGTCGCCGCGCGCCGTACGCTGTGTGTGCGAGTGAAAGCGTACGGGATTGAACCGGCAATCGCGGCTCAATGTAGCGCACGCGAGGGAGGAAGGCAGGCCGGAAGTGCGCGGTCTTCTTTCGCGTGCGAGGCACGGGGGCGAGGAGACGGAGAGAGAGGAGGGGGGGGAGGGGGTGCGTTCTGGTCTGTCGGCTGCTGCTCACAGCGCGGCCGCGCGGGTGCCGTATCTTGAAAGCGATCTGCGATGTGGGCGAAGTGCGCACCCGCGAGGGCCTCATCTTAAAAGCGATCTGCGATGGGGACAAAGTGCATGCGGCGAGTGCCGGTAGCTTCGTATGCGCTGTGATTTCGACGTTTAGTTCGTGTTGAAGCGAGATGAGAGACAGCGCGAAGGTCAATTTGCCTGCTACTACTAGCGCGCTTCCTCACTCCGGCGTTTTCACTGCGAGTTTCCGCGATCATCGAGCGAGATGTGTCCATGTTATTAGCCTGTGCACGCGTGACACTGTGCTTGTCTATTTAGTTAGCAAGCGAGTGTTTACAACTTTATACGGCCCATTAAACTACTATCCTTGATTCGTATAGCTCTCTACAAATTTTCTATCGCTATCGATGCTTCGCCTTTCGGGCGAAACAGCGACTTTTCTTTTATTTGCAATGTGTTACAGCTTACGACAGCACATCAGACCAACGTAGCGTATTCGATGTGCGCACAGTTAAAGCCACTCTTTAGTATTCCTTTTATGTCCTACTAAAAAGTTATATTTGATCTCTAACTCTTGTCTGCAAGCTTATTGCCGTCAGAGAAAGACTTCTGACTTAGATTCAGTTCTTGAGCTAAGCGTTCACTCAGTAACTGTCGTTAATAGTTCGATGTGGAACTTTAACGACGTTCTCGATGCACTCAAGTTTGGTTCTCCCTTTCTAAGAACTTGAACGTCTGCTTGAAGACCTGCATTGCCGTTGCACGTTCAGGAAGATTTAGAAGAAGAAGCGGAAAAAAAAAAGCGTATACCAGCACGTTCTTACCTTCGCCTCCGTTACTGCAGATAAAACACGATGCGAAATTGAAAAAAAGAAGCCCTTATTAGTATCAAAAGCACGATAACGTTTTCCTGCATCATACACTCTCAGTGTGAGCGTGGGAGTTATTTGTCGCTAAAAAAAAATGTGATAAGGAAACACCAACTTGGTGGTGTAGCGAAAAAATAAATAAAAGATAGCTGGAATGCTTCGCTCGCTGCAACAATTAAAGTGAGGACGTTAAAGGTTCGTGTCGCTCTTGCAATTTACTTGGGAACGCGCACGTGCGGCAGCGCCAGGGCGCATTAAGCCGTCGCTCGGTAACATGCTGCCACTGGAGGCGCGAATGTTCGCTCCCCGGAGAAATTTCGCGCAGCATTGGAGACGACTGGCGGCCACGACGCGCAACAGCTCTCTGATACGGGGCACCCTCGAAGCAGCTCGAAATCTGCGCCGCCTTCGAGGACGCTTTTTCGTCCTAGTCACTGGTCGGAGTTTTACTCGCCCTCGCGTTTCTAGCGGTGCTAAACCCCTGCGGGCCATAATCTGGAGCACTCACCCTTTAAGGGCAGGGTCATTAGTCGAAGACGCCGGGAAAAACACATCAGCTTAATAACCAAATTGGTAACCACTTTAGCAAAAGATAGGCGGAGAGCCCGCGGGGGCTAAAAAGAGCCCTCGCATCGAGGCCACCGCTCTCTTCCCGTCGGGGAGTCCTCCGCCGCCTCGGTGCCCGTTCGGGAAGAGCGGCCATTGTTAGCCGCCGCGGCGCCTTGGCGTTTCGCGCGGATGCTGGACGACGCGCCTCCCGTGAGCGCGCGTGTGTGTAGCGCGTGCCCCTATCGGTCTCATTAGAGAAAAGTGCCTCCCCGTCTTAACTACACGGCGCCGCGCGCCTGGCAATGTAATTAGCACTCGCGCCTTTAAACTTAAATATCTGCGAAGTGATCGTGCAAAACGGCGAGGCGACCAAGAGAAAAATGGCCGGGGCTTAAGCGCAAATGCCAGCGCGCAAAGATGAAAGCGCCGCAGCCCATAGCACCTTTTTTGCAACGTCTCGCTCTTGCTTAATTTTTTCTTCCATTTTTAAGGTATTAACGCATCATTAGCCATTTCCCACTACTTTGCCTCCAGAGAAAAGAGTCGTTTGTACGCGGGCTAAAAATTGCCGCTATGCCCTGGGCCGGCCGCATGAAACGAGGGCCACCTGAACTCGGTGTGTCAGTGATCGCTGGTGGTCTCGCGCGTTGGGATGACAGGTGCTCTGCGGTGGGCGAAAGCTTCCGGACTCACCTCTGCGCACCCGTAGCATGTTTTTAGTGGCCGTGTCCACATTAAAGTAATCTCCTTAAGGAATTACTACGTGTATCTCATGTTAGAGCCAGCGGAATATGTTAACCAAGTCGGCTTAATCTGCAGTATCTGTCTATGACGGAAAAAATGCCGGAACTAGGTGGCTCGATCCAAATTAAGCCATGCACCGGGGTCACACCGAAAACGTTCGCAATGGTTTTTTTGGTTTGCTCCGGTTACGGACAGCAGCTCATTTGCATTTTCTTTCCTTTTTTTAAATGTTTTGTGGACTAGTAGTGGAGATCTATAGTAGAAGAGCCTAGATTATTTTATGTGCAAGAATCATTCACTGATTCATGTAGAAGCTGGTCAACATTGATAGCGGGTCAAGTACAGACAATATTACCGTATTTTTTGGACTACAGTCCGCGGACTATACAAGTTAGAAAGTTTAAATTTCGCGTCCTGCGGGGTTTACGGGTACGGACTATACATGACTTAATTTTTTAAAGATTGCAGGCGCGCTAGAAGATAACGAGGCCAGACTGCACCTGCGATCTTTTCCCGGGTTAAATGATACAGTGAAATCAGCTCCGCAATGGTTGTCGCTGGGCACGAGCAATATTTGCAGCTCATTCTGCCAGCTCGGGATATTGTCAGGGTGTATCAAAATATACTGACGAGGATGGATATGATCATGAGGCATGCCATATTGAAGGACTGCGGCTTTCTTTCTTTTCTTTTTTTATTAAATGTATTTAAGCAGAGCAGAAAATATGTGTGGGCAGAAAATATTGGCATTATGGGTGACGCACGCTACTCCTTATAAACTTTTATAAACAGAAAATGCCACAGTTTCACCCGAAAGGCGAAACATCAATTGCGATAGCAAATTAGTCGAAAGCTATATGGAGTAAGGATAGTAGCTTTATCAGCTGTATAAACTTGGACATGCCGCAACACCAGCAACGCTCAGAACTGTTGTCGACGCCGTTGGCGTTTTGCCCGAACCGCGTGGCGTTGGTGACTGTTGCCGGTGCCTGTGGGGGCGGCTCGGAGCTTTTCGACGAGATTAGAAGGGGACACTCGTCGAGCAGCGTCGGAAGTCTTTACCACCTTCTCGCCTCACAACGTTTTTATATAAATACGCATTTGGTGCCGCAGCTAAACGTCGCCTCCCCCTATAGTAACCTATAGAGTTATGTGTTTCGTTTCTAATGCATCACGCAATACCCATTCGTGGCTACGACTCCGTTTCTATTACATTAGATTGTGGATGACCTTCTCTCACAACCACTTAATTCTCATTGTAATAGATTGAACTTTACATATTTTAAGTAGCCTGCCACGTATCTCGAGTTTTGAGCCTGTTGCAAAGAAATTTCGCAGACGTTCGACTACTGCATTCCTATATACAAAGGGCGCACTTTATTGTAGGCATTTGAAGACTGTTCCTTGTTTATTGAAAAGACGCATCGCATAATTCCTCAAAAATTTTCTGGCATGCTCGCACTTATCGTATTCGTTTCCAATGCACAGTTTTTGTTCGTTTATTTAAAGTACGCTAAAGACAAAAGCCAGCAATAGCAGGAAGAAACGCAACACTCGTAGAAGCTCGATGTGTTTTCGAGTCGAAGTCCTTGTAATTCACAATACAGTGGGATGACTCACTTCCGGAGAAAAACGCAGGAAATGTAAGATAACATTCCAGTCACAACACTGCTTGGTCTTTTTTTGGCTGCTTGAAGTAAGCCGCTTGAAGAGGCCCTCAAAGGCACCATCTAGAGAATCAACAAGGGAAAGTAGACTAGCACGGGGCGCTAGGAAAAGGCCACTTAATACATGCAATTAAATTATACTAAAGGCACTGTCACAGCTGTCAGCGATTCGCCGTCGGCGCGAAGTCGATCGACGGGGTAGACAAGCCGGTTGGTCGTTTCGTACACGAGAGAACACAGTGAGCGAGTCAGAGTCAGGAGTAAACAAACAAAAAAAACAGTATATTTATCGGCAGATAAATATACACAAATTAATAAAATAAAAAAAACACAAGACAGACTAACACACCTGAACTTAATATAACACCATGATGAAGACAAATAAATACGAGCAAATAACAGCAGATATAAAAATGATACAGTGCGAGGATCAAATACACAAGAATACGCTTAACAGTATTTCACTAAAACAAAAGTTCAAAAGAAAACAAATGGTGTCATACGCATGGCCGGGCAGCAGCAGCAAGTCCATAAACCGTGAACTCGGCGAGCAGAGCTTTCCCGAAGAATGCTGGCGGGCCGATCTTGTTGAGGGGGCTGGGTTTGCCGGGAGTCTAGATTTGACGTCTCCTCTCAAGCAGGTTGAGCTAACTTGAGGCGAACTACCATGACCTTCGTTGCAGACGTTGGTTTGTCGTTTCGTACGTTAACTAGTTCCTCGTAGTTCCGACGTGGCCAGGCGGCCCAGGCGATACTGGATGCCACTAGCCCCTCGACGGCTTCTCAGCAGCGCATAGGTTCAGCTTCTGGACTAAATAGCAGGACCCAAGACCTGCGCTTAAATAGCCTCTCCTTTCCCTAGTTCCCTATGTAGGGGAACTGTCGGTATGCAGAGTTCACCTAATTAATTCACGACTCCTCCCAAAGGTCTTGGCCGCGCCCCTTTCACCATGGACGAGGGCCGGTAGATTCCCCTCTCTGCCAAGGTCAAGGGCCAAGGTCGAGCCCTGCACTACCACGCGGACACGCACACTTCTGGGTCCGTAATCGGCGTGTCGCGTCTCGAATCGGGATGCCACCCCGTGAGGCCACGACGCTTGTGACGACCGTAATTCGGCGTGTCGATGCCTCGAAATTATTCACTGCACAGTGAGGACCCCACGTTTTCGACGCCCGTAAATCGACGTGTCGCTAATCAGCGTCAAAACCACTCGAAAACTCTCGAAAATATGCCGCTCCGTGACAGGCACAGAAAAAAAAAAATGAAATGAAAAAAAGAAAATAACGGCGGCCAGCAGAGGACGTAACGGTCGGCTGAGCTAACCCTGCGGTCCGACGCTTGCGTTCAAAAGCACAAGCATAATGTGCGCACGATACGGTGAAGCGAGCCGTGAATAAGCAGCCAACCTATTCTCTCGCCATCTTCCGCCCTCCATCTGCAAATCTCTGGAACAAAATTGCTCTCCACAGCGCAAAGATCACAACGTATATATATATATATATATATATATATATATATATATATATATATATATATATACTGACTGTGAGCTCTTGCTGGGTCTTGCTTGAGGGGATCGAACTCTCGTTCTCTACGTAGGATTGTTAATTATTCACTCAAGTCCATGACTGTATTTTTTCAGCCTTTTCGCTCCACTTTTTTTGTTGTTATTCTGCATTCTGTCTTGGTCGCATATCTGCCTGTTTCAACTCTCTGTCTGCTGTGTTTTACATATTTTTAGATTTTCCTTTTGCCGCTCAGAGTCGTCATCTTCCTAACCTTGACGCCTTTTGTTATCGTTTCAATACACATATAGGCACTCATATTCAGCTACCTTTCGGACTATTTCGGTCGTAAACTCATTTAAGGAGACAAAGCGGCGTTGTGCAGTCGAAAAGGCAGACCGGTAGTTTTCGCTGCTTTTATATTCCACGCGACGTTCATTTAGGGCAGCAGCGCTTGTCTGTCTCGACAATGGATGCGAGATCAAGCACTGTGATAACACACGAGCATGCTTATTGCTTGAAGTGGCCAGAAAAGCGCCACTGTGTGAACGTGCAACCAGCATTTCATTACGTTGAGAAAAGAAAAGAAAGAAAGAAGGAACGAACGAACGAAAGAAAAAAAAATCCTCTTTCATATAATTAAGAGCGTACAGGCAGGGAAATATGAAAGAGCACATATACGAGACGTGCCGCGATTTTTTAAGGGTTGCAGCTGCGCAGCGACAGATTTTTTATCTGAGAATGGCTGTTGCAGAGTCCGTTGTCTCGTTTAATTTTACAGGCACTCCAGGTAACGATCTTATTTTCGGTCTGGTTCTGTTTTCTTCACACTTGGCAAAACAATGGGCGAGCTGTTTAGAGTATGAAGCGACGACTGAGTTTATTGAAGCGAACGGTTAAAACAAGCATAGTAGAGCACAACTAACGATATGCCAAGAAACCCGCCGGGTTGGCATGCAATGGTTTTGGTGTTGTACTGCTAAGCCTAGGGCGCGGGATCCATTCCCGAACTTGGCGGCCAAATTTTGAGCGGGCCGAAATGCAAAAAACACCCGTGTACCGTGCATTGAGTGCGCGTTTAAGACACTCGGGGGACCAAAATTAATCCGGAGTCTCCAGCTATACGGCGTGCCTCATAATCAT
The DNA here is from genome assembly GCF_013339745.2 of Dermacentor silvarum. Taxonomy (NCBI): domain Eukaryota; kingdom Metazoa; phylum Arthropoda; class Arachnida; order Ixodida; family Ixodidae; genus Dermacentor; species Dermacentor silvarum. Next base: position 103,859,027 of record NC_051154.1, on the reverse strand, counting down.
ATCGTGGTTTTTGCACGTAACACTCTAGAATATATATTTTTTTATGTAATATGAAAAAAGTAATGATAAGCTTAGGCCCACGATCAAGCAGAAAAACGCGTGAATTAGAGAATAAACGCTGTGTAGGGGATAATATACCATATAGTTGTGTTTAAGAGGCAGAGTCGATTGCGCAGGATGTTTAAAGCATAAAACAGGTTAGCGGTGGTCCACTAAGCTACGTAGCAGAGTATGTGCCAAGTGAAGGCAACTGCACTCTTGGGCGGCATAATATCAGATGTGCTGATGAGATTAGTTAATTTGTAGGTTTACATACAAAGCAGGCTTAGGAGTGAGGATTGACGGCGAATATCTCAGCAACCTTCGGTTTGTAGATGACATTGTCCTATTCAGCAACAATGGAGACGAATTACGACAAATGATTGAGGACCTTAACCGAGAAAGTGTAAGAATTGGGTTGAAGATGAATATGCAGAAGACAAAGATAATGTTCAATAGCCTGGCAAGGGAACAAGAATTCAGGATTCAAGAATTCAGGAATTCAATTAATCACAAGGGACCCTGATCATGAGAAAGAAATTTACAGAAGAATAAAATTGGGTTGGAGTGCATACGGCAGGCATTGCCAAATCCTGACCGGGAGCTTACCACTGTCGTTGAAAAGAAAAGTGTACAATCATTGGATTCTACCGGTGCTAACATATGGGGCAGAAACTTGGAGGTTAACAAAGAAGCTCGAGAACAAGTTAAGGACCACACAAAGAGGGATGGAACGAAAAATATTAGGACTAACGTTAAGAGACAGGAAGAGAGCGGTGTGGGTCAGAGAACAAACGGGAATAGGCGATATTCTAGTTGACATTAAGCGGAAGAAATGGAGCTGGGCAGGCCATGTAACGCGTAGGACGGATAACCGGTGGACCATTAGGGCTACAGAATGGATACCAAGAGAAGGGAAACGCAGTCGAGGTCGGCAGAAAACCAGATGGGATGATGAAGTTTAGAAATTTGCACGCGCAAGTTGGAATACGCTAGCGCAAGACAGGGGTAATTGGAGATCGCAGGGAGAGGCCTTCGTCCTGCAGTGGACATAAATATAGGCTGATGATGATGATGATGATGATGATGATGATGATGATGATGATGATGATGATGATGATGATGATGATGATACAAAGCACGTGTGCTCTCTCCTCTCTAGCACTTCCACTCTCTTACGAGAGCTATATGCACCGATGCCACCGTCGCGTTTCTTTTCTTCTTTTTTTTTTTTTTTTGTGGCTGTGCGTGTGCGTGTTTTTCTCCCTATACCTGCGTGTGCTTTCTCTTTCACATTTCTGTTGCCCCTTGCCCAGTGCAGGGTAGACAACTGGCTATTTGTCTTCCGGTTAAGCTCGCCGCCTTTCCCATCTCATTTCTCTCTTTCTCTCTCTGATGGCGCCAACTGTTCGAGCGCGGAATTAGGTAATACTTGAGTTTATCTTTATTTGCTTTTTACGGTGCTTGCTCACGTCGCGACATTATGATGACTATAATTTCACATTACCCCGCCACCGCTGCATAACGCCTCGACCAGGCGCTTCCGTCAGCAGAAACAAAGCCGAAGCACTTAATGCCGGTGCTTCTTTGATCATCGCCCGGTTACCACATGGAACGTAAGTACGCGGGTAAGATTACCAGCTGCGGCGGCCGCATTCCGATTGGGGCGGGATGCAAAAAATGTTCGTTTACCGTGCATTCGGTGCAGGTTAAAGGACCACAGGTTGTCAGAATTATTCCGGAGTCCCCCACTACGACATGCCTCATATTAAGATTGTGGTTTTGACTCGTCAACCACTGAATTTATTTAAGTTTACACCTATGACCAAGTTGAGGCGCCACGACGACGCTCGTGTGCAGGATGCGTTCAGTGCCCGCGTTGCAACCATGGATGGAATCTGTTCCATGTGGCTGCTGCTTGAAGCGGCAAACACAAAGGACTGAATTCAGGCATTAAAGCATAGACACGGCGCGACGTGAAGTAGACGCGGCGACGACGAGCAGAAAATTGCATGGCCATACTTTCCATGCGAGTCCTGTTCTGAAATTCAGCAATGTCGCTGATACTCCGCCTGCCGTCCGGATAATGAATGTGCTCATTTCCCTGCAGCTGTTCGAGAAGCTGCGACGAATGATACCCATTTGATTTATCGAGTTCGGGACCTTACATCCAGCGTAATAGCAAACGTACCTTGCTTCTTGCGTTGCCCGCATAACAACATATGCCTTTTGCTGGATGACGAGCTTCGTAACGTTACCACTCGTATCTGTAAAATGTTCGTGTAGAACACTGATTACATGCTGACAAAACACACCATTCGCCGATTTGGTATTCCGTTCTGAAATAATTACTTTTTCCTCTCTCTCTCTATGTATTTCTCTTAATACCAATACCGTTCTTGTTCGCCCCTACACAAATAAATATACTTGGACACCCAATCAGTTTCGCGCGCAGATTGCCATACTCACGGTCGACGCTTCCTTTATTGACAACCTTGGTTTTTTTTTTGTGCTATGCAATATACGTGTGACGCCATGCATACACGCTGGGTCACTTGTTCTACATTTTGTATCTGTCGCTGGGGACTTTCTCTGCAGTGCGTCGGCGGCACACGGCGGCCCGCGAAAGTAAGGTAAATAGCAACATCGTCTCGTTTTAAAAAGTTTATTTGACCACTTTTTTTTTTCTTTCGTAATCTTGCTTTCTATATTGCGTGGCGATGTTCATTTTCTCAACGTTGTACGGGTATCTAAGGCTCTTTTAACGCAAACGCCTTTCTACATTTACCCGCTTATCGTCTCTCGGGCATTAATGCTATAGCATAGATCTCTATTGCCTCGCGACTGCAGCCTAGGCTTGGACAAACAGCCTAATACGACCACTAAGAACGTGAAGCTGGTTTGTGGCAACTATCTCCTCGTAGTGAGGCGCATGGCGGAGGCCGCCAGTGTTTGCGGCGTCTTTCTCCATAGCATCGCTTGACAGCGCGCAATGCTGCGCAAACAGCGTCCCTTGTGCTTCCCGAGGGAGGACAGCTTTCCTGTGAGCGAAGACACGTGTTTATCGATCCGCTCTAAACAACCAAAAAAGCGTGCCATGAGTGTCCCAATTTTTAGCAAAGGACGGTAAAAATAAACGTTAAAAGAAAGCGTGACATCTTTTGCTCTGAATGTGGTTGCGGGTTAAACTCGTATCGCTCAAGACGTTGAAAGGTTTCACTTTTCTCCGTAATTAACGTTATCGAAGCTCTTATGATGGGGGAGCAAGGCGGCTCCAAGGTACCTTCCCCCCCCCCCCCTTTTTTTTTTGCATGTGTGTTACAGCTGTTTGTTTTTTGAACAACGTACATGATAGCTTTCCTTCTCTCTTTTATAGCTCGTTTTCTGTCAAATGCACCTGAATGAAACTTTCACAACGCGCGCCTCGGAGTGTGCAAAAAGATTACGAGCACGGTAGCAACAAAAGTATACACCTCGTATTATGCTGATATCAGTGTCGTTTTCATCCCTTCGCAAATATTGATGGTGCCTTTTCATTCTTTTTCATGGATAGCATGATACAGATAATGACTGAGCTGTCGCGTTGTACCCGGGTTCGTAACGTAGGACGATACAGGAGGCAGTGTACCCAAAGGCATCGTGGTGCCGATATCGATACCAGTACACGATATGCTTCTCAGCAAGGGTTTTACTGCCATAGCATTTAGGATTTTGTGGATCAAAGCTTGGTCTTCAGCAATATGCAAGAAGATATGTCCTCGGAGATCACTCCGAGAGGCCTTCGTTCTGCAGTGAACGTAAATCTGAGGATAATGATGATGATGATGTCCTGGGATGAGCAGCAGGTTGGTTGAGAGCAGTATAGTTCGGGAATGAGCAGCATCAAAGTGCTGTGACGCAGTGAGGCACGTGACTGAAAGAGCGCCAATGGTTGCGGGGTGTGCAACGGCCGCGCAGAATTGCGTACTGCTCTCTACCGCACTGTGCTGGGTGAAGGTGCGTGTAACAAAGCGAGAGCCACGTATGCGTGGCTACATAGCGATAGTTATGATCAATTTGTAGTGATTTCAATATGCTATAGTCATAGGGCATATGTATCGTATTTAAGAGCAACAAACTAAAAGTGGTCGTGCCATTTTGTTTCCGTTCACTATAATTGACGTTGTAGACTCTTGGGCAGCATCGGTTACAGCACCAGCTGATTAGAGTGTCACAATAATTCAAATCGGCCATGAAATAAGAGGTAATCATGTGAATGTCGACAGATAGTCATAGTATTATAGAAGTGACGTCGCATAACTCACCTGAGTGAGCTTTCAGAATATTTTTTGCAGGGGGGGGGGGGGGGCATATTTGGCAAGGTGACAAACGTAAAGCGAAGAACAGAGATGAATGCATTCCAAACTCATCTCTTGACGAGGTGAAATAGTTATATGATAATAATTATTATTGTTATTATTATTATAACCTCCACGTTAACAGAAGTGCCCTAATTTAGGTCCATGAAAGCACTAGTAACTAGAGAGAACAGGAGCCCTAGTAAGGACATTTTGAGACGACGTGCTAAACCACAACCTGTGCATTGTGGGTTACATTTCTTCTGAAACTTTTACACCTGTAGAGAAGTTGAACACATTTGTCCACGGCAATTATTTCCTCGCAGATGTAAAGTTCTTTAATTCCAACGTCGCAAGCCGTCGGCACCAGCGCTCCTGCTGCTGCAGCTGCTGATGTCACGAACGGCAAATCAGTACAATCGATCAATCAAATGAAGGCTGCCGATTATTTAGGTTGCAAACTACTCCCGCACAGCACTGGTAATTCCTAGGAACCAGAACGCAATGAAATCTGCGAAGTATGTAGTGTTCATATTAACAGTAATAACTAGAAATGAGACCGTATGCCCTGAAACAACATAGAAACAGGCTGTTGAAATAAAAGCGGAGATTTTCCCTAGCGGGCATGTACTCGCGCACAGGTGCACAGGGAAAGTAAATAGAACAATACTAACTCAATAACACATGTTCCTGAGCTAGTCGGCACTTTCGGTTCAGCTCAGGATTATTCACATAAACACAAATGATGCATCATTATGGTTAAGCAGGACAAAGGGCTCACAGGAAGAAGTACGCGAATTGATCAATAGTGGTGAAGAAGGGATGCATCCACCGGTACCACGACTGTGACAATGAGATTGTTGACGAATAACTATGCTTAGTGATATATAATTACTCGTAACAAATCCTTGGTTATACACATTATAATGAAGATAAACAAGAATAAGACATCGCAGGCGCAAACAGGATCGCCAACTGTGCGCGAGAGAGGCACTCTACGTGAACTAGTGCTCTTCGCTGCGTACCTTTTGAACCTACGGCCCTCGAAGAATAAACCTCCTTTCAATTCGTGGAGGTGCCGGGTATCAACAACGCCTGCACCCTGAACTCCGATTCCGCACGCTACAGTCGACCACGTCCGCCGATGCGGCCCCGCAGACGCCACCACAACCGACCGTCATTTGCTCCGGCACGCTTCGCCAAAGAAACCCCGCGATGTTGAATGGCACGGACGACCGTGACGTCGAGGACTGGCTCTCGTCGTACGAGAGGGTGACCGCGCACAAGCAAGGGGATGATGCCACAAAGTTGAGCAATGTAATCTTTTACCTCTCGGACGTGGCAAGATTAGGCTATAAGAACCACGAAGAGGACTTTCAGAGGAGGTCCGCTTCAAGGCGTTGCTCTTGGGGCTTTTCGCCCACCCTGCGGTCCGGAAGTAATCGCGTCGAACAACGTTCGTACATTCGGGCACAACATCCCGGTGAAACATTCAACAGCTGCATAGTATACGTCGTCGACCTCTGCCGGCTTCTATGACAGATGCTGCTAAAATGCAGCACATAATGAAGGGTATATCGACGATGACGTCTTTCATGTGCTTCTTGCAAAGTCCCCTCGCCTTGTGTTAGAAATTGTTTCTCTGTATCATAGTCATGACGAACTGCGGAATCAATGAGCTCTGACCCGGCGTCCTTACCAGCGCGACGAGCCACCCGCGGGGCTGGCAGTCATCCCTGAACAGTGATCGATGTTCACGTAAATCAAAGCACTCGTGCGTGGCAGAGGTGACTCGACAGCTTGTCGCTCGTGCCGTAAACTCCGTACCACCAGCAGCAGCATCAGAAGCCTCCTTCCTTGGCTCCTATGCTCCGCCACGTGATTCAAGAGCAGGTCGCTTAGGCCCTACCGCTAGCAGCTTGTCGCCGCGCACCTGAGTTATGCTGAAGCAGTGAAGCGGCAGCGACCACAAGCTTCTCTAAGCGTGGCATACGACAGCCCTCTTCCCGCCCGTTGTTTGGCATGGACCCGTCGCTGTTAATCATTTGCGCTCGCACAAGAGCCAGCCGATCCTGTTTTGTGTGCAGTGGCCCTGGCCATGATATACCAACATCAGCTGCCGCCGCATGTAGTAAACGGTTGTGTCGTGTTTCCGCGACGAACGACACCGCCTTGAACACGAACGGGAAAGAACCCCCTCTTTTATTGGTCCGTAGTATATATACATATGTGTGCATGCCACGCATGCGCAGGGCATCGCATGCGCAGGGCATCGCATGCGCAGGGCATCGCATCAGTGGCCGTGGCATGACAAGAACTAAACGCGATAACACAGGAACGATTATGCCACATCTCCCCTTTTCTAACAGAATAGCCCAACTAAATAAAGATAAACACAGTCAAAAGAAACCTACTGCATTACATTCAGAAATACCATAACGGTCTGGTTTTCTTACAGTTCTATCGAATCGTGTGACGTATTCGCCTGGCACCCGCGGCGAAACATTACCCCGATCTTGTGTGGGGTCACTTTGGAGGGCTTGGAAGTTAGGCTTATCGCTAACCTCTGCATTTTCCAGGCTAGGGGGAAAGTCGTATGTCTCGTTGTACGAGTCTGGAATTCTGTTTGGTGCATGCTTGACTAGGAATTTGCTGTTGCGTTCGATCTGGACGCCGTTCTCCTACGCGACGACGTACAACCGCGGCCGTTTTGCCTGCTGACAGATGACGCCTTCACGCCTGCAGTCCTTGACCCAGATAGAGTCACCGGGGTCCAATGGGACAAGGTGACGGGCCGCATGACGGCGGTCATAATTCTGTCGCTGCTTTTCCCGGACAACCACATCCTTCTTCCGTACCTCTTTCAGGTTGGGTGCCTTTGGTACTAGCCTGTTCGGGTGGAGAGGCAAGGTTATACGAAGCCGCCGCCACATGAGCAGCTCCGCTGGCGTTTTGCCTAGTGGTCCCGGGGAGTCCCTGTAGGCTGAGCCAAATAGGGATCATGAGACTTTAGCCGTAGCCTTTTCACCGTTTTCACCATTCGTTCTATCTCCCCGTTTGCGTTCGGGTATCTAGGGCTACGCGTCATGCCTTTGAATCCATAGGCCTTCGCGAACTGCTTAAATTCTTCACTGACAAATTGAGCACCGTTATCCGTCACAAGCACTTCGGGTATACCGTGCCTAGCGAAGACATCTTTGACGTGATCAACAATGCCAGTGCTGGTGAGCGATTGCAGTAAACACAATTCCGGAAATCGAGATAGATAGTCAACTAAAAGCAAGTAGTTACGGCCGTTGAGATGAAAGATATCTGCTGCGACCCTTTGCCAAGGTTGAATAGGTGTCGGGGTTGGGATCATTGGTTCACTCGACTGCTCTCGGAACTGCGAACACACGCGGCAATTGACAACCAAAGAAGCAAGTTGAGAGCTCAAGCCCGGCCACCAAACAGACTCCCGTGCTCTCGCCCTGCATCTCACAATACCTTGATGGCCTTCGTAAAGCAGACTTAACATTCTATTCTCGAGCGAGTGTGGCACAACGAGGCGAGTGCCACGCATGAGAACCCCTGTACACACTAGAGCACTGCACGGGCTCGGGCTTACCCGAAAGTCCGGACCCGGCCCGGCCCGTGGGCCGGGCCGGGCCGGGTACAGGAGTTTTTTCACGGGCTCGGGCCGGGCTCGGGCACGGCGTGTGCTTTTTGACCCGGGCCCGGGCCGGGCTCGGGTTTTTTGACGCGGGCCCGGGCCGGGCTCGGGCTTTCTGCCAGTTATTCTCGGGCTTCTCAACTCTGAAAAACATGTATTTTTCGGTCTCGGGCCGGGTTCGGGCCGGTTTCGAGTCGGGCTCGGGCCGGGCTCGGGCTTAAGGTAAAGGGGTAGCGGGCCGGGCCGGGCGGGTAACGTAGATTATTTCCGGGCCCGGGCCGGGCCCGGGTCTCGCCATAAAAGTTTTGATCGGGCTCGGGCGGGCCGCCCAATGTAAAAACGGGCCCGGGCCGGGCCCGGGCCGCAAAAATCAGCCCGTGCAGTGCTCTAGTACACACGCTCAATGTTGCGCGATACTGCCACTATGGCCTCATAACGCTTGATAGCGAAGTTGAGCCAGGCCACCCTTCACGAAGGTAACGGCACAATGTACGGCAGGTCTCGTCATTTGCCTGCTCTTCGGCGACCAGTCTAAAGGGATCTGATTCACCCAACTCGGATAACACACCAGCAACAAACGAGTTCACTTCATCAACAGAAAGGAAGTTCTTGGTTTTTTGCTCTCGCACTGGCGCTCTAGAAAGTACATCAGCAATTTCCAAAATTTTCCCAGGAACATATTCTACATCGAAACTGAATCGCATCAGACGCATTCGGAATCTCTGAATGCGCGGCGGTACCAAATCTAGCGGAGTCTTTCTAGCAAAGTCACTAGCAGTTTGTGATGCGTCTCCAGCGTTATGTACAGTCCACGCACATAACTTTCGAGACGCTTAGTCGCCCACGTTAAAGCTAGGGTCTCCTTTTCAATTTGCGCGTAGCGCATTTCTGTTGGAGTCAGTGATCTTGAAACAAATATAACTGGCTGCCTCTCTTTGTTTGGTTGTACCTGAAATAAAACCACCTAAACCGTACGACGACGCGTCTGCAGAAAGAATGGTTTGATTGCGTGGATCAAACTTTGCCATACATCTATCAGAACAGATAGCACGTTTTATGCGGTCAAAAGCCATCTGCTGAGGCGTAGCCCAAAACCACTCACTGTGCTTTTGCAGCAACTGACGTAACGGCGCAGTCTTCTCAGCTAAGTGTGGAATAAATCGCGAGCAATGATTTGCAAGACCAAGGAATCTCCTCATATCGGCAACATTTTCAGGTGGCTTCATATCAGTGATCGCTACAACTTTTGCAGGATCAGGCAGTATGCCATCTTTGCTCACTCGGCATCCGAAAAAACAAAGCTCTTTTGTACTGAACTGACATTTTTCGCGATTCAAAGTTATGACGGCATCGGTCGAGCGGTCTAAAGTCCGAAACAATCGCTCATCATGCTCTTTCTGTGAAGAATCTAAGACTAACACATCGTCCATTAAGTTTACGACCCCCGGCATTCCATCAAGGATTTCACACATTTGCCTTTGAAAATATTCAGGAGCAGAGGTTAAGCCAAACGGCAGGCGTTCAAAGCAATAACGTCCAAAAGGAGTAATAAACGTGGTCAGTAGCTGATAATCCTTGCTTAGCTTTACCTGATGGAATCCCGAGTTCGCGTCAAGTTTAGAAAACACCACTGCTCCACTAAGTAACCCGAGTGTCTCATCAACAGTGGGGAGCACAAATCGCTCACGTTTCACCCACTTATTCAGTTGCGTTAGGTCAACACATATTCGCACTTGCCCGGACGGCTTCTATACGGGCACTATGCCAGCACACCACTTGGTTGGTACTTCGACTTTACAAATGACCCCGTTCCTTTCCATTTCTTCTAGCTCAGGTTTCACGCCGTCCCTCAGTGGGATAGGCATACGACGAGCGGTGTAAATGGCATAGGGCACCGCGTCTGCTTTGAGATTAATACAGTATTATCCTTTCATGGTACCCAAACCGCGGAACAAAGAGGGGAAGCGCGTCATGCACAGCTTGGTGGACCGAAATTTCGTCGACAAATTTCACTATTCCCAAAGCTTCTATTCCTGGCAAGCCTAAAATGACATTACTCGCCGAGTCAATGAGGAAAACATCCTACCTAACCAAACATCGTTTCCACAGAATGTCTGCAGTGAACTTTCTTTTCAGATCTAACACTTCATTGCCTGGCCCCTTCAAAATTACATTACAACGCTCTAGAGTCTTGGGTACGCCAGGAAACGATGCTGGAACAACGTTTACCTCTGCTCCTGTGTCAACCTTAGCAGACACTGTCACCCCATTAATAGCGACCTGAACAAAACAAGCTCTTGCAATTGTACCAGCTAAAGTCCCAACAAAATAGATGGCATACTTTTTTTCTGTTTGCTCACTCAGCGTAACCGTCCGGTTAACACTGCACAGGCCTACCTCGGATGCGCTTGCTTCGGCGATCGTGAAGTTCTGCTTTTGTGGGCAGACAGCGGCGAAATGTCCCCGTCGTTGGCACCTGTAACAGATTCTTGCAGGGCACGATGACGCCAAATGACGGGCCCTGCCACAAGCTGCACACTTTCGGACGTCTTCGTTGGCCCATTGGTCCTCTGGACGTCCACGGCTTGCTCGTCGATGAATTCCGTCGACCTCTACGCTGGCTGGTTGGTGGAATGGACTGCTGTGAAGTTCCTGTTGTTTCTGTACCGCTTCCTTCATCCTTGCCTTCGTCAGCGCAGTTTTCAGAGTTAGTGCAGCGTCCATTTGTAGCGCCTCGGACAACTTTGTGTCACGTAGTCCAACCACGAAACGGTCGAGGATCATCCGTTCTTTCATCACGCCATAGTCACATTTATCTGCCAAAGTATGTAGGGCCGTTACATACTGGTCCACCGATTCACCTGAAACTTGGTGGCGACGATGGAAGCACGCACTTTCGTAGACCAAATTGCGCGTTGCAATGAGGTAGGTGTCGGAACGTTTTTTCACCACTTCATAGTCCTTTGACTGTTCTTCCGACAGCTCAAAGGTCTTGAATACGTTGCGTGCCTGCCGCCCCATTGTATACAGCAGCGTGCGTACCTGAGCCTCTTGAGTTCGCTCATTAAGGCCGGAAGCAAATCGATAATTATCGAATTCTTGCACCCACGCCGGCCACTCAGACGCGTTGTCAAAGTTGAAGCTTGTTGGTGGCTGTACAGGAAAGAGCTGGCACGAAATACCAATTTCCTCACGCGCCATGGCTCGAAGCTCTTGTCCCGTTATCGTGGTCGGCCGTAGCGGTACCTTCTTACGTCTCCCGTGGTTTCAACCAATTTCCGAAGACCACTTCTGACACCATGTCGTGTTTCCGCGACGAACAACACCGCCTTGAACACGAACGGGACAGAACCCCCTCCTTTATTGGTCCGTAGTATATATACATATGTGTGCATGCCACGCATGCGCAGGGCATCGCATCAGTGGCCGTGGCATGACAAGAACTAAACACGATAACACAGGGAAGATTATGCCACAGGTTGCTGACGCTCGTCAGGTCAGCCAACCCACTGCAGGAACCGACCCCATTCACGCTATGACTCTTCGGATTCGTTGTCACGCATGCCCCCACATCCACCATCTGTATCCCATCCCTCACCTTTGCCGTTTCGGCACTCTGTCTCCAATGCGTCGTCGTTCTTCCTCTGGAGAAGAGGGTAACTGACCGCCGCACTTCAGGAGGCAGGAACTGCGCTGCTGTCGAAACGCCAAGTATTCGCCCTTTTCCGTCGAACGTTGCCGAAGTTTTTGTAGAAGTTGCCCGTACACATGCTCTTGTCGGCGCTGGAGCTAGAGCACTGCACGGGCTCAGGCTTACCCGAAAGCCCGAGGCCGGCCCAGCCAGTGGGCTGGGCCGGGCCGGGTAGGGCAGTTTTTTCACGGGCTCGTGCTGGGGTCGGGTTTTTTGACGCGGGCCCGGGCCGGGCTCAGACTTTCTGGTGGTGTGATGTAACGTGCAACGAGTTATCCTCACGCGTCTCGACTCTGAAAAACATGTCTTTTTCGGTCTCGGGCCGGGTTCGGGCCGGTTTCGAGCCGGGCTCGGGCCTATGGTAAAGGGGTGGCGGGCCGGGCCGGGCGGGTAAAGTAGATTATTTTTCGGGCCCGGGCTGGGCCCGGGTTTTGCCATAAAACTTTTGGTCGGGCTCGGGCGGGAAGCCTAACGTAAAAACGGGTCAGGGCCGGGCCCGTGCAGTGTTCTAGCTGCAGCTGCTGTTTCCCCTGTTGACGCTTTTTTACCTTGCGCTCCGAAAAATGACAACGCCTTTGAGTGGGCTGTTCCTTCGCACAGCGAACGGAGACCCTGTTCGACTTTCAGCCACCTGTACAGCCCGTGTCATTTTTAATTGCGATGCCTACATTGTTGAGTTCATTATCTTTTCTTCCTGTTCTCACGATATCATACTTGGCAGGGATTTCATATCACGTAACAGCGCCATAATCGATTTAACCAGCGCTGAACTTGAGTTCTCTCCGCTGTATGATGATCCCTTCAACCACACTCGTCAGGAAAACTCGTCGTCAAGGAAGACGCGGACATTATACCTACCACGTCAGTTCGTCTATCCGTACTCTGCAGCTACCTCACCGACGAAGTAGTATTCTTTGAGCTGGCGAACGTTTTTCTCATTCAGAAAGTCATTCTGCCTTATCCACCCTCGCCGTTACGACTGGTTCGATCACCCTATTTGTCACCAATTCGTTTCCCCTCAAGGTGGCTGCAGTCCATTGATTTCTGGCACAATTTTACCGCTCAGCATGAGTCGTCTCCAGTTGACCTGGAGGCGCAGAGTGCCCTCAAACTTGCCGCCTTACCTGCCGCCTTACGACGCCTTACCTGCCGATCTGTTCAATTCACCTATCGCCGACGGACTCTCTCCTCTTCAACGTTCCGAGCTTCTCCATTTGCTATGACAGTTCAGCGATTCTTTCGACGTTGCCAACACGTACATCATCTGTTTGCAACTAGATAGACACTGGCTCCAACTCACCGCTGCGGCCACGGCCATATAGTGTTTACGCCGCAGAATGTCGAATTATTACCCAGCAGGTCGACGAGAGGCTTCGCCAAGATGTCATACGATCATCACACAGTCCGTGGGCCTCTCCAGTGGTTCTTGTGAAAAAAAAAGAAAAAGAAAGACCTTTCCATCCGTTTAGACGTGGATTATCGGCGCATTAATAAGATCACTTTAATAGACGTATATTCCTTGCCACGGATTGATGATGTCCTTGATTGTTTACGGGGCGCCGAGTTCCTTTCATCATTAGATTTGTGCTCGGGGTATTGCCAGTTACCCATGGCAGATGTCGATGGTCCGAATACTGCCTTACTACACCTGACTGGGTATGTTAATCTAATGTCATGCCCTTTGGCCTTCGCAAAGCGCCTGCCACCTTCGGTCGTGTGATGGCCGGACGCAGTGCTGCGTGGCTTGAAGTGGCGCATATGTCTATGCTCCTGGATGACATTGTGGTATCCGCTGCATATTTAGCAATGCACCTTGAGCGCCTGAAACACAGCACGACACTCTTAACGGATGCTGCACTCCAACTCAATCTCAAGAAGTGCCGCTTTGCTGCGCCGAAACTGACGATTCTCGGCCACGTTGCCTCCAAAGACGGTATACTTCCCGACCAGCCAGATGCATTCCAGTATGCGCCAATTTCGGAAGCCACCCAATATGCCGAGGAATGTTTACTAGCCAGGCGTTTTACCATGGCCGACCAGTAGCGCCAGAAACAGATCCGGGACGACCACCCTCCCGCGGCTACTTTCCTTCACGGAACACTCATCTATGGTTGCACGTATCCCCTCATGCTCCTGACCTGTCTTTTACACTTCTCCAAAAGTATGGTGAGCTCTATCGTGTCGTCGAGCGTGCATTCCCTGTTAACTCCGTCATCCAGGCCATTGCACTGCCTGTTGATCTGCGCTGACGTGGACGCGCTATCCTTCACGTAGACCGCCTCATGCCTTTTTCAACCTTCTTGTGTCCGCCTCTTAGATCGCCAGGGTGGTTCCTGCTTTTTCCGCGGGGCAATTATACTGAAGATGAATAAAAGGAGGACGGCCTAGGCGCAAGCAGGATCGCCGAAATGATGCTCGAGATAAACGCTCGACCTTGACTATAGCGCTCTTCGCTGCGGACCTTTTGAATCTACGGTCCTCTTAGAATAAACTTCCTTGCAACAATATAACTTTCTCATAAACAATTCAACGTCACTCGCAATGATATTAGTAGATCTACACACAAAAAAGAAATATAGTGCACAGTTCATACAGCTGACAATAAAATAAAGACAACACTGTAAAATGCAACAAAATTGCTAAAGCGCAATAAAGGTGACTAATTCAGCAAAATAATACCCGATGCATAATGGTATGCAAGATAACATGTAGGTAAATAACGTCAACGCAGTAACAGTAACCTGAAACGTGTCAATCAAGAATTGAGGACGGGCTCGAAGCGATAAATAATACTGCCAATCGGCCGCGCATTGCGTAACCTAAGTCGACGAGTGTCTATGCCGTCAGCTTGCAGAACTATACGTTGTTGTGTCTGCATCTCGTTTTGTGTATTAGTACTCAGGCCCTTTAGTGCGATTACTCATCGATAATGTTTGCTTGTTAGTCGTCAGTTTCTTTTTATAGTGAAAATGTTATGAACCCGAGCGAGAAATAACAGCTATTTGCCGAGACACTTTGTTTACAGAAAGCTTAAGCGACGGCAACGCTTGTTGACAGTAAAATTTCACATGTTTGGGTACTGTGTTAGTGCGACATTTGACGATACGATATTCGAAACCCTGTGCAGTTGGCGGGGCTTTAGCGAACATGCGACACAACTAACTCCTCTTTTCTAAAGCGATGCATTCAGCACCTTACGAAGGATGTCTGTCCGGATGTATATAGGTAGGTACTTGTTTCCTGACCAGCACTAGGTTGGCAAGTTCACTTCAGCTAGTTCCTAAAACGTAGTTTCGAATTCCGGTCATTGTCAGCCATTATTACAATTTTCTTTTCCGAGCAATATACAGGAACTGTGTGTCCCCACGGCGAAATCAAAGCCTATTGCGACTGTTGGGCCGACAGAAGGCAGTGCAGCAAGCAACACTCACGTAGCGCCGTGAAACTTCATGCCTAACAAAACCAGAATACCGCTATCAGTCCTCTTCTGCGCCAGCCGTAACCACTACGGAATGGTTATACTTTTCTAAAGACAGAGCACATACAATGCGCTCGCACGCAAACGTCATCATTCATGCTATCCGTATGCGCGCCATGCAGGGCAACGACTTTAATCTGTTAAACTTGTTTGCGCTAAGTTACTTTTGTCAAGCAGGCGCTTTAATACTTCTTTCCTGGCGTGCCTGTACTAGGTGTAGTATCTTTCATGTGCCCTCTCGTCTTGCATTGGTAAAGCGAGATGCTTTCTACACAATGATAAAACGCTATACATCAATATACAGAACTCTATCTATTTTAATTATGAACTCACAAAAGCTTCTACCATAGAAATGAAGTATGTTGAGTGACTAAGATAAGCGGGTGATCATGATCGAAAAGAAAACTAAGTAGCGGTGTTTTCCATGCTTCCACCTCAGAGCATCTGTCAATAAGTACGCTTTCGATATACATATGCTGTTCCCTTCGCGGACGTTCGCTTTTTCATATATATGCCATTAAATTCCCTGCATGAAAACTCCCTATATAGACGCGTAAAAATTTGTTTCCTCTTTCAAATATAGCTTTGGTTAGTGTTATCTTTATCGATTTAAGCTTTGAACAGTGAACTGCGTCTTTCAGCTTGAACTAATTTCATGGACTCATCTTCTCATCTTCTTGTGTGTGCATTTTTTTCCTCTCTCTATGACCTTCCATCACCAACGGCTTGTTTATGAATAGCAAACAGAAAGAAAGAAAAACCTCCACGTCTTCTACGCTGATATTACGAGATCCAAGATTAGTCTATTCAGGTGCGCCGTCCAATAAGCCCGACGCCATTACGGCTCCGCTCGGCCTCCCGGTTTTCTGTCGTTCATCTCGTCCGCTCCTTTCTTCGATACAGATTGTGGGTCACCACGTATATAAAATATAATGAGGCACTTGCGCTTTTTTGGAAATTTGTCTTTTTTATTGCTTTGTCTGTACTTGCAAACATAAATATATTATTACACTTTTTTTCTATTGATGTAGTAAGCGGTGATACTAAGCCACTCTCTTAAATCACCAACGAACTTCCAGATTTGTATTTGACGTTTCATACTATCCTAAACACAGCAGGGAAAAGAGCTCCCCTTTTTTGCTCGAGAGAGTGCGCGATGGTATTGGAATTGCAGCTATTTTATGATGTCCTTGTTGAAATGACCAAACACGTATATAGCTACGCTGAGTTTCTTGACGGTTTTTTTTTTTATTATGTACCCTGGGTTCAGTATAGATTACACATTGCAACTAACCTAATCAACATTACATTTCGTGAATACTTAAGCTGCTTCCACAATATGCATACTTTTCATCGCCAAGGCAAAGAATATCACCGACTGCTTAAAATTGCTGCTTCCGATCCTTGAAATATTTGTTCTGTATGAGCAATACTGTCGAAATTTTGAGACCTGTCTCTGCTCGTTTGAAGAAGGCATATACAGGGTGTCCACTTTGCCACACTTAGGAACTCGGTGCATTGCCAACTTGTGCTCATCTTTTATCTCTCCATGTTCGTTTGTGAATAAGACTGTATGCTGTAGACATTTTACCCCATGACGTTGTTTCATCATTTCTTTCCGTATGCTTTTTTTTTCAGGGGTAGCCGCCACCATTATAGGGTCACTACATCTCTTTCTTTTATTTTCACTTGAATTAAAAAAGACAGGGTGACCCAGCTGATGTTAGCTAAGCTGTTTATAAAAAACAAACAAAAAAACTGGCGCTATATACGATTATAAGAGGCGTGGTGTGCGATCATCAGACATTTTCCGCTATCAGGATAAATTTTGTGTACTGGTTAATTACACAAGATGAATTATTCAAGTGTTATTGCATCCTAAAGCGTCCCATTCAGTCGTTTTCTGCGCGCTACGTCCTGCTTAATTGTTTATTCCGCGCTTTACGCGTCGCGCTCCAAATATGAATGGTGTCACGTGATCACTTGCCGCGACACCAGTGGCCCCGAAAGTGATTCGAAGGAGCTAACTACGCCATCGTCACGCGGAGCACGCGGAACACGCAGCTCGCGATCAACGGAAGCCGACACCACCAACAACAGCTTGCCTTTTCCAGGCGGTTGCCGAGCCAGGCTATGAACGAAGTCAGTTTCTTCGAAACACTACTGAGGCCGCGGGTGTTGCGCACGCTGCACGCGATGTTTCTTTTTATATTTATTGCTTTATTTGTCTTTATTTAGGGAGGACTTGCCGCAAGGTATATGGAGAATAAAATAAAACCAAATAAAAGCTTGTAACTCTGCATTGTGCAGAAACTGCAGCAATGTCTCTGCACACTTGTCCGTCACCCAACGGGTGTAGTTTTCAGATACAGCTGACTTCAGTCCAGCCTTCCTTTACTCTTAAGTCTGGTTGCCCGCGCTCCAGGGCACATCCAAAGCAGGTGCCTAGCATCCGCAGGAGCCGAGCGCCTGGGGCACGTCCTTTGGCCGACTTTTCTGGATCCCCAAGCCCAGGTACATTATGTTTTGTTTACTATTAGATGTCACTGCTTTGCAGCCCTTTTGTAGGTAGTGGGAGCTAGTCAAACTGCTATTATGCAGCTTTTACTCCCGCCATCCTTCATGTAGGATAGATCAAAATAAAAGATTCAATTCAAGTGGTGCAAGGACCACTCTTGCCCGAAGGCTCCGAAGAGATACTTCCTGCGCCAGAGTGAGGTTATGAGGAACGAAGCAGGGAACACGGGGGAATTAAGGCACGTGGTTCCTTCGGAGGTCAGATTTCAGTGCTTGGTGGAGAGCGTGGGGATCCGACGGAAAGGACACGGGTGTTTGAGATACGGTAGCGGATCGAGCCAGTTGGTCTATCGTGTTGTTGAAACGGTTCCGACCGTGCCCCTGTACCCACTGCACCTCAATACTGAGATGTGAGGAGTTGTGGAGTTTGTGGATTTCTTCACAGATTCGTAGCGTTTCTGTAACTTTTTTTTTTCTTCAGGTGAGTCCGCTAAGTGAGTCAGTGTAAATCTGCACTGTCGAGGCGTTGGGTTCTGTAGAAATGGACTTGAGGCACCGTGTACGGCTTGAAATTCGAGCATTGGTCAGGTCGGGCGTTTCTGTCTCGTAGGTAAAGGAAGATCGAATGAATGGTGGGATGAGATGGGGCTCACGAAGACGACTCGCCTTACCCTAGAAAAACCCGTCACATCTGCGTGCACGACACAGTGACCCCCGGGGTCGGTATTCTCACTAGTAGTAACTGGATGGTCATGTCGGGGGAGTCTCGTAGTTTTGTTTATGGTGACGGGTGTTTAGCACCATGGGGGAAGGAGTGACGCATAATCACGCTACACCTTTTCTATTTCGTGCGCTACGAGTAAAGCGCGGAAAAGATAACTACGCAGGACATTGCGCACTGAAAAGGACTGAATGGGATGATTTTATCGTGCATTGACAGCTTTCCCATTTAAAGTGAAAAAGAATTTAAAACGAAATCAAAAAGCATTAAAAATTTAACAAATTTAATTCGTTATCTACTCTAATTAGACAGGTAATTAGTACACAAAATTTATTCTGGAGGCGGCGGAGGACTGATGACCGAATGCCGTAGGTCTCATAATGGTAATTTTATAAGTTATTCAGTTATTTTTTTGACGGCTTGGCTGACGCTAGCTGGTACGGCTTGTATATGGATAGTGAGACGGTCATTTCTAAGTACTCTCAGCGAGTTTCATTGTTTTTTTTTTCTTCTTTTTTTTTTTAAAGTCGCGCCCCTGAAATGATCGTACGTTTATATACGTGCCATCATCATTGACTGCCTTCTGAAATGTCTGCTTCGCAGCTTCGCAGCTTCGGAATTCCCTTTTCCTAAGCACTTTACGGAAAGAGCGTAAAAGAAGTTGGGAAATGAGGGTCACGTTAAGTGCCCAGGCCTAATTTAAAGAGCCCCTCATCAGGCTCTCGTCGGAAATACTTATTCTTAATAGAATTTATAAAGCGCCATCTCAGGTAGCGTTATATCACAACAATGAAAAATAAATGGTCCACTGATAGCGGAGACAGAATTAAATCAAATATTGGGAGACGATGGAGCGAGTAGGCTAGCTGCCCTCCCCGCAGCAGAGACCCTCCCCTATTGTAGAGTATGCTGTAATGGGGGAGTGGGTCCAGCGGACGCCTTAGCAAGCGCGTAGGTTGAAGCAAAAAACGCGGAAAATGTGGTGGTGCTGCCGTCGCCTTATTCTGAATCTCCGGCCAATAAACGTTGGCTCCGGCTGTTTCGGCAGCGCTCATTGGCTGAGGCGAGTTCGCGGGCTGAGTAGCTGCCGTCTGCTCGATGCACCGTCGTTGTTGCGTCGTTTGCGTTCTTTGCGACGCTTTGTTTTTTTTCATTTTATTTACAATAGATCGGTGGGGAATAATCTCAGTGTTACCGCCACCGAGTATCCGCCTGTCAAAGCTCCATGCAGCTGCGCTGGGGTCTCCGGCCGACGAGCGGGGCCGCTCATTCGGGAGAAAGCGACGGTGGCGCCACCTGGATTTTCAATAAAAAATGTCTTAGCGCACAGCCCTCGTTGGACCCACTCTCCCAATCTAGTACACTTTACCTATTGCATCGACCAGTGTCCGCAAGAGACATTGCTCCCTCTGTTCCGTTACGAAACCGACAGCCTGCGTCACGCTTACGTCACGAACCCCGCCCCATATATGGAGGGTGTGCCCCAGCCGATGTCATGTTTTCTTATCCTCTACTTTCTTTTTTCTCTTGCGTTCAATATCAATACCAGAAGTTAACAACCAATGTGTGGCTCCTGGTTTCCAGAGTGAGCATTCGGCCCCCGCGGTAGCACAGTGACTGTGGCGTTCTATCGCCGATGTGTGAGTGATAGCCGATTTCTTACGTTGCCAAAAATGTGTGTACGTGCACAGCATATCCGTTACTTCGTGATCATCAAGCGAAGCTCTTCTTTGCTGCACATTGGCGCTAGTAAATGGCCTATTAGTGCAACCGTTAGGACCACACACTCGACTAAAAGCAGTACTCGTACCGTCTTTCCGTGAAATATTGCGTATGAATGAATATGACGCGCGGGACACCGTTACTTAAAGCATGCGAAAATTGTAATATGACAATTAGGACTTTCACCGCTGTTTTTGCGTACCTGCAAAACTAATCGCTTACGATCACTACACATTGTGAAAAAGGGCTTACCTGAACGTTAACAGAAAACACTCCTTTGCGGTTGCGGTAAACCTCTGCGTCATCGCTTCCGGGACTCTTTATGCGCACATGTGTGCCGTCGATGCAGCCGGTCACCCCGGGAAAGTGGGCGATCTCATAGAAGTCCCGCATCACGCCTGACAACTGTGAGGCATCCGGGAAGCAGACAACTGCTCGAAACAGGTGCCTGGCAATGAGGTGCGTCACTTTTTTCACCGTGTGACATACCGTGGGCGGGGACACATTGACCAAGTCTCCGCTCACAATTTGAAAGGTTCCGGCGCCGTAAAATCTCAGTGCCACAAGCAGCTGTAGCATAGGTGTCAGCGGCAGTCCTCGGTTGTCGCCGCTCGCCTCAAGTGGCAGAAAGGCCAGCGGCTCACGAACTGTTTGCTTCGTGAATCGATAGCGCGTGATGAACTCATCATCGTCGTATACCTCCATCGGGTTCGATATGTCACGCAGCCATGGCCGTGGCACACTTTGCATGTAAAATGCATCACCGAAGACGACATCACAGGCTCTACACGCAAATTCGTACGCGCTGATTCTTCTGGCGACGTCGCTCCTATACGACGCCATGTTGCCACAGCCCCTCCAAGCCTGTATACTTCGAGGTAGCACTGGCTCTGTCTTGAAAGTTTCGCGTACTTGATCAAGTGAAGTCCGCCAGGAGGCGCTTCAAGTCAATGGAGATTTATGATACGCGTTGGCGCCGACTTGAGTCGGCCGCAAGTCAAGTTGGAGTCAAGGCGCATTTCTGAATACGGGGGTAAGAGTTTGATTACCGGCCACTGCGTGACATCAAGCAGAAACAGATGTCTACTCTGATTCCGGCGCCCGTTAAGGAGCGCCACGTGAGGTCTTTCGTCTGTCATGCATGGCTACGGCATCTTTCAAAGCCAAGCTCCGTCTAATATCGATGAATATTCTGTTTTTGGAACCATAATAAGGATTGATTGGTCTAAAGAAAATATACTTGCTCTGTGTCATCGCCACCACAAAAGAAAAAAAAAGAAGAAATAACTCTCTTTATTACTGTTTTTTTTTTCTTTTTTTCGGGATTCCATAGTGGTGGTCTTGAAATTTCAGATCGTTTCTTCAACTCTTATAAATAACACAATCTCACCAATGATTGACAAACCCCGCATTGTCCAGAATGCAAACACCGGGCGTGTAAGATGATATGTGCGTCTTTTAAAATAGGATATGTCGTTCAATAAAGTTACAAAATTATCAGCATCGAAACGATATTGTAGATGTAGTCGAACTTTTTTTCAAACACTGTAACACGCCGAGTCATCACCTAACTCATTAAAATCCGTAATGCGCCCCAGCATGAGGGGTGAGAAGTACTCGCTATTTAAGCAAGAAAAGTTTATACTCCGAGTACGTGCGTGCATTCGGGTCGCACTTATAGTTTTGAATTATTATTCATGCATCAGCTTATCTGCATCCTTAGTTAGAGTACGTACACATAGCGTAATATGCCTACAGGATTTGTTTTCTTCAATAAGTTAATAATTGTCACTTGTTGTACCTTAGGCACTCTGTGCGAGAAATTATTCTCTATAATTATTATGTGTCTTATAGATATTTGCACCAAAATATAATAATTGCGTCCTACGCACATTCACGCCGAAGTGTAAAGAAGAGAACAGTCGAGCGCACAGAACAGGAAAATCAAACCATTTTGCCACACGAGAGATGCACACCTTAATGTATTGCTGGGATGTTGACGCGAAATAAACAAAAAGAAAAGAAAAGAAAAATCTGATATTTTATTAAGGAAACAAAATAAAACGACGCTACATATTTTAGCCGACAAACTTCTCTACCTCTTCAGACCTATTAGAGCCTATACATATCCCCAGCAGGCCACTGGGACTGCGAGAGCCTCGAAGACACACTGCTAAAGACCACTGGCCCTTGGATCATCACAGGTAGTTTCAACGCGCATCCTGAGCTACAGGGGAGCACTTTGATCGACTCCAGGAAAAGCACTATTGTTTGCTTTGCCGCCGACCATGTGTGTTTTGTGAATGATGGCAGCTCACCTTATTTGCGGGGCACGACATACAGACGCTGCCTCAATTTGAGAGATACGCGGATAAGCCATTATATTCCGACATATCTAAAGACTAGCGGAGTTGCTCGATCCTCCTCTGCTATCTTGCGTGCACTTTATTCGTCAAGGTTCGAGGGACAGATGCATATCGGGAAGGCCTTAAGACCGATTCAGTTACAGATAGAGCTGTTTCAGTGCTGCAGAAAGAAGCATCGATTAAATTTTCATTTCCAGATTTTGCAAGAACACATGAGGACAGGCTATATTCGACATCCAGGGAAGTATGCGAACAAATAATAGTACAGCCATTGAGCCTTGTTTATCGCGTACCGATTGGTTTCGTTACTATTTTTTTTTTCCTGATGCAATATAAATGTGGAATGCCCTACCCAGCTAGCTCTGTGGTTGATAAATATGGTATCCATGAATTCGAATGTGCATTAGATAACCACTTTATTATTGTGTAATTTTATGTGTTTCTGTGCCTGAGTATGTATTTAGACTGTGTATGATTGACTATAATTGTAAACCTTTGTGTAATGACCCCCGCTAGGGTTGACAGTATCAATAAAATAAAATAAATAAGTACCTTTGCGGATCCAATCAAAGCTTTCATGTGGTTACTTCCATAGTCAGCAAGACGAACAGATTTCTATACAGGACTGAAGAGGCAGCGTGCGGTTCATCGACAGGCGCAAGGAAATTATCGGCGCACGACCTCCACTTTGGGTCTCAGGGCTTTACAATACATGCAAAAGAATGTTCAGTCGCGGATGAATAATTTGCAGGACGGACAATGAAAATCTTTCTGTCATTCAACTGTTCCTCAAAGAGCATTGTCGCACATATGGAGGACAGTGAGTGGTCTTCGTTTGTGTCCACATCAAGGGCACCCATTCTCTGCTCTGGCCCTCTACCGAGGTCGCTCGCAGCAAAAGGTGGCGGTAGAGTTCTGCGCACAGATTGCAGCCGCTATGGTCACCAACAATCATGCAACTATGAGCGTCGTACCTGAGACACGTGTACCAGAAATCAAAAAGCCATTTTCACTCAAGCTTCCGGATGCATTGGCCAAATGCCTGTGTTCGTTGTCACCGTATCCAAATGGCATCGCATACACTGCCGTATGCCACCTTGGACAGGGTGCACGTGGTGAGCTGCTCAATTATTACAAAGAGCCATGACATAATGGTGTCGCTGGTGAACAATAAAAATCGAGCTGCCTGATCTCTATTCGTAAATCTGAGAAGTCTCTGTTCGAATTATTGCCCTATCGTTCAATTGCATTTTCTACTTGCGTGGGCAATTCAGGGAAGCGATGATTCCTGCTCGCCTGGAATGCGACTTCGAGTACTGCAATAGCTATCCTGGCGTTATGGCGGCCTTTCGGTGATGTCGCTCTTCCATAAACAACGCCATTCACCTCATTACCTGTGTCCAAGAACAAAAAAAAAAAAAAAAAACTCAAGCTGGGTCCAAGAACAAAGAAAGACGTGAAAAGCGCATGCAACTAGTATGTCACTCACGAAGCCAACCTATAGGGTACAAGAGGCTGTTGGAGTTTATAGTCAGATTTGTTAATAGGTGCCGCTTTAAACCGACTGGACGACGGAGATGGCATAGAAAAAATAATATTGGGATCATGGACTCAACCATCATATGCACAGACTGCCACAAGAGCACTGCTCCACTTTTTGCAGACGTCTGAGCTCAGCGACCGTCTTTTATTGCACTTATTATTTTCCTTCGCCCTTTCATTTTCACTTTCATTTCCACTTCCTCCTCCCCAGTGTAGGGTAACAAATTAGGTGCAACATGGTTAACCTCCCTGACTTTCCTTTTCTTTCTTTCTTTTTCTCTATTTTATCCAAAAGCTGTCACTTCTTGCAGATTGTAAGGACGCGGCCTCATGCGGCATCTGGCGTAGAGTCCCCTTGGGTGGGGTGTTGAGGCCCTATGTTGTTCAACCTCGCCCTCATAAGGATTCCCAAGTACTTCGCGCATACAGTCAAGCTTCGATATACGTCGATGATAGTCGCCTGTTGGCCTCTGCACTGACTCGCCTTCAGGTGCCGCAAGGCTTCAGAGGGCGACAACATTGACGGAGTCTTAGCTCCCAGAGCAAGGCATCAGGGTGTGCACAGAAAAGTGTGCGTTGATTGCCTTTACATAGAAGCCTATGTCATCGCATCGCATTTCTATGAACGACCAACACATGTCCTTTGTTAGGGTGCATCGCTTGCTGGGCGTCGTCATCGACCCCAAGCTCTCGTGGAGCACCCACTGCGTTTGACTGAAGAAGTTTTCAGCCGTTGCCCAGGTGTCGAAATTTCTCTGTGGCAAAACTTGGGGCACACCTGTGGAAGCTATGATGCAGCAGTAAAGGGCATTGCTCCTGGGACAGTCCGTCAGTCTTGTCAAAAAAATTCATGACCAGACTTCGTGTTCTGGGAGTATACATAGTCAAGCCCTATACGCACGCGTTTGCGGCTACCTCGATGCACCTCAACACTAAGTACAATTATTTTCTCGAGATACGATCTAACCCCAACACACGTAGTTGCCGACTTCCCCAGAGTGCACATTCGTCATCTTGCAAGAATTCCCGACCATTACTTACCTTCCATACCGACACGGAGACCTCACGCGACATTTGCATGATTGACCACGGCTAATCAAAAGTCACCTCATCATGAGCCACCGTCAACTTATACATCGGCGGCGAAACCTGCATCTACCCTGTGGTGCCTACGACAGTCTCAAGTAGCTATTCACGGAATTATAAAGGCCTATTAGTCGTTCCGGGATCTGAAGCAGCTGACGCTGCTATTACTCCACCAGACATACCTAGATCGCGTGCATATTTATTCTGACTGCTCGACTTCGCTTGCCAGTTCAGGAGCTGGTTTTGTGATTCCAACGAAACAGATCGGAATTAACTTCAAGGTTTCACAAATAGCAGCATAGCAGAAGCTGCAGTTCTCTATGCCGGTTTGAGCTATGCCATTTATGTGCCGTTGAACCGGTACACAAATGAACCGTGTTTTGTGACTCTAAGGCAGCTCTTCACAATTTCTACTCGGCTTTACGTCACAGAACATATGAGTAGATGGTACACGTCATAAGGGAAGTTAGCCATCATGCTCTGAAAAGAGGGCACGATATCATTTTTCAATGGCGCCCGGGTCACTGTGGCATCGTCGGCAACGAATTCTCTATCAAGTCTTCCCGGTTTGCCCACAAAGACATCCAGACACTTCCAAATAATTTGGTGAGGACGGACGCCGCAGGAGACCGTCTGCGTGCTCACATCAAGACCCAATCTCAATAACAAAAGAGGTCACTGGCGCAGTTAAGTTTTCTGAGTGTCTACAATTGGCGGCTGCCTTACCGGGACCCTTAGGTATGCGGCTGCAAGTGCCAGCTAACCTCTCCTGCTGCGAAACAACACTGATGTGCCGCGTATGGTTGGGAATGGCGTTTACAAACGCTTATTACTGCATGATACTGGCCCATAATCCGACGTCCGACTCCTGCAGGTGCTAGGAAACAATCGAACACCTGTTATGTATCTGGACTCAGTACGAGGTACAACGCTTTTATTCGCAGACAAATTAGAATCAACTAACTCAAGGCTACTTTCTGACTACAAAATTCTGGGATCATGGCCCCGTCGCTGACGCAAAACGCTATTCGCTTACTAGTGCAGTTCGTGATGTGTACCCGCCTGAGGGACCATTTATAGTCCTCGGGTGCATCTTCCGTCGCTCATGCAGTGCTCAATGTCCTTCTTTCCCTCTTTTTATTCCCCCTTTTTTTCTTACCCTCTGGGTAGGGTAGCAAACCAGACGCTCGTCTGGTTGACTTCCCTACCTTTCCTCTCCTTGTTTTCTCTTTCTCTGATTATGTTACAGTGGCAGCCATTACGCGAGCGTTAAATGTTAAATGCCCAAACAATACCATATTTCTAGTTTCTTGGGCCACCATGAATGCATTAGATGATTTTTACCTGTCGTATACTTAAAACCTTTATTGCAGCGAAAAGTACAAAGTCTGAGCGCAGTTTCGCGCGCAATAAGAAAGAAAGAAACTAAAGCAAACAAAAGCAAACAAGCGAAGTTTTATGAAAAAGATGTGGTCTTTGGACTTGTTCCTGATTTCAACATTCATTGTCCCTCTCGGAAGACGAATGGCCACAGCATTGCTGGCTGTCAAGCCAGCGGCTATCAACATCTATCGACTTGCTTCGTTCGAATGCTATAGGCAGGAGTTCCTAACGTGGGGTCCATTGTCTTCTTTCTTGCGCAGAGCCTCCCGTCATCTCGCACTACGAGTTCCGCAAGGACATGCAGGTTGGCATGCGCATCAAGGTGTTCTGCACTGTGGTCCAGGGTGACCCTCCGTTTCTGTTCACGTGGCTCAAAGACGGCGTGCCGGTGGTGGAAAACGGTGCGCCCAGCTCACAGGCGGCAATCAACGTGCACAACGAGCGTGATTACAGCATGCTGTCCACCGACAGTCTGCAGCTCGAGCACTCGGGCAACTACACATGCGTGGTTAAGAACCAGGCGGCAACCACTGCCTATTCCGCAGTGCTTCGTGTAAACGGTAAGTAAATTGGGGTACCGTTGCGCTGTTGTACCGCTAGAATTACGCGCATCGCGTAATTTTAGCGAAAGAGCAGGCCGCACTGCAATATGCGAACACTTTCAAAATTTTTAAAGGTTGCCAGTGGCAGATAGCACAGTTCTTGTTCATGAGCTGGTCTACTCGAATAGGTGGACATTACTTGAACAAAAAGTTGAAATGCCTAAGCGACTAATTAACAAAAATTCACTAATGAAGCCTTATGGCCCATATTGCAATTTACAAATTCTAGCCGTGGAGCTTGCAAGGCGGATCCACTTAGAACGAATTCTCAGGATGACACCAGTTTCGAGATATTAATTCCCGAAATTTGCCGAGAAATGCAATGGCGTTCCAGTTACTTTTGTGGTTCAATGCATAAAACGACGTTATGATAAATTTGAACACCTGGGGTTCTTTAACGTGCACCTAATGTGGAAGCACGTGTATTTTTCGCATTTCGTTCCCCATCCAAATGCGGCCGCCCGGCCAGGATTTGATCCCACGACTTCGGCCTTAGCAGTACAACACCAAAGAAAATTGTCGGATGCGCTTTGTTAAAGTCAGCAGTGAAAGAAAGTAGTTGCAATTGAATATGGTGTCAAATTAGAAAAAATTCATCAATGAACCAATTGTAATACCATGGTTAGCGCTCGCGGTTGGCAAGAAATTTGTTTTCTAGTAGCCCCATAAAGCTAGTTGCATTCGATGGGTCGATTCTGCTGCCCATAGAAGTACCGTTAATTTGAATGTAGTGCCTCCCTGTTAAACTCAAAGTTATTCAGTTCTAGAATTATAGCTTGACTAACGTACCGAAAGCGAATGAGTCGACTGGTTTTATCGACATCGCAATTGTTTTACTCGTAAAGAACTGCCCCGATGTCATCTGATTGAGAAATATTAGTGTAAAGCGAGGTAACATCTAAAGCAACTAGAAACAAATGACCGGTAACCTGCAGATCAACGATATTGGTGAGAAAATTATTAGTATTTTTGATGTACGAGAAAAATGTGGAGAGAGTGATATTGATTAGGCTATCTAAGTAGCGCATCCGTAGCACTCTCATGCCAAGCTCTGAAATAGGGCCCCTTTTTACAGTTGTCAGCCGTATTATACCACATTTATGTTTGTGAGGACTCAGTACAGATATCTACGGCTGGTAACATCAGATGCCTTCCCATTCATATTTTATTTAAAAAGTTATAACTACAGCGGCTTTTTTTTTCTCTCTCTCGTTTGTTCGTTACCCGATGACATCCAGTTAACGGCTCACTTCGGATCGGTCGCGGCGACGTAGGGGAGAGAGTGAGCGTTCGTACACGCTTGCACAGCGGGTGGGACGAACAGCCCGCGCGAGCGCTGACCCATCAAACGAGACTGAACCCGCTAGATTCTGACTATTCGCTGATAATACACTCTCGTTATTCCCTCTGCTGTCAACGCCAGTGACAGTATACGAAACGGTAGTGTTTTGTGCGTTATGGTGTCAACGAGAGCTTGCTGTCCCTAAGTCTAGCTACCTCGAGGAAAAGGGTAGCAAGCAGAAGTATCTCGAGGAAGCACCAGAAGCGCACGCCAAGAAGGAGGAAATTACCCTTTGATGAAGGGCGGATCTGACCCGAAGAAACCACAACGCACGAACTCACGAAGAATGCAGGGCTGGTGTGCCGTTGCTGAACACGCACATATTATACGCGTGGAACCAGAAGGCGCCTCATATGCCTGCACTGCTCGAACTCGTGCAGCGGACGCGCTCGCGTGCAGAAATAGATGCATGTTATCACGCAGTACACTGTACAATCACGGAAACTCTACGGATAAAGAGCGACGAGTCTCTGTGGCGACGAATTAGCGCACGCATAGAAAGGGGAAATTTACGAAGATTCAAGTTTGCAACGTCCTTTGGAAGGACGTTTGCTGCCCGCATTCCTAACCTTGTAAGTGATTACACTAAAATGTACAGTGCTTCGAGATATTTACTTGAGCCGGTACGCATGGACAAAGTGGCAAAGGAACAGATTCGGCATTACGTGAGTTGAAAGCTAAACAGGCTGAGGTCTATTTTATGCAGTGGAATCATCACAGAAGTCGAACGTAGTTGTCTTTGTACTTCTTACGAAAGCTACCAGTCACGTCATCCCGGCTCTGGTGAAAAGCGGCCAGTTTTCATTTTTATTATTTTATTTGCTTGTTCATAAAGATCTACGAAACATAGTGGCATCGCGAATTGCACCTTATAACCTATGTTGGTCGGCCACCCGAACACCAAGAACGGCAGTCACCATGGGGCAGATGTATACATTAGCCACTGAATTAAAATAACAACTACTTAGTTATTGAAACACAGACAATACCACACAGTTCAATGCAGCGGCTGTACTAGGCTACCCTGTTAGAACACTTTCAAAAAGCTTGAGTTTCGAGATGAGACTCTAAATGAGCAACTGAAGTAACAAAAATGTTTTTTTTTTTTTTCAACAGCTTTCTCACATCAGGACGAGATAACGGGGTACTCCCGGCTTTCTATGTGCCCGAAAGCAGCGCGCACTGTTGACTCTATGCAAGGGCTCCTTCGGACTTATCAGCAAGGCATTAATAAACCCACACTCCGTCTTGGAAGGAACCCGTCTCGTATTGCGCTAACCGAGCAGCCCGAGTGCGTGCTTGTCCGGACGTTGAGCGGCGTTGTTCGCTCTACCTCTTCCACCTTGACAAGACGGCCTGAGACAATGCGGTCTGGGCCCAGGCAGACTGCAAGAAGGCACGCAGAGCGGACAGCGCGCCGAGACGAAAGTCGACGCGCGTTCTCCCTCGCGTGACATTGAGGGAGGCGAAAAGAGCGGACAGGAAAGTGCGCGAGCTCGGAGGAAAGGAGCCGCCCTCCCGGGAGCTCCCAAAACGCCGTCGCTCTTTCTCCTACGCCACCGCGCGCGACAGCCTGCGATGATGGCAGCTGCATAAACACAGGCAGAAACGCGCTCGGGATGAAGACGAGGTGGCGTCCGAGAAAGCGCTCAACTAGGCCTCCTACGCCCACCCCCCCCTCCCTCCCCCAGCCAGGGCTCATAAACCTTTCTGTCGCCAGCGACGCTGACGTGCGGCAAGACTGACGACGAAGGCTAGCCTGTGCCTTTTGAAGCACGAGTCGATGTAGCGTGCGCTCGGGCGCTAAGGTCGTAGAGGAGAAAGCAGGCGCGCGCGAGACAAAAATATGAAACGGGGTGTCTAACGGGACGTTCACGGCATTTGCGCACCCCAAATGACACCACGCTTTTCCAAGGATAGCGTCGGAGAAAGTGCAAGCAGAAAATGGAAGGGCATTGAGCGCCTGTCGCATTCGTTTAACAGTTCAGTTATTGTAGAAGCCATCGCGGGACAATAAAAAGTTAGATCCTGCATTTCGTACGCAGGTAGAAAGCAAAACAAAACAGAAAAAAAAGAAAAAAAGAGCTCAATGCATTTAGGCTCCAGAACTTGCGTTCGATAATTCTTTCACGGGTTAGGGCTCCAAGTCGTTGTATATGTTTAAAACCAAATCGTGAGAACGGGACTCGTTTCATTTAAACTTCACGTTTACGAACTTCAAGTTGGGATTTCTCTAAAGTCTATAATACGTGAATTACTAAGACACGGGCGGATCGTGCAAATCGTTGTGAAGTAGCGCGTAACGTAAGCGACACCGTTCTCATATGACATCTCTACATTTGTGACCGCTCACCCGCATGCTTTGAGGCCACCGTGCTGCCACATTATAGAAAAATACACCCCGCGATAAGCGTATAAAGGGCAAAGTGCAGGTGGAGCAAAGGATGAAAATGCTCAGGCACGGTCTACAGCCATTTCGGTGAGAGCGAGAGAGAGACAGCCGCGCCGCCCTCGCAGACGGCGCCGGCCTCCGACGACGCAGCTTGCGGGCAGGTTCCCCAGCGAGCATTCCGGATGCCGTCGGATTAAGTTAATGACCCTGGGGCAGCTCCGGTTCCGTTCCAGAACCGGGCCGCTCTCTTGATTTCTTTAACGACTCCCGGCGCACCACGTTGGGGCATTGGCGCGCCGGTGGCCGACCTGCTGGCGTGTGGCTTGGGCGTGATTACACGCGGCGCTTCAACGTGTCCCGCGGGAGATCGCGCGCCGCGCGCGAAAACCGCGTGGCGGCCGCTGCTGGTGTTTTGGGGCCCACACGTCCGCCGACGGAACGCTCGCCCTCGACTGCGCACCGCGTGGTGCGCCTGCCGTGGCTCTCACCGAAAGGGTCTGCCTTTCCGGGAATGGTGCGCGAACGAAGTTCTTCGAAATAAATGAAAGGGGGGGGGGGGGGGGGGGATGCTAAAATGCTGCGCAATGGGCGAAAGAAGTTTAGCGCGGCTCACTTGTAGAAGGCCAGGAGCTTCGTGATGTTGCACAACGTCTGCTGAGGAGGTATAAAAAAAGAAAGCCTTCTTATCATTTACAATGCAAACTTGACGGGCCGCGGTGGCGCTCTGGCTATGACGTTGCGCTGCGTATAGCACGAGGTCGTGAGTTCGATGGCGGTCGCGGCGGCCGCCTTCCGATAGGTATCCTCATGAGCAAGTTCGGCTGATAGTCAATACACTTTGAAGCAGCCCCAGTTTGCGTGCTTCCTTACATACTGTCGTTTGAGCGCACGTTAAAACGGCCAATAATACTTAAGACGATATTATGCTGACCAACCATAACACAATGTACGGTGCACGACATAATTTCCATTCTCTGAAGACCTAAGCCTCGTATTGTTTCCGGCGTGATTTGGAGTCACGGCACTTTTCTGACATATTACAGTGTTTCGCCTCATTTATTGCACTGTTTTTACAGCACTGTTAACGAGTTTGCCTCGCGCTTTGTGTGCGTTTCTGGTCCCTCTCTCTCTCGATAAGGGCCAGAAAGATAATCAAGAGTCAACGAATACGCATGCAGGCATAGGAAAGTTCCTTTTAATACGCAGTCGTCCAATGCATTTGTCTGAACGAATCGGCAGTAGCACTTTAGTGGTCTTCGCATGCATCAGATCCTCTGCGGTTGTTTCATGATTTTTCCTTTCAAAAGCATCACCTTAGATTACAGTTTACAATCTATTCATTATCTCGATTACGCTATAACTACAAACGATACATGGACACATTGTCTAAGTTTTAATCCAAGAAAATAAAAAAACGAAGCATTTAGGGAAAGATGGCGACATTGAATTGATTAAGAAGCCTCCGCTCGAAGCAGAATTTTCTGCAAGGGGACTTATCTTTGTCCTGGCAACAGCTGCTTTCTTTATCAGGGTTTATACAGCTCTCTTTCCCCAGGATAGAGGAGATTACGTCGGTAGGAAATAGTAACATAAGGGATAGGTAGGGGAAGTAGAACTGTTGAAAAGTGGAGATTTGTTGTGATTGTGAGAAGGCGCTGCCGGTGCTTCCTTATAGTGGAGGTGACAGGCGGGTCTTAGTCTTTAGTTTATCTGGAACGAGAAAGAAAAGCAACGGTGGGAGAGGACTCAAAGCCAAATAGAGAAAGAGAAACGTCAAACGCAAGCAATGGTTGCAAATCTTTTCTGTGTAGTTTGCTAGAAAACAGGAGTCAGAAATTGATCACGGACCGGGGGAAGAGAGAAAGCAGACAACTTTAGGGGGAAAGGGGAGTAGAAACAGGTACCGAGGTATCAAGTCAAGAGAAAGAGTCTGAATAGAAAAAAACACAAGCTATAAGAACTACTTCTGAAAGTAAGGAAAAAAAGGGAAAGCAAGAATACATAAAACAACTAATAAGAGAAAAAAATTATGGCAGATCCAACACGCTTGTGAAATTAAGGTTAAGCGTAGCTTTTTTTAAAACTTGAATTAAATACTGTTCGGAGAGACGCGCGATACGCGCAAATAAAGAAGATCGAACGCGCATGTCGTAATCTGTATGAACCGTAACGTTCGTGAAGAGGTTAAATGCTATATAACCTAATTCATAGCTTATAGAAACAGAGATGGTCAGCTCCGTTCCAAGCAGATGAATCTAAGACAGCAAATTTAAGCGCTATTTTTTACATTCTTCTCAGTAATAGCTAATATATCTTACCTACCAACCGTCCCGAATCATTCGTGAAGTTTACAAATTTGACCTCGTTTTACAACATTGCGAAGGTTGCGTCAAGTTTTGCAAAAAAAAAATAAAATTTTTCTTCACGAAAAAAAAAAAAAGTTCACTCGTCGCGATCTCCTAAGCTATCGCTAAAGGTTTCTTTGTGGTGAAAAGACGCCACCGGAGGTACTTGCTTCGAGCAAGTTCCTGAAACAGGTGAAATTGGAAACAGCAAATTTAATGGTGAAGTCACCAGGTTTTAAAGACAACGTGTTGCATGTCAGTCTCTGCTGTTCAAAGTTTGCTGCTGCTTGTGCGCTGTGACTAAAGGTAAAAGATAGTTAATGAAATGCGTATTTACCCTTGAAAGGCTCAGAGCAAGCTTAACAGCTCAGAGCAAGCTCAGAGCAGCTTAACAGTAATAATATCAAGAGAAAAGCTCCAGACAACTACCTCTCCTCACCCACTCCCGCCTCGGTGCCGTGTTCAGAGATTTTACGAATTTTAAAGCTCGCAGGTTGGCAGGTATGTACGTCCCAGAGCTCCTTTTGAAACATAAAAGCCTGGAAACAGCTGCTTGAAAGCTCGAAAACCATTAATGCCTGGAAAAGGTTTTGCTGACGAAGACAATTCGCCTTGTCGAAAGATTGTCTCTTTGTTGAGGTTTTGATTATTCTCACGCTATTAAATAGGTATAAAGGTATTCGTTCAGACACTAGCTTCCATAGGATATTGATTGCCACACTTAAAAAGCAATGCGCATTCCGACGTTGCTAATAGTGTTTATGTTGTTCCGCATTCATGGAATGTACCACAATAGGAGATGGGGCAAGAATCGAGTGATTTGATTAAGCTCAATAATAAATACGAAGATGAAAATAGAATAATGCGCAATTAAAAACTATAAAATAAAGAACAGTGAGTAATTTAGTAATCGTGCGAGATGAATCTATAATTACAAAAGATTTCAAAGAAATGAAAGTTTCGTTCGACAGTTCAGCTAGAATAATTTGGGAAATAGATAATAGTGACAGTAAAGGAACAAAATAAGCTAACATGATAAAACTTTTACAGGTAGCAGGAAATCCCAAACAGCATCAAACGCATCCCTGGGGCTAAAACATAAGGCCAAGGCCCCAACGAAAAATTAAATCGAGATGTTCAGACCCAATCTAAGCTTATGAAGTACCGCTTCAACAAACCTTTTTCTTTTAATTAAATATCGGCAACTGAATAAGGAGAACTGGTGAATAGATCCAATGTTGCTACAAAAATGGCGCTAAGAGGAGGTCACAAGACGGTACCTGCGTAAATATGAAATTATGGTGTCTTAATTAGCACAACATTGAACTGTTTTGAGGGACACCAGGGATTCTTTCAGGGAAAAGTGAGATGCTGAAAGACAGCAGAGAATGCCATTGGCGATTTCACAGACTGAACATTTTTTTTTTCTTAAGAATTGCCATTTTCGGTGTCCTGGAGCTCTAATTTACCTAGCCAGTTTAATTTATTATCCCCTTTAGTGTCCCCTGAAGTATAACCACTAGTGGCCCGATACCCGTAACAACCTAACAAGACGTAACTGTGAAGGAATTTAGAGGAACACCCCTGAAATCGAGGAGGCCGTAAAATAAAAAAGAAAGTGATGTCAATGACAGCAGTCAAGACATTCAAGGCGAGTGTGCGTAGCACAAAAACAATCGTCAGAAACTCAGCTCGCAAGGAATGTCCCTGCTCGTCTCTTTGACTTCTTCTTCCCTTGGCTGTTTCCTGCAGAGCCACCAAAGTGGGACGTGGAGCCGGAGAGCGCAGCCGTGGTGCAGGGTCGCAACGTGCAGCTGCAGTGCAGCGCGTCCGGAACGCCGCAGCCCATCATCACATGGATGATCGCCTCCGGTAATGCAACGTCACGGTCATGCCGGCTACGCTGGATTCGTGCCTGGCACACTCGTACTGCGAGGCTGTTGCGTCTGAAGGCAGGCTAAAGAAAGCGCGAATTCTAAAGCTCGCGGGCCGAACGGTTGCCCGAAAAGGGTCTCAAGTTGGACTTGCTTGTCTCCTGTTTGGGGCGGCCCAACAGGAGACACATAAATGTGTTTTTCCGAGTGTAAAAGGAGCCCGCGAATACACGCAGAACTGCCACGCAACTGGCCGCTCGAGGCACTTCGCGTGCATTCACGGGCTTCTTTCCCGCTCGGAAAAACATTTTTTTTTTTTTGTAGCACGTACTGAGCAACAGAAAGCTGTATCGGGAGTTTTCCATGTTGCTCTACAATTTTCTCATTGACACTTTGATAATTAGGACAGTACTTCTCAAGTTAGATAATTAATTACAATTACCTTTTTAAATCTCAGCAACGAAAAAATTACTGGCGGCTACTCCACTGCACTGCAAACAATACGCACTAGGTTTGCTTCGCGTAACGCCTTTCCTCTTTTTGTAAATCGTGCTGCGTGATAGCTGGGACACCCTGTATAAGTCTGTGGGAAACAAAAAAAGAACGAAAAAAAGAAAAGAAACACTAGAGCACCGGTTTGTTGTCGTTCTTGGTGTCGTCGTCGATTTAATCGTTTTCATCGTCGTTACCTTCGTAACTAGCTGTTCCAAGAGCCAAGGTTCGACCATTAGTAGCCTTGTGATCGCCGCAGAAGCAAAGTGACTGCCTAATTAAGTTCTGTGAATTCAAAATCATTTCAGTCACTTAAAATTTGTTTGTCGACCAAGCCATCATGCTCACCAAACATACTTCCCCAACTGTGACGTTGAACGCCCCAGGAGCCGAAATGAAATCGGCAATACACTACTTCGAGGAAACGTTCCTTACGCTTCAGCGTACCAGTCCCAGGAGAGCTACACATTCGTCTTAACCGACGGGTCTTCATTAAATTATACCTCGACTTCAGCCTTCTATATTTCAGCACGTCAAGCAGACGGAAGTTATCGACTATCTCACAAGACGTCTTATACACAGCGGCAGAGCTGTTAGGAATATTACAAGACTCGAAATTAATTGCCGAGAGTAATCGAAGCCGACGCTGTATCACATATTCCGGCTACAAAAGGGCCAGAGCAGTAATAAAATAAATTCAGTAGCATGTAGATCACTCCATGATCCGCGAAAGTATAAAAGCATTCACCATTGATTCTCTCGCTGGTCACGAGGTCATTTTCAGTTTCCGTATCAAACAAGAACAATGTTCTTCGCACTCTGTGGTACAAACTTCACAAAAACACACGGTTTGATGAACAGGCAAACTGTTCATTCTTGTACAGGATACCCATTTCTTTGGCTCTTGCTAAAGCAAAACGTTGACCGCACATTCGGCTCACTACTCCATCGTCTACGTTTAGACGTAGCTTACCAGGGTCGCATTCAAGGAAGGTGCTTAGATTGTAGTTTTGTGTTAACCCTGACGCTCCTGTTGAGAATATTATATTGTTGCGAGGTGGAAGGGAAGGCGCAAATGTTCGCCAACGCAGTCCGCATGAAAAATGCCGAAGGTTCAGGTGAACACATTGAAACTTGGCGCCGGAAACCACTAGCAGCAGCCACACAACTTCGTTCTTATCATCACTATGCTGCCAGTCCTGATCTTCACCGCAACGCCTACCCCGCCGGCCATGGAGTGCCGTCCCGGAGCAAGCTAAGTTGGCGCAGGAAAGGTGCGCACGTGTTACTTCAAGTGGGTGATATGAACGACATCGGTTGTTGGCTGTACAGATGATGGGCCCGGCTCGGCGGGAACAATCTTTATAAGTGGCATCCGAAAGCTGTCGTAAAATTCAGTAGGGACCTGAATAACGCGACAGAAGTTTTGGTGAGTGCAGGTGTACGAGGGAACCGGATGAAAACTGGAAGACCCTATTATGACTATCATACAAAAACTCCTGGGAGGCCTGTGCAACAGTGAGGCGGACGCAGGCAATCTACCGGGTCCTCTGTTGCCAGAGAAATTGCATCGCGAGCGTACGCAGTGGGCGACTGTGGTCCATGGGGAAATGCAGTGTCCAAGGTCAAAAAAGGATCATGGTCAAGCAGTAGGATAAACGGCAAGTAGCCAGTGGCGCAATGGCGGGGCGAGTTATGCGCAAACTTCACATGGGGCAGAACGACGTCCCTGTCCCGGTGGCTTGCCCAAATGTACGTAGCTAGCATGTCAGTAAGTGCTCTGTTAGACCTTTTGTCTGGCGATGATTAGCAGTGACGACTTGATGCTCAGTAGAGCATGAGCACAGGCATCGTCCGTGACTTTCAAAAAGTAGTGGCGTCCGCAATTGGTGAGGAGCTGCCGAGGAGCGGCATGGTAACATTATAATGCCCTCAGTATCTCCAGCAGCAGGTTCACCTGCGTGATCGTTCGAACATCCTTGACAGACGTCTTGTCACAATGAGCCAATTACTTGGACCGTGGTCATGCTCTTCTAAGCAGAGCCGAGCCTTCAGCGCCATTCGCGATTTTTGAGAGGACACAAAATCGTCGATTGTCTATGAGTAACCTATGATGTGCGACTCGTTGGTATTTCAGACATCATTGTCTATCATATGTCTATTCCTTATGGTCATTACGGTTCATGCTTAAGCACCATATTAAGCAACCACTGATTGTAGCGCATGCCACTCGTTCATTTGCCGCATGAGTCACACCCCGGCACACAGAGACATCTCATGAAGTATGCACAATATTTCATTTAGTGTGCTGTGCATCCACCAAGGCTCGGCGGGTGAGTTTTTTTCGCCAGCAGTGTTCCCACTGGCGGCGCTCCTCGCACCCAGGGTGCGCTTACCGTCTTCTCCACCACACTCATGCTAGAAAGGGGTTTCTAAAGACATCTCCAATTCGCAAAGTACCGCTGACCATCCTGTAGAATGCTTCCGCAATAAAAAAGAAGACAAACGACAACAACTACGATTGCTCCGCACGGATGGCCTGGCTCTAGGTCTCATCTTTATTTAGCACACGTGGTATCAAAACTACGCTCTGATCCGGTTCAGTCCGGTCTCTAGGTCTCCACGCGAAAAGGAGAAAACATTCAGATAAGATTGATGCGCCTCTTAGAGGAAGAACTGCGCGTTTTTGAAGAACTCGGACTCCGACGGTACTTAGCCGTGGCCGTCCAGCTTGGTAAGCGATTTTGCAGTCACGGCTGACGGCCAGCCTTTTGCAATAGAACTGTATAGACTTGAGAGGATAATTCCGGTTTAAGGTATTAAAGAAGTGAAGACGTGCTAGTGAAGTTAGTTCTCAGGCCGACTGCAATGTAAAGCTGCGCCTTGAGCTCCAGGCGATGCGACTGGGCGTTATATCAACGTGAGTCACTTGGAAGATGAGTACACGAGAAACTTTGACTCTGAAGATTCGCTGGTTAATATAACCAGCAGCATCACGCGCCACCTCGAACAGAACAATGCAGTCATAGTACAGGAGCCCCATAAGCCACATGTTGCAACAGCGTTGTATCATGGTTGTATTCATGCGAATGTTTGACTGAACAGCCAGCGCGTGAATTAAAGCACCAATAATTTACTAACGCACTAACTCGGTCTGAAGAGATTACGGACGTGAATGACTGCTAAAGTGGCTCCAGAATGCTACGTTCATTGAAAACTACCTTGACCCAATAGTGCGTGTTCGGCCATGAAGTCAAGCAATTCGACTCGGACAAAGTGAACAAACGCATCACTATCACTTGCTCGCAGCACATTTGCACAAGCCACAGCAATCCTTATTATTCCAAATAGACAGAGTCAGTCACTTATCGCATACAAGTGTCATGACTGTCATCAATAGTTTACTACGACTCCCCAGTTCACAAACCTCTGAACAATTCAGACTAGCGCAACACATTTGTTGTTGGAGAGGAAGGAAGAAGAGTTCATCTGGACGGTTCACTAAAGACAAAGAGCCTTATGATTTCTTCATCCGCATACAAGTTCCAACTTGGTCTGAGGGTATGAGTAAACAACAGACCGCAAACCAACCAAGTATGCCCTGTTTCCCTCAATGAAAAAAAAAAAAAAAAAAAACACAGACAACGGGTTCGTCCAATAAGTTGAAGCCTCTATCAGATTTTTCCACCGTCACACCGAGTTTCTTCCCTATTGCTGGTGAGAGTGTCCAGGGCGAGGCCCAGCGGAATATGAGGCGGAAAGGGCCGCAATTTCGACAAGCTATTTGATGGACTAAGCAAAACACTAAAATAGGAGGAACCAAGGTTCAAGTTCTACCTTTCTGTCCCCGACATTATCTAGGCAACCACTCACTTTGGTGTTAAGGCCACCATAAGGGCTCAAGCATGGTGTTACGATTGACATGTGACACCCCGTGCCACAAAGGATTATGATTGACGTATGACAGCCCGTTCAAAAGCATTAACGGAGGATGTTTCCTTAACTTGCTATGGTTGTCTCGGGTGGTCCTCAATCTGGCGGGCGAGTCGCAGTGATGAATGGCCCCCTTTGTGTGCGTGCGCCCAGGAGGCGAGGGGGTCCACCTTCCATGAACTGTGTACCACCGGGGCCTCGAGTCGCAGTGATTACTGGCCCCTTTGTGTGCGTGCGCCCAGGAGCGAACTGTGCACCACCGGAGACCTCGAGTCACCGCTAGCGGAGGCAAGCCCGGGAAACGTCGCCTAGGAGAGAGGGAGCAGCCGCCAAACCCTCGACTGGACTCAGTACCTGTCACGTGACGTTGACGTGAGCGAAATCCCACCTACGATTTTAGCGGACCTATTTAAGCAGCCCCGCCATGTATTTTCTCATCATTGTCTTCTTATTTATCCTTCATCAACCATGAAATAAACTGTGCAAGTTTCGCACTAAGAAATCGTCTTGCCCCTGCCTATTTGCTATGGTCTACCGGACGCCTGCAGTCTGCCGAGAACGCCACGCTACCCAGTAGTAACGCCGGTCGAGCTTGAAGGAACCGGCGTCGCAACAATGGATTTAAAGAATGACTGCAAGGGCTCAAACTTGCCAGACTGCAATAATTTGCTGCAAGCGGTCTTAGTTGAAGTCAGCACCCGCAATCAGCTCACTATTGAACTGGCACGTTCCGGTGCCTCGCCATGCCTTCCACCAGAAGCCTGCTGCCCCGAGCTTTAGGCGGGGGGAGGATGTTTTGAACAAATGGCCACGTTGTCCTCACCGCGGCGTGCATTCATCACTGCATATAACAAACATCGCCCCAATGAGACGTTATGACTCTTGACGTCTTGCCTATCTAACCCATCAGCGGTGGAAGTTTCAAGTTTGTGTTCGTAGGGCGACCTACTTGGCCTCGTCAGCATCTTGCACGACCTGCTCTGGCTCGGGTCTCACAGGCGCAGCTACAGTGGCTTGGAGGGTCTACGTCTTCCAAGTTTCAAGCATACCTCAGACCGAATGCGTTTCATTTTTTTAGCATTTTCTTGCTGACACAATAGACCAACATCCTTTTTCTTTTCACTTTTCTGTTCGTTCCATTGTTCCATTTTTTTTTTTTTTGGGGGGGGGGGGGGGGGTACGTGGGGAGGGGCGTTTGACGCTCGCTCTTTCTTGCGGTAGAAGTATCGGCACCTTGCCCAGTTTGCCTGCTCCACCATTACATGGCACACTGTGCTGTTTATTACCACTAGCCAAAGATTTTAAAAATCAAACTTCCTATGGCGGCACCAAGAAGAAAAAAGACGGTTTTCTCCACTCGAAGTATCAATAGTTTCATGCTATATACTGAAGGCAATTGCCCTAATGTAATTGAACATCGTCTGAAAAACCATGTACTAGTGCAATATAGTGTTAATAATGAAGTGAGTAATCGATTTCATTACAACTGTTCGGCCTTCTACATTCTTTTATTTCTTGTGAACAAACAAAAATATTTTCGTAACATATTTTCGTTTACACTTGTCACTGGCTTTTTCTTACGCAGACTCCACTCGAGAAGAGTTCCTGCCGCTATACAACAGTCACAAGTACGGCTTGTTTCCGAATGGCACTCTTTCAATTCACCAACTGGAACCCGAGGAGTCAGGGTACTACCTCTGCAAGGCCTCCAACGGCTTCGGCGAAGACCTGAGCAAACTTGTTTTTCTAACAGTGAAACGTAAGTTATCCCATTCTTCTCAAACTTGCAGACTGTTCTCTTATTTAATTGAGAAATATGCACAGCGTACAGATCTGCACGCATTGCATATTTACTGCCACCACGTTAAGATTATAGCGCGTTTCGATGTTATTATGGTGTGATTGTGGTACGGTGCATGCAAGATTCTCGCATGTTAGTTTTACTTTACAGTGTAACAATCATTATTGTGTGTCATAACCGCTAAATCCCGTGTTATCACGTTTTGCAATATCTAACACCTGTGTGCATTTCCTATACCCAGATTTCATCGTTGCCGCAATCATGTAAACGCTGGTGCTGTCCGCCATTTATACGAGCAGCGGCATTCTTTCCTTCGCTGTCAGCTCGTTGCAAGGGTTTCTCAGTTGGAGCGTTTTTCAGTAATTGCTCCGGCAGCAGTTAATTCTAATGCGCCTCAACGTAGGGCTGCTCAACCAAGAGTCCGTAAGCAGGATGTTCAACTATACCGGCCTTGCTCCATTAACGCGTTTTCGCAAGACCTCGTTACCTTCGCACGAGGCTATCTCAGGCAAGCCGCTGATTAATAATGTACAGAGCCCACGTAAGACATTTCGCAATTTCGAATGCTTCGAAGCTCAATTGTTTCAAGCTTGAAAACGAAGCCCACCTCCTTTGCGGTAAACACCTGTTGTGCACCTGTATAACGGTGAAGGTGCTAACTGTTCATTAAATTAAAAGGACCGACAACTGCCCAGAACGCGTCGAGATGTTGGTCGAAATGAAAAGACGATAGATTGTCATACAGCCAAGCATTCTGTTCGCAATCTAAATAGGAATTATAATTTTAAATTGGCGCAGAAAGTCGCATGATGACGATGATGATGATGATGCTGCTGCTGCTGATGATGATGATGATGATGATGATGATGATGATTTATTGGCACCCCTTTGAAACGTGGCGGGGACGAATAGTCACCTAGCCTGCTTCAGTTAATCAGGTATAATATACATGCTTTTCATTCTAGCATATTTGTACACATCTCCTTAATCTTTTTTTTTCTCAAGACTTCTCTATCATCCTTGTACCGCTACCTATGCCTGTAACGCATCCGGTCGCATCAATCTCTTCCCTGCTTTTTTTTTTCTCCACTAATACTCGAAACTTCTCTTGCTTATCTCGTCTTCTGACCGGTTTATGCTTCCGTCCACTTTAAATCCAAGCGCTTCTGGAAGGTGTACGTTACTTACAGGTATCCCTGGGTGAATCCCTTCGTATTCCATTAGGATGTGCTGAAAGGTCTCCGGATTTTTGCTGCAGCATACACATACCTCATCTTGTTGCGAATATTTGCTCCGGTATGTTTTTGTCCTGACGCAACCAGCTCGAGCCTCAAATAGCAAGGCACTGCCCTTTGTGTTACCGTACAGATTTCCCTTCTAATTTCTTTCTTCTTATTCTTGTAAATCTCCATGGTCTTTTTTTGTTTTGATTCTTTTCATGCAATTCACTGTCTCTATTTCTCTCACTTTCTATCTGATGACTCTGCACCCTGTACTTGGTTGTCAACTTTGTTGACCTCTTCCTCCATTCTGTGTCCACGCTTTTCAGGTACAAATACTTGTGCACTTTAGCCACGCTGTTATTTTGATTGATGTTCCTGAGTCTTTTTTCCAAACTTGATGTTCCTGAGTCTTTCTTCAAAACTAATTTTGATCTGCGCTTCTCTGACTTCAAAACAGGCCCAACCCATGTCACCATGCACTGCATCATTTGTGGTTTTACCATGGGCTCGCAAAGCCAACCGACCTACCGATTTTGGTTACCTTCCAATCCCGCCAAGATATCTGATTTTGAGCACAGAATGGCATTTGCGAACGTTAGCGCTAGGACCATTACTTCTTTTCATATTCCACGCACCACCTCATATTTATTGTGGACCTAATGTGCTCTATGTTTTATTATTGCTGCATTCCGCTTCCCCTTTATTTTCAGGTTATCTTGGTGGGTGCTTGAGTAAGTCTTTCCTTCGTATATGTATGCGGCGAGGTATTTATATTTCTTGACTATCGGTATGACTTCCTGTTGAATTGACACCACATGATTACTTGTCTCTTGATTAAAGGTCATAATTTCTGATTTCTCTGTGCTAAACTTAAGGCCTAGATTTGCCGCTGCGTTGCCCCACATACTCGCAAGTGTCTGTAAACCTCGTGCATTGTCCGCTAGTAGCACTATGTCGTACGCATACATCAGTCCGGGGACCTTCTGTTGCACCATTTGTCCATTACACATGTAGGATAAATCAAACCCTTATTCACTGTTTCAGTCGTCTTTCCATTCCCTTAACACAAAGCGCAAAAAACAAT
The DNA here is from genome assembly GCF_013339745.2 of Dermacentor silvarum. Lineage (NCBI taxonomy): Eukaryota > Metazoa > Arthropoda > Arachnida > Ixodida > Ixodidae > Dermacentor > Dermacentor silvarum. The sequence goes on along the minus strand of NC_051154.1, from coordinate 103,815,405 downwards.
GCAGACAGAGGACATCCTTACTTCTGTCCTTCTGAATTTCCACCACTTCACTCTGTTTTCGTCCTTCCCATACAATTTATACTCGGCTGTCTCTGTATATACCTGCATTTTATCCAAAAGCAGTAAGTAATGCGAACCGGCTATGAAACCTAGGTACTTCAGATCTAGTCAATGAAGTTACTGTACGCAAGTCGGCTGTTATTAGGTGCCGCAGACTTATAGTTTAAAACCGCAGTCTTTATGCGAGATAGGCATTTGCGCTTTCTTCGATGCGTATTACAAACTAACGTTCATTCTAACGAGCGGCGCTGCCTTCGCGGCAACGAGTGAAGAGTCAGTGCCGTCGCATTCCTCATTGCATGACGGCGCACATGAGTACTTTTGTACGCGCGCGAGTTAGCGAGTGTTCTGTGGCCTCTCTCTGTGAGAATAAATTGTGCCGTGAATGGGCGCCAGCACAGCAATAATAGCACTACTGGCTTATCCTCACCGTGCTTGCCTTGGCTTAAAAAAAAAAAAAAAAGCCTGGTGCATGCAGCAAGCAAAAGCATGGCCTTCGAGAGTCGTTTCAGTTACTTGGAGGAAGCTGTCGCTGGGGATTATATCTGGACAACACCTATTATTGTAGAAATATTTCGACACTTCAGAAAACATCAACCGCAGGAATATCGCCTTGATAAACAAAATAGTCTTACAGCTAGGGCCGCACTCGTCGCCTGCATCACACCAATGCGTGCGTATAATCGCTATCGCGCTCACCTATCACTGTTTCCAGCATGTTTCTTGAGCACTACTACATCCTCAATGCAGATCCAAAAATTCAGATAAAAATGTTCCACAGCTTTTTCCGCATTACCACTGCATGATTAGACACTCAGACTGGTAAGCTTTCAGCTGTAGTAAATAAGAACGGGTACTATAAAAACTGGTTGTCAATTCCTTTGATATAAACTGAAATGGCACAGCGGTTTATTTCAATATGCAACGTAGTTATTTAAAGAGTCAGGGATGCGCCACAAACAGGCGTGTGCGTGCGTCTTTGACGTGAATAAACTTTTCACATCATGTCTCGCTGCAAGCAAGAACAGAGTACCATGGCACAGAAACGAATTTATAGAAGTAGAATATTCTGAAGATCCGTACATAGATGATGTCACAAGTGCGGCTGTTTTCCAGGAAGGAGAGCAAACCCACCCGATATTATGCAATCTAAGCCGAAGAAATAAGACCTACTTAGCCGATGGGTTTAGCCTAACCGAATTGTTTAGGGCTAAATTTGCATGTTATACTATGTTTCGAAAGAACAAAGCTTTGATCCGTTGAAGGCGCTGCACAGACATGCAAGCTGTAAAATTTCACTACTGCTGAACACTTAAAAACATCGTCGCTGTGAAGCACAAAATCAACAATTAGTAGAGAGAAGCCTTCGGCATTTTGAAGCGCCGGCAAAATGGGTGCTCATTGATATGTTTTATCAAATGGCGTCACCCACCGTAACGATATATGGTAGCCTTGTTACGTCTCTGGGAAGCGTCATTGCCGAGTCGAACGTTTCAGTACTACAGACTATACGAGACGCTTCGCTTTTGTAATGACGATGGCCACTGCAAGTGAAACCCACATTTCCTCTAATAAAAGTGTTTGCACTAGCACTTCACAATACGTCCGCAATTTATAATTTACGATGTGTAATAACCGCTCATTCACTGATATTCCCTCTAGCAAGGTTTTGAGATTTATTATTCATCTCACGGGCTGCACACAAAATCAGAATTTTCAATGTCACGCATAGCGCTGCAATGCTTCAGAAGCCAGACGTTCTTCAGGGACTACGAAAACACTGATTTCGAGCCGGATATTTAGAGCTCGAAATACACTATATTTTATATGACTGATGTCGCCGCCTAAGGTATGGAGTAAACACGGATTTCAACAAGGCAAATAATTGGGCGAGTTGGTGATTCATCATCCTGGAAAGCACAGCGCAAACAGACAGCGACGCAAATAAGGAAGGCAAAATACAGACACTGCACTGGGTCCGTCTTTTGCCTTCCTTCTGCATGCCGTCTGCTGTTTGCGCTGTTCTTTCCAAGTAAGCACGAATTTCTAAGAACAGCTGGTGTCTATACGTGCTGCATAAGAAGCTCGTATTAATTATTCTGTGGGAAAGAGATTCCAACAGCGCGGCAACGGAAGACAGCAAGTAACTTTCACTGTTCCCCCCTCCACGCCCATCTTTTATGCAGTTGTTACAAAACTAATGAACACTGCCAACTTTTTGAGAACAAGCGGTCAAGATATTATTATTATTATTATTATTATTATTATTATTATTATTATTATTATTATTATTATTATTATTATTATTATTATTATTATTATTATTATTATTATTATTATATAAATCTGCTATGTGCGGTCATTTTTGGTTAACACTCAAGCAATAACGGGCATAAATAAAAATATAATACATCCAGCGCACCTACATACGTTGAGTGAACGAAAACTCTGCCATGAATATCAGGCCTCAGAATACCAGGCCTCAGCCTTGGACGTACCTGCTTGTGCGCCATTTCTTGGCCAAGGTAGTGAAATTTGTACCATTTTAAACGCTCTGTGTTTTATTTATTTTTCTTTGAATGTGCCTTCATGTGTTTAAACTCTCGCGACAATGGAGCATTGCATCGCACCTCGCATACCTGTAAACTGCGGCAATTAGCTAAAAAGCGAAATAACTCAACGCTGACGTTACTTTACATTACAAACGGTAGCTGTTACATTCAGAAGATGTTTACCCAACTGCATTACGTTCGAAGAAGGATAATTCCATTAATTCCGTCCCAAGATCGCATATGGGGAACCAGTGAAACAGGACGACAAGAGGCAAGCACAAAGAGCCCGACAGGTCTAAGATGGACGCAGAAATGCTCACATTGAATATGATAATGTATGTGAACACGTGCTTGCAAGATATATGGAAAAGCATCTCACCTTTTGCGAAGAGTGCCCGTGCGCACTACTTCAGTACCTTTTTTTTTTTTCCTGACTTTAAAAAAAAATGTGCACAGAACAAAGTAAAGAAGGAATCGCCAAACCCCTCTTCATTTGTTGTTTATGTTAATGTGGTTTCTCTTAAATGTGCTAATAATGCCTGACAATGAGGATTTGTAGATTTGAGTTCGTCACATGATTTGCTAGTAACTCAATTTGCCATTACATATTCCTGTGAGTGGTTTCTCTTGATAAAACGCTTTCTGTTAAATAAAACGTTTTTGTCCAAAAGGAGACCATTGCTTGTGTTATTCGTTCACAAAAGTTACCGAAAACCCCCGAAATTTGGGCTGCCAGGTAACAAAACCACCGATTTCTCCCCGATATTTTTTTTTGTCTTTTTTTTTTTTGGCCAGGCAACCAAACCCCCATTTTTCCCCGGTTTTCCTCTTTAATGATAACACCAGTTTTTCGCCTCCCGAATAAAAAAATAAAAAAAGCCCGATAACAAAGGTTACCTATATATAAAGGGCAGACATCTTGCGAACATATCACAAGAATGTAATTTTTTTATTGGCTCTTTACTTCGTAAATGCAATATAGCACGAGATAGTTCGTAGTAATGCAGACAAATCGTGGTTCCAATGGTGGTCACACAATGTATTCAGCGAGGCATGTTTAATATCGTTGTGCAGTAAATTTTATCGAACTAACCTCAAGAACGTCGCTTTTCACATGATAACAATGATGAACTGCTACAGGGGCATTGTATTGCAAGCTGATAAAAAAGTGTCACTTTACGGAGAATGATAAATATAGTTTTCCTTTACTATTCTGCGTTCCTTTACCGAAATATTACAATCACTAAATGTGTCAAACAAACTTGCCTAATTGTCTGCTCTTCTGAACACCGCAACTCTGGCGGTGTTCACCGCCAGAGTTGCGGTGTTCTGTCCCCAGTCCGTTCTGTCCGCCAGTCTGTCCGCCAGTCTGTCCTCACCGCTATACATCTTGCGAGTTCTCTTTCTTTATGTTTGCCCTCTGTTCACTTGACAAATAGAAATTGGGAGGCCGTTTTGCGACCGGGCGTTTAATGTTTGGCTCAACGCGCAGCGGGGATTAGCAAGGCGAAACGTCTCCATGGCGATGGCCGTTCATGCTTTCGCGTTCTCTGCCTACGGGGAGCAATTTTAAGCGTCCGCCGTTCTTGCGCACCGAGCGACAGGAGGAGAATCGCTTCACAGATGCGCCTCCAGCGATACGTTATATATTAGATGCTATTTGGGGCGCTTATTGCAGACCCCGAGTGGGTTTAACCCTCAAATGGAACGCCACCAATCACGTTCGCGAAGGAAAGCCCACCCCTGAGGCTTCCGCCATAAAGCACGGCCAGCAAGCCCGCTGCCGTAATGGAAGGCAACAAAGCCGGGACGAGAAGAGACAAGTGGGCCGGGCAAGCAACGGGGGCTGGATGGGCGACCGCGCGCTCTTCTCGGACCCAATATAGCTCGAACAGGCCGCACGCTCCCGTGGCCGCCTGCACCCGTGTGCTTGCACCGAGATCAACTCGTCTCCCTGCCTATTCCGCTCTGTTTACCCCCAATAAGACCTTGGGCGCATGCCCGCTGCCGCCTGCGAGCCGAAGACGCGACGTAGATGGCGCGTCTGGATTTTCACATGCCCCTTTTCTTAGGCCTCAGCCTTGGACGTACCTGCTTGTGCGCCATTTCTTGGCCAAGGTAGTGAAATTTGTACCATTTTAAACGCTCTGTGTTTTATTTATTTTTCTTTGAATGTGCTTTCATGTGTTTAAACTCTCGCGACATTTCTCATACGCTGCAACAGAAAAAAAAAAACATGCTTACGACAATTTGGTTATGTCTCTCAATGCTACATCAGTGCAATTTTTAATACTACATTGATAGAACGTGTTATAATCATTTTTATCCCTTTGGCGCTTTCAATTTAGTTTCATACTCTTCTGTTTTAACATCCCGGAGCAGAGAAATGGCCGAAATCTACAAGGGACGCTACAGCATTTCTTTAAACATATTTCATGAGGCAAACGCTATACACTTTTTAACATTATAAATAGCCCAGTATTTCACACAACATTAAGATTTAGTATATCTTCTCAAACGAATAAATAAATGTTAGACGCATAACAGAACTACCATATCAATATAAGAAGAGTAACGACAGGGAGGGGGGGGGGGGGGAGGAAAGAGAAAAAGGCAGAAGGCAGTGAGGTTAACCAGAATAACGTCCGGTTGGCTACCCTACACCGGGGGAATGGGAAAAGGGAACACAAAGATGACAGGGATAGAGGAGGAGGGAAGGAAAGAAGGAAATTAGTGGTGAGTTCGCTTACGCGTGTGTTATTGCACTAATAGGCACAGACGCTAACACAAGCCCGTCTTCCTCAAGAAGCTCAAAAGTGCCTTCACTGCTTTATGGGCCGACGAGCGATGGGGGCGGTGTTCCAGCATCACCTGCACGGAAAGCGTCCGATTGTCCAGTTTTTTTTTTTTTTTTTTTTTTTTTTGCGCGTTAGCAAGTTCTTGTCTTTCGGGGGCATATCGTGGACAGTGGCACAGCAGGTGGTCGATAGTTTCGTCGGTGCCGCAGACCTCGCATGCTGCACTGTCGGTCACTCCAATTAATGTAGAGTATGCCCTTGTGAAGGCAACTCCTAACCAAAGGCGACACAGAAGCGAAGCTTAACGTCCAGCAACCACGTGCACATCTATACTGGTGGATCGACTACGTCTCAAGTTTGACCAACTGAGGTTCTAATGTACACTTAGGTCTAAGCACATGAGGGTTATTGCATCCTCGCACCATCTTCGTTCCCTGTCAGCAATGAGGCTGCATTCAACATTCGCCGAAACATGTTTGCTCTCAGTGCCAGTATATCATCATGTAACGGGTTCACTTTTTTATTGTTTTTTCCAACGCTTTAAATCAGGCATACTTATCAAATTGCTGGACAGGTGCTTTACAAGTATGCTAGACATGAATTAGTTGACGTTCCCATACCTGGCATCGCTGTACAGAGTTCTCGCATGAAATTCGAAATCTGGAAACTTGACAAAATTCACTGAAGTACTGAATTTTCCTTTTCTTAATCTGCCCTGCAGCTGTACGCCTTTCATGATTCTTAAGATAAAAGAAATGTGGTCAAAAAATTTTCAGCGGACAAAATTAGTTGGCGCCGGTCAGATTTGTCATAAAACGCGGTTCGGCTTCTTCTGGTCAGTCGATTGCTTAAAGAGGCCAGCATCACTAGCATCCCAAATCAGAATGTTCAGATACCTAAATAACAAAGTTCCATCAGCTAACTTGTCACTATTCACTTCAGAGAACATGTTGCAAGTGCGGATCTGAAGCCAGGCAACAGTGAAATATTTCTTATATGATACGTTAACCGTCCTGATGAGTTAGCAGTTATCAGTACTACGAATAAATGCAATAATGCAGTTCTGCTTAGTAGTAACGGGAACATCGATGTATTTTGTCACAAAATTGGAGGCTGTATTTCTCCAAACTGGTGTTAAGCAGGTGGTTTCTGCTAAATTGACGGCACATCATTACTACTCAGGTTTAATTCCGCAATTAAGACGTGTGTGCTGGAAACTAGGCGTGTTCCACAATGACTGTAAGGCATCATGTGCAAGCACTCGAAGTTTCGCTGCTGCATCTGTTCTTGACAGCGCGATTGGTTCCTGCACGCCGTCTTCATGAACGGATCAAGGAGCTTCATCGGCATGTTCGTTGCCCACTACACCACAATGGCTAGGAAGCCACTGAAATGTGACGTCGTGTTCTTGCTCGACGAGGCGGTGAAGGAGCTCTCGTATTTCTAGCACTAGTTGTTCGTAGGGTCCGCGTCGTAAGGCGGAAAGCAAGCAAAGTAGAGCTGCCTTGGAGTCACTAAAAATGCTCCTTTTAGGTGGTTCCTCTCGAATTATGCGAAGTGCGCTACGAAGACCAGCTAGCTTCGCGGTCGTTGATTACGTCTGGTGTGATGTCTTGAACTTCAAGGTGGTGACTTTCACAGGAAAAAACACTGATCCTGCAGAACCGTCAACGGTGGTTGAACCATCAGTGTATAGATGGGTATGATCGCTGTATTTTTTGTACAGCAAGATAGCGAAAGTTGCTTGAGAGCTGGTGATGAGAGTTGAGCTTTCTTTCGGCTTCCTAGTACTGTCAGTCGAACTTGTGGCTGAGCCAAGCACCAAGGGGGAAATAAAACTCTCGCTGCAGCCGTGTAATCTGATGGAAGGTATACACGATAAGGCAGTATCGTCTGACAAAAAGAGGCGCATGGTCGGTCTCTTGGAAGTAAGGCGAGATAGTGGAGAGGGGCGCGAGCGAGGTGCCTGACGTGTGCTCTGAGCGCTGCCATAATAATGTGAATATTGGCTGGGTAGTCATGTGCAATTGCAATGGTTTCTGATATTGATTCACATCGTGGCAGCCCTATAGGCAAACCCTAAGTGCCTGTGCCTGAGCCCTTCCGAGTGTACGGATGTTAGTTCTGCAGGTATTGGTCAGCACTGCCAAGCTATACCTCAAATACCCGAAACCAGCGCCCGGTACAGTTACATCATCACGTGTATACTGAAGTACCTCAGGCGCTTCCTCCAAGAAACTTGAAAAGATGCGAGATGGCTGTCAGGCGCTTTTTAGGCAGGCCACATGGGGACCCCAACAGGGGTCACGGTTGATGATTGCCCCTAGGAATCTGTGCGTCCTGACGTAAGAGATATGTTGTCCATCGATGGATATGGCGTATGAAGCCATTGGTTTCCGGCTAAACGAGACCATTGCACATTTTTCTGGGGGAATCTTGAGGCCTTGTTCGCTAAGGTACGTCGTTATCAACGTCGCAGATTTTTGGAGCCTTGCACGCACTTGAGGACGCGTCACGCCACATGACCAAATGCAGATGTCATCAGCATAGATTGACAACTTCACCGTATTTGGTAGGCATTCCATGAGACCAGTGAGCACAAGGTTGAAGAGTGTTGGGCTCAACACACCACCCTGCGGTACTCCACGGTGTGTATAGTGTTGAGAAGTTGGGCCGTCTTCGGTATTCACAAATAGAGACCGCATATGTAAATAACTGCGTGTCCAACGATAAAGTCCGATCACCGAGGCCAACCATTTCCAGAGCTTCTAATATAGCCTCATGAAGAAAATTGTCATATGCACCTTTGATGTCGAGGAAAATGGCGACAGATAATCGCTTATACGCCTTTTGATGTTGAACGTATGTAACCAAATCGATGACGCCGTCAATGGAGCATAGGTTACGTCGAAAGCCAGCCATGGCGGTTGAGTAAACTTCATAGCGTTCAAGGCACCATTCAAGTTTGGCGAGGGTCATTCGTTTCATCACCTTCCCAATGCAACTAGCCAGCGCGATTGGGCGGTATGAAGTAATCTCTAGAGAAGACTTGCCAGGTTGGAGGAGCGCTACCAGGCGGCTGGTCTTCCATTTTTGAGGAACGTTTCCACCCTGCCAGGATTCATTGAAGATATGTAGCAATGCACTTCGCGCCTGTTCACCGAGGTGCCACAACCTACGGTAAGATATTCCATCTGGGCCAGTTGACATCGACTGGACCCTTATTTACAACTTTATCCTCCACCTGGACTATCCCGACCCGAGAACGGTACTTTGCCGATTGTGGCTTGGCGTTGTATTTACGAAGTCGTTTGCTTTCCGCATCGGATGGGAGGATAGTGCTGCGTGTGACCATTGCGGCGACGAGGAAACTGTCGAACTCGTTCTTTAATTGTCATTGTCCCCGGTACAGCGCACACAGGCAGTCAGTCGCGACTGCTCTCGCGCGTTTTGACGACCAGCCGCTTCCGGAGCAAACAGTCCTGGAACGCCGACCTATATAGTCGTCACATCACAAGGCAGTAAAAGCAACCTTGAAATGTTTACGTTTGAGTGGCCTATTGGAGAGACTAGTTCTTATGGACGTTCACAACCTCCCCTATTTATTTCTTTTTGCTTTGCTTTTTCTCTTTGTTGTTCTTTCCGTCTTTCATTTCCCCTTCCCCCAGTGCAGAGTAGCAAACCAAAATCTTGTTCCGTTTACCTCCCTGCCTTTCCCATCCCGTTTATCTCTCTCTCTCTCTCTCTCTACGCAATTAAGACATATGCGCCTTAAAGTAAATAATTAAAAAGTTAGTTACTGGAATGTTGTCTATTAGGTAATATCGCCTTTCAATTTCAATAACAGGTCTTCATTTTGTGCGTCCTGTCATTCAAGCACTTTATATATATATATATATATATATATATATATATATATATATATATTAGTAGTGGACAAGAACATATAGTTTACATGTTCGGTCTAATCATAATATATGCACTTAAATTTTAAATTCTAAGGTAAGTGTAAAACAACGTGCTTGCATGAGAAAGGTAGATATTTTTACAAATATTAAGTTGGAATGTTTCTTAACAGGATTTCCTGAAAAATCTAAGTACCTTAGTATTTGAAAACCTATGAGTGACAGCGCCCTTATCACAAAATAAATCAGTATACGGCAATTTACCTATGAAATTAGAAAACTATGTTCTTAGGTGTTTGTAAGGAAGCCGTTTCCTTCAAGTACAACCTGACAGTGATGAGACATGGATTCTCGAAACTGTTAATGGCCGTTTGGGGTACATTAGACCCTTCTTGCTAGAGCTGACGAAATTTCTGGCCGGCGTTGCTCGCAGTTTACAGCTTCAGGCGGTGTTCCAGTTCTTCCCAAAAATGCTCGATAAGGTTATGATCCGGAGACTTGCTTGGTTACTCCATCAGGGTCATTTTCCTCTTCATGAAACAAACCTTCACAATGGTGGATGTGTGCTTTGAGTCGTTGTCTTGCTAGAATATAAACTGACAGCCAGAATATATCCGTCCCCATGAAAGCATTGTGTTCTCTAGAATGTTGTTTCACGCTTCCTTGGTCATTGCGCTATCAATTCTGTGAAGTGGGCCAAGTACACGAACTGAGAAGCAGACTCGGACCTCCTCCACGCTTCACAGCTGGAACCCTGTTGCGAGGATTCAACTTGGGTTCTTTAGGACATCGTACGTGACAAATCCCGTCACTCCTGCAGAGAAGAAACTTGGCTTCGTCGGAGCAGGCGAAATTTTTTTTTACCTGCGCAGGAGTACAGCTGACATGCGATTGTGCCCTCTTTACGTTCTAAAACAGCCAAGTTTGATTCTCGCAGCATAGTTCCAGCTGTGAAGCTGGAGGAAGAATTGTGAAGGCCTGCGGCTGCCTTTCAGTACATGGCCTTGACCCACTTTTCTAATATACTTCTAAACTATCCACATGTCTCTTGCAAACGCATTGTTTTATACTTACCTCAGAGTTTTATTACATATAGGATTCTACCATCCTATTCGACCGAAAATGCAGAATTTATCTTTTTGTCCATTACTATTGTCCATTATATTTTATTTCTATGTCCATTCTTAGACTATATCTTTTTGTCATCTTTGTCCATATATATATATATATATATATATATATATATATATATATATATATATATATATATCGGACAGAGAGAGAGAACGGTGCGACAGGTAGTGATAGGGAGGGGAACAGTTCGAGCCTTTAGGCAGAGATCATAGGTCTCTCGCTCAAGGTGGACGCCTATGCTGTTTTAAAAAGCCTATCTTGCACACAGTATACAGGATGACACTAATTGGAACATCAATTTCTTTTTTAGCATATTCTGGTGGCGTATACTTCCAAACTGGTGTTAGTCTCAGGATTTTTGCTAAGAAGCTTACACTTCACTTACACGGCTTAATTTCCGCAAATGCCGTGAAACTTCGTTTGTTAGCTTTATGGACATTGTCATTTGCCATACAAGTAACATCTGACACTTGCAATAATTGCACTGAAGAGGCGGAACTGCGCTATCTTTTAGAGGTGACAACAATTAAACTAAAAGGAAAGAAAGGACTGTTCAATATATAAAAAAGTAAAGACTGGCTGTGTATGCCAATGTACGCAGCCACGTCCACATGATCACAAAAGTAAAATAATTAAAAAACGGGCAATGTAGCATAAACTACTATCCTCTCTAAAAACACACATACACAAAAAAATAACTCAACTTACGCAGGCACCCACGGGCATTCAAATTTGATAGAAAAAGAACTATGCTCTCTTTTTTGTTGAGCTCTTAGTTTCATTTTTTCACGTAAGCACTTGCTACCAGAACATGCCTTTTTGCGAGTTTTTCGCTGCGTAGAAAGCTTCATCGGTGACAAGCACGTTACTTACGCTCGAGCAGACTCGACCTTCTGCTACGTTGACAGACTACCTGCTAAGGAACTCTGGAACTCACGCTGGTGCTGTTGTCAAGCTGACAGATGTGCCCAGGCTTGCTTAACATTTGGCTATTACTGCCGTCTGTGCGCAGTGAACCGTAGTTTCCGGCGCTGCAGACATGTTCTTGAATAAAGGCAGAAGAATTTTTGTGTCTGTCTACTTTCACAGGGAAAGAAAGTCCTCAACGGCAGTGCCTTTCTCCTTTGTTCGCATTGTCGTTGACCCTAGTGACATTTTACTGGCTTAAGCAATGCTAGGATAGGTCGAGGCTAAAGGAGGCCGTTTAAAGTATTCCCAGTAGAGAGGTCTAAGCAGCTGGTGCCCTGGTGAGGGCCCGTGTAGTGGCCATGCGTCATTAGCTGCAATATCCGTGCGACGTTAATAGCGTTTGTCTGTCTCTAGAGTTTGTTCGTTGGCTGTTGAAATTCCGGACCTAATCGCACTCTGCCTTTCTCGACATAGATGGCTTATTTTATTACGCAAGTCCTTGAACCGGGAGCATATACGCAAATGTGCGTTCCTGCGCCGCCACGTAAAATACCAGTCTCACTTAGGTAACCTTTCTTTCGCGTGAAGTACCGTTGGTTCTGATTTTGTTTTTCTTCTACCGCTCTCGACTGCCGCAGAAACGAGTTTGTTTGAACTGCATATTGCCTCATTCCGTTAAATGCAACTTTTCTCCTGCCAGTACTGTACAACGTGTTTTACTTAACGCTCTCTGAGACTGAACAATTAAGAGAGCAGCTGCACCAAAGAAAAAGTGTTCTTCGTGACATCGCAACATTCGTTTGGTCATTCCGTCGGCCGCTGCGTATATGTGCAGTAAGTAAAAGAACTACAAAATTTACGTTCAGTGCACCCGTAGTCATTTCGTGCAAAGCGTTATACGGTTCCTTGTTTTCTCAACGGTATGGAAAATGTTTTGCAATCATTGTGAAAATAGTAGGAACGCCTCATTAGCTTCGAGCAGTGCTGTTGGCGGTATCATAAGTTGTTTCCTTTGGGCTCATGCAGGTTAAAAAAGAATTCTGTGCTCGGGGAATGGGAGTTCAATTATAAGAGACTGAAAGGAGTGGCTGATTTCTTGCGACAATTCTCTCTTCGTATTGCAAACTTAATCGTAAGGGATAACTCTTCATTAATTCATTCAGCGCTAATGTGCACCGCGGGCATTCCTTTTTCTTATTGCCTTTTTTTTTTCTTCTTTTTCTGAGACATCTTAAGCTTCTGCAAATCGGGACATTTCATTTTCCTTCCTGCAGGTTCGCATTGGCCTCCGCAGAGCGAGTTTCTTTTCGGCAACAACGACAATCTTTTGTGTCGCCCCGCTGCTCGAGTTTGTCCTTCCGCGTGCTCGAACGGCTCGCGCGGATCCCCCCGGAGACGCGTCCATCGGTTCTCTTGAAGGCCCTTCATTAAATGCTAACGGAAATTAATCGTTCGCATTCGTTGGGAGCCTCGGCCGAGTCTTGTTACTGCGTGCGCCCTCTACCCTGGGCGGTGGTGCCTGCGCGAACAAGAGAAAAGCGTACGGAAGGAGGAGAAGATGCTAAACGACCTGGGGAGACACGAAGGGGGCATGGGAAACGGAAAGCGCAGTGGCAGAAGCTGCTGGAGCTCGCTTGCTTCAAAGTGCTCCCTTCCGTCGGGACATGATGCCCCCTTTGTACGGCGTTAAGGTCGGCCCGTCTCCTTCCTCTTTCCGAGAGCTGTCGAGAATCAATTGCGCGCCACGGGGAAGAGCGGCGGCAGTCGCTTTCTCGTGTTTCTGCCGTCTCGTTTTCGTAAGTGTTTCCAGTGTTTCGCCTTCTTGGCTGAATGAAGAATGGCCAGTGATGTATGCGCCCGAGAACTTCATGGCGAGCAGTCTTTTGCCTTCTCCTGGTGCGCCTCGCTCGTTCAAGAAGTGTGCCGAAGTGTTCATTTTTTTTTCTCTCTCTCTCTCTCTTTCACTCTCTTTGAAAATAAGGAAGTTCTTTCCGCGTTCGAGCACTACATGAATCTTCTTCCTGCGTTGTTTCTCCAAGCCTGGAACAGAAAGTGTTCATTGCCACTACTTTGGCTAAGAGGCGTCCTGTCTTTCTCCTGAGAGGTTAGAACTGTGACACCCGTGTAGTTTCCATGGCAGTCGGCCTTTCTTTCTTTCTTTCTTTTTTTCTTTTTCGCTCATAATGCAGCGATTTGTAAATGCCATTAAGCGCTGCTATTCCACAATTCATCATTCAGTGCCTGTTTGATACGCATCGTCGTGACTTGCCAATTTAATTGCTCTTATCGAATTAACAAGAATGAACGCGTCATTTTTCATCTTTAACTACGTGGGCGCCAGAGGAGTGCCTCTTTAACTTGTTTTCACTGTACATTTTAATTAGTTAACCTAATGTTCTTCGTCCAAATCTAGTGACGAAATGTGGAGCTGGATTCCTGTACGCGCACACGCCGCGTTTTTTATACTTTTTAGCGCAGGAAAAGGGACGAGACAGATGTACGACGCGGACACAGCGCTCTAGCCCTGTGTCGGCGTCGTACATCTGTCTCGTCACTTTTCGTGTGCTAAAAAGTATGAGACATCAATGTAACCTTTCCTGAGTTAACGTTAAGGGGTCTCTTATCGAATCTCAATTTTTAACGCTATGCTGCGCTTCTACAAAGCGCCATTTCGCAAGCTTCAAAAATAGTCATTTTGTTTCAAGAGGAGAATCAAGTTGTGACACTCTTTCATCTTAATTGATAAAAGAGAGCCGTCGCACGTCATGCCTGTTTGATCTTTCTGACTACCTTAGAATTGCAGCGACACACGCTTGAACTGTTTTCTTCATTCGTTTTTGCGTAATATTCGAGTCAAAGAAATGTTAACGGACGATCAATCAACAGCCCGTACACGTATGTTAAATACGGCCAGTATGTTATATTTACTACATACTCGTTTCAACCTGCATACATGACTGACAGAGGAAGAGAGAACGCTCTCTATTGAGAAAGCAGAGTGATTAGCCAGCGTATTTTCGTAAGAAATGGCGGAGCAAACAAGCAGAAACAAGCAGAAAAAGCACTACCGTTCGCAGAGAGATATGGAGCGCGCGCCGCTCTTGATTTTACGAAGCCCACCATACAGGCATCACAGATGTTTGTGGATTATAACTATAGGAATTATAACTATTATAATTATATATAAACTCACACTTTTTTGTTCATTCACGTGTTGCCATCACTATGAGCGCAATGGCCGAAATACACACAGCCGAAATAAGGCCAGTCATAGCGAAACCATTGAAGTGAGACTTCTGTCATAGCTACAAGAAACTGGAGGGGCTGACTGACATCGAACGCTTGTAAACCCCGTCTCCTCTCTGTCAGCTTTCGCCTTTTGTGGCACTAATAGCACGACTGTCAATTTCACGCACTGACCTTCAGAGAAAGACTCCAGCTCCTCAGTTTACAGTAACAAAATAGTTGAAACACGACAACTTCCAGATTTAAAGGGTGAATGATGCAATAAACGGAACTCCAGTTCATACACATGCGTATGTTTACGATAGTGAGCAATTTATATAAATGCACATTGTTACTGGGAGACGAGAGACATATATTTGCAGGTTATTTACAATGGTTGAGCGACGTACAAGATGGTGGGCGAAGTTCGTGCGAACGAGCCTTCTTCGTCGTCTTAGGTGCTGTGTTTAGTTTCTTCTTTGGCGATGTAACGATTCCTTTTTTTCGATAATGTGCTAGTCAAGACGAAGGGTGATGAGAATTGTCACGCGCTATGCGATTTTCTCAAACTCAGTATTGTTCGGGGCCGTTTAGGCATGGCTATTACGTATTAATGCGCGGGAAAACATTTAACATCATCTCGCATGTACATAAGGGCCACGCAATTATTCTACGACTTCGTTCGCTTCCATGTCGTAATATTTACTCAAGAGTGTGTGCGACATCTACTTCTCGAAAAGAAATTGCTCGTGCACATCTGCGAGTTATTACTACAACCGATGCCGTGAACACGAACCAAGTAGGTACTTACTGCGCGAAACTGTGACATTTTATTCTTTTCTTTCCCACCTTCCTCTGGAATCTTTTTTTTTTTTTATGATTTTCCTCTCCTTATGCAGAATAACTTGTCCGTGGTGATACGTACGCCTGCAAAAATATCTGCCTTTGAAAAAGAGCTCTCTCTTTCTCTTTCTTACGCGCAATTTTAAAAAGTATTACACACGAAAAAGATTTCCATAGTTTGTGGCAAATCAAACCCAATAGAAAAGACGAAGATTATTTTATTATGTTTACGGTATAATGATACGTTTGTTGAGGGGTAGAGATGATGAATAGGGCAAGGTGCGCAGAGTGTACCCGCGACTCTGTACACACTAGCAAGGTTGAAACCTTCCGGTTACTATGATGCTGCATTTTTAGCCTCCATCGCACATTTATGGATGTCTGAAGACGTCAAACTTCAGCCAAACTAGGAAGGCGACTGTTTAATCTGGGAAAGTCGCATTGCTAGGGAGAGTTGCGCCATTCACCTCAATTGCTAATATTCTGGGTCTGAATTCACAAAAACGTTCTTAGGCTAAAACTATTTGTAAGAACCGATGCAAGCCAATGACAGTGCTGGACATATTATTAGCTATAACGGCCGGACAATGACAAGGAGCACTTACGAACAAAAGGTTTTGTGAATTCGGCCCCTGATTCGTCTACCACTCGCCCCTTATACACGTTTCGCTTCCGTCCGTGCAGGCAAGCGCAGCGTGCTGCATAGCGTTCACAAACACTCTTAGATGCGCCTGCGGCGACTCGCTGTATCCTTAGTTCACCTTAGGCTATACGTTTGTTGAAGTGTTAAACTCCCCGACATTCAAGTTTTACCAAGAAATGCACTCATATAGCTTTAAAAGTGCTGTATCCGAAATTTGTTCGCTTGCACTGGCAGACAACAGCGAGGATCGAGACTCGGCACTAATTGAGCACCAAGACACCAGCAACAAGCGGCAATTACTACGAGGGCACACAATGACTCAGCTCACCATCTGTCGGGTTATCGGTAAAAGAATTTGCGTTCCTTCGTGCCGCTTTTTGACAGTTTTTAAAGCCATGGCTGTGAGACACGCGGGTTTGCTGGGCATTCATGCGTATATGTTTCCTGTCTAGCTTCGAATAAAGATTTATCGAAAGTTGGCACAGGTGTGTCTCGCCTCATCTGTCCATGTACTTTTCTTCGCGTTATTGCTACGTCGGAAGCACTGCTTCCTAATGCCTTCTTTCTTTTCTTTTTCTTACATTTTTTTAACTGGGTTATTCAGTGCCATCGTGATTCGTGTATAATAATATTCTCTAGTGTTTTTTTTTGTCATCAAACCGAAATCTTGCAAGACTTTGAACATATTAAAACAGGATAGCGCAATAGGGAAGCGGACGTAAAACGCAGTCAGTAAAAAAAAAGGACTTGCTACAGCACTGCATCTCCATTATTCTGTATTTTTCCTATACGTCTGTCTCTACAATGCTGTTCTGATTTAAAATAATGACATTCTTACGCTGCCGCGTTAGTATTTCTAACATAGCGCGAAAAATATTTCGAGAGAAAGAAAATGACGACAGTCAGTAATATTCAGAATGGCTAGCAAGACCGCCTCAACAAACACGAACAAATGTCCCTATCATACAGCACGCTTTTTTTTTTTTTTTTTCAAAACCAAAGGCCAGGGACCTCCGGCAGCAAGCTTTCAGGAGCCGCGGCGCACCGCCTAGAACTCGCTAACCAACATCGTCTTTCTACACCGACGATAAGACATCAACACTGAGAATGAGAGAGCAGACCACAGCGCGAGCGCGGCAGCTGCGTCCGCCACGCCACTCCTAGCGATATGTATAATACAGCACTGCATGGGCTTGGGCTTACCCGAAAGCCCGAGTCCGGCCCGGCCCGTGGGCCGGGCCGGGCCGGGTAGCACAGTTTTTTCATAGGCTCGGGCCGGGCTCGGGCACGGCGTGTGCTTTTTGACTCGGGCCCGGGCCGGGCTCGGGTTTTTTGACGCGGGCCCGGGCCGGGCTCGGGCTTTCTGGTGGTGCGCATGTAACGTGCAGCGAGTTATTCTCAGGTGTCTCAACTCTGAAAAACATTATTAACACGAAAGTGTTTTATGCCGGGGTCCACCAAGACTTCACTGACGTATTTCCGTCACGGAAATACGTCATAGAACATAATACAAAGAAAGAAACCAGAAGAAAAAGTTCCACAAACATGCAAAATTTGGAAATCGAACCCACGACCTCTCGGTCCGCGACGATAGATCGCCGAGCGTTTAACCCATTGCGCCACAAACGCATTTGCAGGGAGCTACACAGACGCGCCTTATATATCTAACACTCCTCCGTGTACCCGCGCTCTTGCTCGGGGCGGTGCCGCCGCCTACGAGCAGAAAAGAGAAGTACTGCATTATGACACTAACGCGCACCGACAGTGAACGCTTCGGTGGTCTCAGCACTACGACGCCTCGATGCCAGCATTCGAAGGGACGCTGGCATCAAGAAGCACTACCAACGCCGTCTTCACAGGTGGCGTTCACCGTACTCAGCACAGCGGAGCGTGGCCTCCGCAATTAGCTCTGAAAATGTTTCTGAAGTTGATCGCGGAGGCTGCAATTACGACGCGCTGTACGCGCTGATTTGACTCGGTGACGATTCAGTTACGTGCTTTGTCTTGCGCGTTGTATTAGTGTGTCAGTTACGTGCTTCGTTTTTCGCGTTGTGCTAGCGTGTGCAGCGTAGTGCAGCTTCCATGTGCACGACGGTTGCTCATGGTCATCGACGTTGGTAGTCGTGATGGAGGAGACGTGCCACCAGGCGTCAGCGTGGGTGCATCAACGCCTAAGGGCGCTTTAGCCACAAAACACCAATAGACATTATATATCAATGTGCAATAAACATTACACTACTTCTGTGAAGACACGTTTCACTTTCGTGTTCTATACCGATTCCTATATAAGAGGGATCAACCACATTTTTTTTTACCACCACCCCATTATTAAACACCCCTTTACCTTAGGCTCGGGCCTAAGGTAAAGGGGTGGCGGGCCGGGCCGGGCGGGTAACGTAGATTATTTCCGGGCCCGGCCTGGGCCCGGGTCTCGTCACAAAAGTTTTGATCGGGCTCGGGCGGGCCGCCCATCGTAAAAACGGGCCCGGGCCGGGCCCGGGCTGAAAAAAATCGGCCCTTGCGGTGCTCTAATGTATAAATGCTAGGCACGCTTCAGCAGAGTGATATTGTGCTCGTCTGATCGTCGTGATTTAGAGCGTGAGATTTAACCGGTCAAAAACGAATCCTTTGGTGAGAAATGTGCGCACAATTAATGAACAGTGCCCCTTTACGCCTTTCTATTAACGCGATAGCGTAAAGGACCCCGTGTCGCAGAAAATCCGGCGTCGGCGAGCATGTCGGCGTCCGTGACGGAAAAAATCATCTACAACTAACCGACCGTGCAGGCCCTCTGCATGGCGCAAGGTGGTAGCGCAGGGTAAAACATTCCGAACCACCCCCACCGCGCAGGCCCTTCGTCGTTTTGTAAGGTGTTAGTGAACAAAAATTGAATTTCTCACAGTGAAATTCGTCAGAAAAATGGTGAAGTACTACTTCAGCACAACCTACAGACATGGTGGCGTCGGACTATTACTTGAAAGTACGAGAAAACATCATTCTGTTATGAGGACACTCAAACACAAACCTATTTTGCCAGCATTTCCACCATAACAACACCGGCTCACTCGGGGAGCCTACTTGCGAAAATCTGATCCAGATGGCGCTGGCATCCTCGGCAAGCTCGTGTAAGAGAAAATTAAATGCGCAAGTGAACGTTGGGTCCATAACATTCACAAAAGAGACAAAGGCACCCGGAAAAGATTCTGGAACCATATAAAAGCGCTCGGAGCTCCAACTAAAAACTCACAAACGGCTATAAGGGATGAAGACGGTAACATTTACGAACGAGACGATGCCCTGCGGTACATCACAGACGTTATTAGGGATAACTTCGGCACGAGAAAAAGCGTAGTTCAGACAACAAATCCTGCAACAACAGAGAGGCCTGAGAGATCAAAATTTAGTATAGAAAGCTTTTATTGGAAAAAGGCAGCAGAAAATGATCCTAACAACACGGCAGCAGGATCCGATGAAATCCCAATACAGCTAATCAAAAACCTCGGTCCAAAAAGCAAGGCACTGCTGACTAATGCCATAGAGGAAGTGATTAGAACAAAGAAAATTCCCGTTAGATGGCGTGAAAGCAAGATGAATCTCATCTACAAAGGCAAAGGAGATAAGGATAAGACGAGCTCGTACAGGCCAGTTACAGTAACGTCGGTGATATATAGACTGGCAATGCAAGCCATAAAATTAGAACTGTTGAAGTGGGTGGAGAAAAAACGATGTATTGGGGGAATTACAGATTGGGTTCAGGCCAGGCAGACGCTTAGAGGATAATATGTTTGTACTAACTCAGTGCATAGAGATTTCAGTAGCTCAGAAAAGACCTTTATCGATAGCATTTTTAGATATTAAAGGAGCTTATGACAACGTTGACAGGGAATTGTTATTCTTCAGCACGAAGGCATAGATGACGATTTCGTGGAGCTGCTGAGGGAGATATATCGAGACAACCAAGTACAAGTGGCATGGGAAGGTCGAAAAGGTAATGAAATGGTGGGAATTCAAGTATTGAAGCAAGGATGCCCTCTGTCATCATTGTTGTTCACGCTTTACGTTAAGGGTATAGAAAGAAGACTGGAAAACAGCGAATTAGGTTTTGATTTATCCTACATGCGTAATGGACAAATGGTGAAACAGAAGGTCCCTGGACTGATGTACACAGACGACATTGTGCTACTAGCGGACAATAAAAAAGATTTACAGATACTTGAGAATATCTGTGGGAATGCAGCGACAAATCTAGGCCTTAAGATTAGCACAGAGAAATCAGGAATTATGATCTTTAATGAAGAGACAAGTAACTTCGTGGTGTCAATTCAACAGCATGTAATACACATAGTGAAGCAATATAAGTACCTCGGCGTCCGCATAAACGAAGGAAAGAATTACTCAAGCAACCACCAAGGTAATCTGAAAATAAAGGGGAAGCGGAATGCAGCAATAATGAAACACAGAGCATTGTGGGGCCACAATAAGTATGAGGTGGTGCGTGGAATCTGGAAAGGAGTAATGGTGCCAGCGCTAACATTCGCAAATGCCATTCTATGCTTAAAATCGGATATCGTGTCGGGTTTGGAAGTTAACCAAAGATCAGTAGGCCGATTGGCTTTGGGAGCCCACGGTAATACCACAAATGAGGCAGTGCAGGGTGACATGGGTTGGGCCTCTTTTGAAGTCAAAGAAGCACAGAGCAAAATTACTTTTGAAGGAAGGCTCAGGAACATGGATGAAAATAAATGGGCGGCTAAAGTTCACAAGTACCTCTACATGAAAAGCGTGGACACAGAATGGAGGAAGAGGTCAAGGAAGTTGGCAACCAAGTACAGGATAATCGAAACTGTAAATAGACAACCAGGAGTCATCAGAAAGAAAATGAGAGAAATAGAGACCATGAATTGGATGCAAAGAATGGAAACAAAAAGGACAATGGAGATTTACAAGAATGAGAAGAAAGAAATTAGAAGGGAAAATCTGTACGATAACATAAACGGCAGTGCCTTGCTATTTGAGGCTCGACCCGGTTGCCTAAGGACCAAAACATACCGGAACAAATATTCGGAACTATAGATGAGGCATGTGTATGCTGCATTAAAGATCCAGAGACCACTCAGGACACCGTAATGGAATGCTACGGGATCCGCCTAGCGAGAACTGTAGGTAACGTGCGGTGCCCAGAAGCGCTTGAGTTTAAAGTGGAAGGAAACATCAACAGATCAGCCGTAGAGATAAGCAAGAGACGATTAGAGTACTGGTGGAAAAAAAGCAGGGAAAAGATGGATATGACCTGATCTCTTAAAATCATAGGTAGCGGTACTAAAGCCCCTATATTTATAAAAGTAGCGCCATCCACTTCCCTCCTCCTCCGTTCCACTATCGCGCTCGGCGCGACCAGCGCGATGGAGGCGCGATATCGACAGTGGCGCCGCCGGCGTCGGGCCTGCCGTGGCAGACGACAGCTAACGCGCTACCAGAGGAAATCCGAGGAAAACTTCGATCGCGCCCTGCGGAGACATTTTTGAGGCGCGATTTTGCTTCGTCAGTCAGTAACTGATCTTAATAATGCCGTTTTGGAAGTAGCAACGCGACGATGCGAGACGGCGCAAATATCAAGTGTGCAGCAAGCGTTTGCGCACGCCGGATGGTAAACAAAAAAAGCCTTTTGCCCTCGCCTTGTCGGTTGCGGCAACTTAAGGCGCAGCAGCATACCATCACAACGAAGTTTTTGTCCATAACACGTTTGATCCGTTTGTGCGTACAGCACTTTCGTCGCACAGGCCCGAGTATGATAGTCGGAGCGCGCTGGAAAGAAAAAATATACAAAAGCGCGACGCGAACTTCCACGTGACACGGATTGGCCAATGGGGGAGCGGAGGAGGCTGGGGCGACAGGAGGCGGCTAAGAGAGGGCGAGGAGGAAGCGCCGGGGTGAGCGCGGTGGCGGCAAGATCTAAGAATGGCGCTACTTTTATAAATATAGGCGCTTTAAGCGGTACAAGGTAAATTTTTGAAAAATAAAAATAATGAGAGGTATACAAAAATGCTAGATGGGGAACGCGTGTGGTATACCTGATTAAATCAAGCAGGATAGGTGACTATTTGTCGCCGCCCTGTTTCAAAGGGGATGCCAATAAATCATCATCATCATCATCATCAGTCAAATTGGGACTTGGCCTGCCAAATGCATTTTGGACACGCGCGCGAGTCGGGGCAATAGGAAACAATTAATAAAATAATAAAAAAGGTCCTAGAGCCTTCACATTTTAATATAACACGACTTATATTGCCCCTGGAAAAACGTCTTCCCAGCAATGCACTTCTGTTTAAAAGTGAAGCCGACTTCTTTTTCGTTTAAAAGTGAAGCCGGGATTGCTGTAAGCTTGGTCTTTGTAAGCTGGCTTTCCCACGTTCTGTGTTGCAGTGAATGAAGCCTACTTGCCGGATGCGAACGATGCGATGCGAACGGGTCCCGATAACGCTATCGCGTTCTACTCTTAAGCGTCCTCCAATTTTTTTATTTTTAATTTTTCGTCCAAGCAGGTGACGGAAACAAAGCTCTCTTCCCACGCACGCATGTACAACTCGGACCAAATTCACAAAGCTTTTAATACGTAGTTCTCTTTGCCGTTTGGCCGGCCACCTTGGCTAATAATACTTCCAGCATCAGGATTGACTGAAATGTTCTCTTACAAACAACCGTAGCGCAAGACGTTTTTGTGAATACTGGCCCTCAGCTTTTCTGTTAGTTGTCTCAGGTCCAGCTATGTGTGCACTTCAAACCCTTCCTTAAAGTAAATATGCCTATTTAGAGCCAAGACCACTATCACAGAAAAAGAAGGATACAAAGACAGTAAAGCTCTCGTTCTGTCTTTGTGTTCTTCCCTTTCTGTGATCGTGTTTTCTGGCGCTAAATCTTTACTGTTTGAGATGCACCAACTATCGTAAGATCCAACCAACCAACTATCGTATACTACTGGAGTATATTTTTAAGACTATAACGATCAAGAGCTCAAGAGCCATATTCAAAAAAGTTGCCATAGGGTGACCTCAGTTTTTCATTTGACTGTTACTTTATCGCTCATCTTGTTTGGTGCCACGACTGGCCCTCGCCTCTACTGAAAAAAATAGTTCTAAAGTAAGAGAGAAAGAGGGAAAATATGTTTATTAAATAAAGAAAATATATGTACATATATTAAGAAAGTCTTTGAATTCTTGTCTGCATTCATAAAAGGATTTCCATATGCTAGAATTGTTCGTAAGTGCAAGTTTCAGCCATTCATTATGTTGGACATATCATTAGCGAAGGCAGTTATCCATTAGTAGAGAGCATGCACTTACGAACTTAAAGCTTTGTGAATTCGGCCTCTGTTCCAGTTTTTGCGCACGCGAATTCGCATCCGAAGAGATGACCCGAAAATCGAATGCAATGTTCCAAACCGCCCAATTACAACGTCAAGATTGAGAAAAAAGAAAACCGTAACTTTTCTTTAGACCGCCTCTTTACAAAAAGGGCTGGAAGAGCCAGCATGCCAGGTACAATACCTCAAGTCAACGGAAGCTTCGCAAATCGACAATAGCGCAGCGTGCGCCGGCGTTGTTCGTCTCCTTTCTTTCGTTGGTGCCTGCTCGCGCTCAGTTCGAGCATGTTCGAGCACTCAACGAGGCCGACTGGGGGCCCTTAGCGCTCCAAGCAGAAAGCGTCCAATTGTCAAAGCCTACGACACGCGCCGCGAGTCACCGGGTCTCGGCGGCGCGAGGTGTTTCTACCCCCCTTCCCTCCCCCCTCCCCTCCCCCCTCCCCTCCCCTCTTCCCCCCGCGCGGTTTGAATTCGTTTGTGCCCGGCACGGCCATGCGCCTCCGGTTTCCGGCTATATAGCGCGGGCATCCTTTCGGAGATACGCCTGGCCCGCTTTCTGGAAAGACTCGGATCGGGCTCGAAACTGACAAAGACACGTCCCAGCTGTGTAGCGCGCCGCGCAGAGCCTCGCGGCTGACGATCACGATTTGAAATTCGAAAATCCAGGCTGCAGCGTGAAGATCGCCCACCGACTCGACCTTACACCAGATCACGAGCGGACCGAACCATTCCACGCGCGTTTGCGACCTGCGAACGTTTTCTTCGGCTTCCTTGGGGTTCCCTGCTGCTGCCGTCTTTCCCACTCGCCCGCGCATTGGGAAAGGGACGAAAAGGGGAACCACGCTTCGCTGTTCCAGCTTATTCGGACCGACTTGACGGCAGCAGCGAAACGAGAAACTTTGAATTCATTTGAATGTGAATGACACTCCCCACCGCGCGGCCTCGACTTTTTTCGCCCAGTAGTTCTGGCAGTTCCTGCGCCGTTTCTGCCATATACTTTGGGCCGCCGCTCCTTGTTCTGTATGATTGCCATTATATCTGGGATTTATTATTCCACTCGGTGCTTTCCTGCGGCTGTCGTCTTGTTGGCTCCGCCGATGCAGATAAATGAAATGGTCAGCAAAAGTCCCCGGAATGGACGAACAATAATATCATGCTGATTAGTTTCGTTGATGTGCTCGCTTTTGTTATGATTTGCCACTGTTTTAATAACAGAACACTGTTCGTAATAAAAGCATATTGGATATGTAATGAATGAGCCATCTCGGAAATCCGAAATTGGTAGTTTTGCTTCGTAATTTCCAGAAGCACAGTTGACAGTTCGTGTGGAATAAATTTTATTTATGTAACTTCTTAGGCTATCCCTGCATACAAAGGAATGGCATATAGTAGTATATATCATTTTATTACACAGCAACCTAATACATTAATATTCATGTATGTATAATAGAAGGAGAGAGACCAACCAGCACTGTGGTAGCGAGCACGCGCGGGCGTGTGTGCGTGCGCGTGCGGAGGGGGGGGGGGGGGGGGGGAGTGGTGCATGCGCGCTTGTTCAAGTAGTCATAGATGCCATGCAAGTTCCGCACCGGTCTTTGTGGCGACTCTGAACAGTCTATCTTTTGAATTGTTGTGGTGCCGTATTATCGATAATTATGATGGTAACGACGCAAATTTGTTAGCATACATTGCCATTTCTGTACAGCATCTTAGCAGGTGGGGCATATACATGAACGACATGCACTGCAATTAAATATAAATATTGATTATTATGCTGGTAACAAAACAAAAGAAACTGACATGTGAAAATGGACTCAATAACGAGAAGATACACGAACTTCTAATAGAACATATGGAATACAACAGCACAACTAAATAGGACACTTCGATACGTTAGCAGTTTATAAATCGCAGACGTTATCCTGGATAGCTGACAACGTTCAGGTCATATATCTGGTACAAGAAGGGCCGAATCTAATATATTCTCTTGTGCTTAATATGTAAGACCTAACGCATTTGCTCTTAAACGATTAATATGTCGTGTCTGGAGGTTTTTGTGCCTTACAAGTCTTTTTTTCAGAGATTTACTATATATAAATGCGTCAACCTTAATCTGGTCTTAATCTTAACGTGTTTAGATGCATGTTTAGGTGCGCTATTGAACTTGATAATCTAGTGTTGTGATTCCGGCATTGTTTAGAAACTGTGTGTATGCCAGTATATGTGTACTGTAGATAAAGCTAGCAGCCTTCGTCTGTGTACCATCTTATTTGTTTGCATCCCACTTAGTAAAATAGTGCCATACAATGCTAGCATATGCCAAAATAGATCTCACGTGCGCGTTATGTCCTACTAACTTATTTTCAGGAGGCGCAAGACGTAGTTGACGCCTCATGTACAAAATAAGCGTTAAGTCGATTGAAATTACGACACCTGCACGTTCTATCAAACGTCATAAGTAATTAAGCTAAAGTATGTGCCTTTCTCTGGTATACAGAGCATGCTGTGTTATGGATAGCATACTGTATACAGGCGTGCTAGAACGTAAAGTTATTTCAAACTTTTGTATTTAATTTTTTTCAGTCAGCCCTCGACGATTGGCCAAACTTTTTTCGGGGTTACCCCCCCCCCCCCCCTCTTCACTTGTCTGTCCCGCGACGTCAGGAAAACCGCGGAAGGTCCTCATTTGATATCATATTGCCACGAGACAGTGAAGGGGCTGCTACTGTCGGTCGGACGAAGACGACGGCGACGAAGTGGCCAGAGGCGCGCGTCAGCCTTGCACCCGTCGCTGCTGCTTGTCCAACCCTTGTATATAGCCATACTCACTCCCTAAATAAACGTTATCCCCGTAACATCTTTGGTGGAGGTGCTGGGTAAACCTGTCAACGTGCCGGCTCCGTCAACCAAGCACGGAACTTCGAAGCGGTCGCCGTCTTGGTTGCTCCGCGATGACCAGTGAAGTGTCGACGGTGCAGCAGCCACCGGCTCCTGTGATTCTTTTGCACCCACAAGACCCGGGAACCTTTTCTGGCACAGATGGCTTGGATGTCGAAGACTGGATCGACATGTACGAACGCGTCAGCAACCGCAACAGGTGGGACCCCACGGTTATGTTAGCCAACGCGATATTCTATCTGAAAGGGACGGCACGCGTGTGGTACCGGACGCACGAAGAAGATCTTACAAGTTGGGACGCTTGCAAGGCGAAGCTGCGTGAGTTGTTCGGCAGATCATTTGACCGACAGCAGGCCGCTAAAAAGGAGTTGGGATCTCGTATCCAGACGACCACTGAATCGTACATTTCGTATATACAGGACGTCCTGGGCCTTTGTCGAAAAGTTGACGCACAAATGGCCGAAGATGACAAGATATCGCATATTTTGAAAGGAATAGCCGACGACGCGTTTAATCTACTTGTGTGTAAGGACTGTACGACGGTCGACGCCATAGTTAAGGAATACCAGCGCTTTGAACAAGCGAAGAGTCGCCGCATCACCCGCCAGTGCCTTCGGCTACCTAACACTGCCGCAACATCATCATGCGAAGACCCACCGACGCCTGTACCGGCTACAGCGTCAGAAGATGTAACACGTATTGTCCGCCGCGAACTTGAAGCTCTAGCTCCTACGGCCGTTCTTCCAGACGTTCAGTCAGCCAACCTGCCCACCGTGTCACTCATAAAAGCAGTCGTCCGCCAGGAGTTCGCGAACATGGGATTATCATCGGCCGTCTGTTCCATTCGTACATCCGAACGTACCCCTGCAAATGTCACCCAGAACCAGGTCTACCCTTCGCGCTACAGAAACCCGGCTGACTGGAGGACGGCAGACGACCGACCCATATGTTTCAACTGCTCTCGCGTTGGACACATTGCCCGTCACTGCCGCAGTAGCTGGTCGTCGCCTTCAAACTGGAGCACTGGATCTTGGCGTCGTCCTGGAGGCAACATTCGACGGTTTCGACGGTTTTCCCCTCGCTCTGACCCACATGCTTCCGATGCTTCCGATGCCGCCGCTCCACACTCCAGGTTTAGCCGCTCACCGTCCCCACAAGGCCGTCGATCTCGATCGCCGCGACCATACCGGTCATCGTCCCCTGCACGGCCTGGCACCTACGCTCCGGAAAACTAAGCCGTGCAGCTCCCGGAGGTGACGCTGCATCAGTGACCCGATATACAAATCCTCTGTTGACTGTACCTACGCGCCGAAACCTTCTGGACATTCAAGTGGACGACGTCACCGTTACGGCCTTCATAGACACCGGAGCGCAGATTTCAATAATGAGCGCTGCTCTCCGTACTCAGCTCCGCAAAGTGATTACGCCCGCAATTCAGAGCACAGTACGGGTCGCTGATGGCAGCTCGTCTGCCGTTCTTGGTATGTGCACCGCCCGAGTGTGCATTGCTGGCCATCAGACCATTGGTTTGTTTGCCGTCCTTGCGCAGTGTCCCCACGACGTGATCCTCGGCCTAGACTTTCTCTCGACGCACTCAGCCCTTATCGACTGCTCCACAGGTGTACTTCAACTGGAGCTCCCTTTCGACGCCCACGTACTATCGGACACTCCCAGCCGCTTATGTTCTGTCGAGTTCCTCCACCTGCCACCGCAAGCCTCCACGTACGTCCCATTAAGTCCCTCTCCTCCTGTGTGCGATGGTGAGTACGTTGTTTCCCCGATTATCGACGTGGTCCTGATGCACTCTGTCGTTCTCCCGCACACTGTGGTTACCGTACGCGACAAGAAAACCTGCCTGACGCTTTTGAACTTTGGTCTTTCTACCCACGTGCTACCTGCTGGCATCGCGCTTGCCACCATGTCGTCGTTGCAAGAATGCGCGATTTCTGTGGTAGCCGTCGACGGCCCTCGAACTGTTTCCGGCTCTCTCACAACCACCTCGTCGCTATGTGCCAATTTCGAGAAAATGATATCAGCCGACCTTTCGCATACGCAAGCAGAAGATCTTCGCCGGGTCTTGCTGTCGTATTCCGATATCTTTGATCTCGAAAATCGCCCTTTAGGCCAGACAACAGTTGTTCAGCACTCCATCCACACCGGTGATGCTCAACCGGTTCACCGGCGCCCTTATCGCGTTTCCGCTGCGGAACGCGCCATAATCCAAAAGGAAGTCGATAAAATGCTGGCCAAGAACATCATCGAACCGTCCTCGAGTCCTTGGGCCGCTCCTATTGTGCTGGTCAAGAAAAAGGACAACACCTGGCGATTTTGTGTTGACTATCGACACCTCAACAAGGTCACGAAAAAGGACGTCTATCCCTTGCCCCGTATCGACGACGCACTCGACTGTCTTCACGGCGCCCAATATTTCTCATCTATTGACCTTCGCTCAGGTTATTGGCAGATTGCTGTTGACCCACTGGACCGCGAAAAAACCGCATTCGTAACTCCCGATGGCCTCTATCACTTTAAAGTGATGCCTTTCGGCCTTTGCAATGCGCCGGCCACATTCGAGCGCATGATGGATTCGCTTCTTCGTGGCTTGAAATGGTCAACCTGCTTGTGCTACCTTGACGATGTCATTGTTTTTTCGCCAACATTTGACAGCCATCTTCAGCGCCTCTCCACCATTCTCGAGGTATTCCGCAATGCCGGTCTCCAACTCAACGCCTCAAAATGCCGTTTCGGACGCCGTGAAATAACCGTACTTGGCCATCTCGTCAACGCGACAGGTGTCCAGCCCGATCCTGAAAAAGTTCGCGCCGTGAAGCATTTTCCTGTACCTTGTTCGGCCGAAGACGTACGCAGTTTTATAGGATTGTGCTCCTATTTCGGACGTTTTATTCGTAATTTCGCCGACATTGCGCGTCCCCTTACTGCGCTCCTCAAAAAAGACGTTGCTTTTACATGGGGCTCACCCCAAGCTGCTGCCTTTTCGGCGCTTATAGATATCCTAACGACTTCCCCTATTTTAGCGCATTTTGATCCGACTGCACCGCCGGAACTTCGCACAGATGCCAGCGGCCATGGAATAGGTGCCGTCCTCGCTCAGCGTCAGAGCGGCCACGACTGTGTTATTGCGTACGCTAGCCGCCTCCTGTCCGCGCCGGAGAAGAATTACTCCATCACGGAACGAGAGTGTCTTGCTCTTGTCTGGGCTGTCGCCAAATTTCGTCCCTACCTGTTTGGCCACACCTTTACCGTCGTAACTGATCATCACGCCCTCTGTTGGCTTTCTTCGCTCAAAGACCCTACAGGACGCCTTGGTCGTTGGGCTCTGCGCCTCCAAGAATACTCGTTTTCAGTGGTGCACAAGTCCGGTCAGCTTCACCAAGATGCCGACTGTCTCTCACGGCATCCCGTGGATTCCCCTGACGTCTCCGAGCAAGACACCGACGCCTGCGTCTTGTCTATCTCGGACCTCGTTAATATACGGGACGAACAACGCCGCGACTCGGCTTTACGGTCTATCATCGACAGTCTCAACTCCGCCACACCCGACCCTTCCCTCCACTTGTTCTTCCTTCAGGACGGCACCTTATACCGCCATAATATGCATCCTGAGGGCCCTGAACGCCTCCTTGTCGTGCCTGCCCATCTGCAGTCAGATGTCCTTCGCCAGCTTCACGATGAGCCCACTGCTGGTCACCTTGGTGTCACCCGCACTTATGATCGCGTCAGGCGCCGTTTCTTCTGGCCTGGTCTCTATCGCTCCGTCCAACGATATGTCGCTAGCTGCGACAAATGCCAGCGCCGCAAGAGGCCAGCTATGTTACCTGCCGGTCTGCTTCATCCTATAGACATTCCCGCCGAACCATTCTTTCGTGTTGGGCTCGACCTTCTTGGTCCCTTTCCAACCTCGACATCAGGCAACAAGTGGGTCGCCGTAGCGACCGACTACGCGACGCGATACGCCATTACCCGTGCCCTCCCAACCAGTTGCGCTACGGATATCGCCGACTTTCTCCTTCATGACATCATCCTGCATCATGGTGCTCCTCGACAGCTTCTGACCGATCAAGGCCGATACTTTTTGTCTCGCGTCATCGATGACATCCTTCGTTCCTGCTCTACCCACCACAAGCTCACAACTGCTTATCACCCCCAAACGAATGGACTCACAGAGCGCCTGAACCGAACTCTGACCGATATGCTTTCAATGTACGTCTCCACCGATCACCGCGATTGGGACGCTACTTTGCCGTACGTTACTTTCGCCTACAACTCGTCCCGACATGACACTACTGGCTACTCCCCGTTTTATCTCCTGTATGGACGCGAACCTTCTCTGCCTCTCGATACTCTACTTCCTGTCAGCTCAACCACCACGTACGTTCGCGACGCCCTAGCGCGCGCCGACACAGCTCGCCAGATCGCACGTGAACGGCTCACAGTAGACAGTTTTAGCAGAGCGTTGCTTACGCTCCGCTCCGCTAACGTTTCACGCACACCGCTGGCTGCATGAACTGCGCTGATTTGGCTTGTTTGACAAGCGCGTCTGCCAGAGACGCCGGCCACGCGCGCTCAGCGCGGCTGTAAAACGGCAACGCAACCAGTAGACGCACCCTAACGCTCCGCTCAAATGGCTTCGTAGCGGACCGTGGGCAGCGTTCTTCGTTCCGCTGCCGATATGAGCGTTGTGCGCACGCGCATTAGCGTTCCCGCTAGCGTTCCGCTGAGCGGCTCTGCGCGAATCGTTCGGACACGACGGTCTGAGCGGAGCGGACCGTGAACGCTCTGCTAAAACTGTCTAGTGTCTCAGGCTTCCCAGAAAGCCCTGTATGATAGTCGCCACAGAGACGTTTCTTACTCCCCAGGCGCTCTCGTGCTACTGTGGTCTCCGTCCCGCCGCATCGGTCTCTCCGAAAAGCTATTGTCCCGCTACGATGGTCCTTACAGGGTGCTACGTCAAGTCACCGACGTTACGTATGAGATCGAGCCAGTCACCGCACCAGCGCCGTCTACGCCCCCACCCTCTGCTATCGTGCACGTTGCGAGACTTAAGCCGTACGTAACTGGACCCTCTGGTCCGTCGTAGCAAGCACCGGGTCGGCGCTCTCGCCCCGGGGGGGTAGTGCCACGAGACAGTGAAGGGGCTGCTACTGTCGGTCGGACGAAGACGACGGCGACGAAGTGGCCAGAGGCGCGCCTTGCATCCGTCGCTGCTGCTTGTCCCAACCCTTGTATATAGCCATACTCACTCCCTAAATAAACGTTATCCCCGTAACAATATTTATACATGATTATGTATGATTAGACCGAATGAAATAAAAATACTTACTTCTGATTCGACGACTTTTTCGCTAACAGCCTTCCGCTATCGGTCAAAAGGTTACGCGATGTCAAAAAACCGCGAAAACTCACCGCTTCAAAGTGACGTGTAAGCATTA
Source organism: Dermacentor silvarum (assembly GCF_013339745.2). Taxonomy (NCBI): domain Eukaryota; kingdom Metazoa; phylum Arthropoda; class Arachnida; order Ixodida; family Ixodidae; genus Dermacentor; species Dermacentor silvarum. Next base: position 103,783,628 of record NC_051154.1, on the reverse strand, counting down.
AGGATGCATTAATATGCCGAACAAAACCAATCTTTTTTCGGAATAGCCGCAGACTGCCCCGTTCCGAAATTAATAGAAATTTGGCTGCCAGCCGATCTCTCTGGCACTCGCTACTCGGAGCTGCCAGGCAGAATGGATTTATTTGCGTATACTAAACATTTTTACGGGGCAATATAACGTTGTTGAACCTTTTGAGCACGCACACGACATCACTATGCCAAATTTTCTTCTCCGAGGATGTGTTTTAGCTGCTTTTTTACCCTTCCGTTGCACGCCGCCGTGATTTTCTGCAGCACACCGAAAGCTAAGCAAGAATAAGCGGGCCAATCGCAGACGCTGGCATCACCCTCGTCATCAGGTTATCTACTCTCACTGCGATAGCCCGGTCCCACCGAAACCCTCTCTACTTCTGCATGCTCCTCGCTTCTGCTCAGCGAATTAGATAAGAAAAAAACCTGTCAAGGTAGGCAATGCCATTCGCTTTGAAAGCAAACAAAAGTGAGCTCCTCTAAAAACGAGGAGAGCGTTTCATTGGCCTGTTTAAACAACGCTGCGAATCACCGTCCGATGCTTGCGTCGGTGGTTACGTAAATTTGACGCCAAGTGATTGGGATAAAAACAGGTTGGGAATAGTTTTACGTTATAGGGCTCCAGGTGTATGCTTGCACTAGCGAGAACGCCGAACGGTCATCTGCTAATACGCGGCCACTCTATATCGAGAGCTGCCACTATTCGCGATGCAGGTGATTCTTCGCGTCAGAGAACGCGAGCACGTAACAATCAATTATACCTGTTGCTTTATGGTCGCCTGACATTTCCTGCAAGGCATGCATGCATGAACTTGATAAAACTTCGCGCGGAGTCGTTTCGATGTAAGCTAAACTAATCGGTACTGCTAGTTAAGACGTCGTAATTCTGTATTCGTGCTCAGTGCGTGTTTAAAGTAAATGCTTATTTGCTTAGCAAGGGAGCTTTGTTCTAAGCTCCCGGTGTCTTTCATTAAGAACAGACTGGCCGAGCTACTTGACCCTAGCTACACCGACATGAAAAGTGCCTGGACATCGAAAAAGGAGTCGGTGCAAGAGACCTGCTCAGCGGGGGAAATGGCAGAGCTGTGCCAGGTTATCACGATATCGTACGTGAGTTAGACACTGATCAATACAGACTAACGATGTTGGTGGGTCAAAATGAACAGCCACGCTCTCCAGATACCCTGTTTCGTATACCATTTGGTTACAAATGAACACGCTTTATTCCATCTAATACGCAGAATAGACTCAGCAATATTTAAACCAAATGATTCCTCTGTATTTTCTATTCTCTGCTAGAGCCAGCCGTGCAATCAATGCGAGAGGTCAAATCAGCCACCTGCGTATAGAATGCTTTATCTGAACAGCCCGTAAAAGACCAATCTGCATATAGGTGATCGTCTGCACGATGCATGCAGTTAGCGAGGTTTGCCGACAGTGTGACCAATAACGGGAAAAACATGCTAAATAGCATTGTAAGGAGATATGTTATACACTCATGCTACGCTTTTCGTATAATTCAGGGTTTGTTATTGCTGAAGCATGTTTCGCCACTCGCAAGCCCAGAGTTAAATGTTGAATATCACTGCTGATACCAATAAAAGTCGCTAATAGCTTTAGTGCGAAAGCATCCCACTAGCGACAACCGTGTGTTGAAATCCACGTTGAAAGGCAAAATTATTGTATATTTATATACTAGGGGTTGGATTGCACCACATTTTGACCATACACACACACACACACACACACACACACACACACACAACAGAGCGCTTTTACAACTTTCATAACATTTATAATAATATTTGTAACATTTATAACTGGAGCGATGCAGCTGACTGCGCGAAGCAAAATAATGAAGAGGCTTAGCTGTACATCAATCTTGTTATAGCGCTTTGCACTCAAGAAAAAAACCCGAAATCATGTAAGTTTTCTTACTTGGCAAGAAGCAGACATCTGGCTGAAAATGCCGCGAGCATATGTTGTCTATGTTGCCACAATATGGGGATTTTGGCTACTGAAGAGATCGCCATCCCAAAATTGTAACTAAACACATGCACATACTATAAAGAAAACTACACACGAAAACAGTATAAAAAGAAAAAGTATAAAAACGCTTTCGTATTAAAATTATGGTTGATCCCTCTTTCATAGGAATCGGTAGAACACGAAAGTGAAACGTGTCTTCACAGAAGCAAACTCACGGTCCGCTGCAGCGAAAGGCGCACGATTTGCGGGCCGGCGACCGTGTTGCAGGTTTGCATCGCGCGCGGCGTCCTGTTGGCGAGTGCCGTCCTGGGGCGCTCTAACGTAAGGCTATTCCAAACTGTTTTTATTCCGATCTCCTGACGTCAAATTTACGTAACCACCGACGCAAGCATAGGGCGGTGACCCGCAGCGTTGTCTGAACAACCCAATCAAACACTCTCCTCGTTTATAGGAGGTCACCTTTGTTCGCTTTCAAAACGAATAACGTTGTCTACATTCGGCGGTTTTAAAGCGAAGCTTTGTACCTCTACCAGCCAAGGGTTCTGTCGTGTCCGTCGTTGTAATCAAAAAACGATCCCGACGAACCGCTAACAATTGCAGGTATAGCAGTATAGCTTACTTGAATTCAGGCATTCAGCGTACAACTAAGCACTCGTTTTCGCAAGAAAAACCACAAAAACAAGCTTCAAAGTGATGAGCCATCATGATGGATGATAAGGGCTGCGGGCAAACAACGGAAACAGGCTCGGCGCGGTCCGTAAGATTACATTGCAGCTGTTGCAAAGTTTATGCAGCTGCTTGAAAGAGGGTTGCATGACGTCATTCGAAACCCTTCCAGCCTAGTAACTGCTTCGGTTCATTTTCTAGACTACCCCACTATGGGGTAGTCTAGTAGTGTATATCACACCGATCATAAAGCAGTAGTGAACATTGTTGTGAAGTAAATAATAATAAAGGCCGTGGTTAAAGTTACGTTGTAGTGTGTGAAATATCAAGTGCGCCGCAGTCGCCGTGAGGGTGGCGTAAAAAGCTTCGCTTTCCAACCACCTTCACAGGGTGGATTGGCGGGCAATTTTTTCTTGTCTAATTGGCTGACAAGAGGCGAGGAGCACGCTCTAGTGGAGAGGGTTTCGATGGGGCCGAGCAAGCGCAGTGAAAATAGATAACCGCATGAAGAGGGTGATGCCGCGGCTTCGCCGACCGGTCTGCTTCGCCTTCCTTACTTGCGGTGGCTGGTCGAAAATCGCGACGGCGTGCAACGGAAGGATAAGGATGCCGCTAAAACAGAGCCTCAGCAAGGAAGAGTTGGCAGAGCGATGTCGTATATGTGCCGAAAGGGCTCGATAAGGTTTTACTGCCACGCAAAAAGGTTTATCATGCGCAAATAAATACATGCTCACCGGCAGGTGCGAGTAGCGAGGGCCTCAGCGATCGGCGGACAGCCATCTTCTATTCCTTACGGAACGGAGCAGGGCCGCGATTTTGTAGCGATGCCTTATGACTTATTTTGCAATAGTCTTATCATCCACCGCTCACAGCCGGCTGATCCCGTTGATAACGCGAGCGGACCGTCGCTCTGACCACTGACAAAGCGCGAAAAGCGCGAAAAGGCATTATTACTTTAAAGGCATCGCTACAAAATACCGGCCCAGTCTCTGGCTATTCAAAAAATTTTTTAGTTTTGTTCGGCATATTAATGCATTTCTTCCGCGTACACGTCACTTTGACGCGGTGAGTTTTCGCTGTTTTGTGAGGTCGCGTGACAGACAGGCGAAGGGGGCACAGCCCGAAAACATTGGACCAATAGCAGAGGGCTAATGGTGAAAAGACGTCGAATCAGGAATAATTATTTTTCTTTTGTGCGGTTTAATCATGCGTAATCAGTGTGTACACGTTATATCACATGGGGAGCTATCGCGGTTTCCGTGACGTCGCGTGACAGACAGGCGAAGTTTGGAGTGGCCCGAAAATGGTTTGACCAATCGTGGTGGGCTAATTGCAGAATTGGAATAGAAAAGTTTGGAATGGCTTTACGTTATAGCACCCCTGCTGGCGAGTGGCTTCGGCGAAGGTGCGAGCATTCTGGTCGGGCTCCGTAGTGGCTACGGCAGACAGTCGAGCCATAGAGAAAGAAATCGTCACAGATTTGTCCTCTACGATTCATTACACGCCAAACTAACTTTATCACCACGGCCGAGCTGCTTATCGCTAACTGCGTCACAGCGCGCTGTGCGGCCAGCGTGCCTCAAAAGTACCCCAGAAAGTAACGAAATTACTTTTCAGTAATGTCTGGAGTCAGAGAAAGCGGCACAAACTTCTCCTAGCAAGATGCACGAGACTGCGCACCACGGCCGAGTTAGTTCTCGCTAACTGCGAAACGGCGCCCTGTGCGGCCAGTGTGGCTCAAAAACCGAAATAAGTTACCATAATCCTCTAGGAAGCGTCGGAAACATGTCTCAGCACGATTCATTAACTCAAATTAACTGCGCCAGGATGGCCGAGCTGTTTTTCGCTAACTGCGTCTTAAGTCTCGGTCCCGTGCCGTATGCCTAATTGCGTCGTAGACTGTGAAACAAGATTTCTCACCTTGCCGTAGTCCAATAGTGCAGTGGTGTCTTGTCCCAGTGCAGAAGGAACGCAAGAATACGCCGAGAGCCCAATAAACCAGGTTAGATTAAAAAAATGTCACAGTTTCGCCCTAAGGGCGAAGCAATGAATGCGATAGCAACACAGCAATGTCATACGAAGTAAGGTGAGCGGCTTTGGTAGCAATATGAATTGTAGTAAACATGAGCTAATTAAGTAAGCAGGTGTGCTGCGACGTAAGTAGACCGACATGAACAGATACTCGATGACCACGAGAAGGCGCGTGTGAAACGGTGGTGTTGATGAGAAGCGCTTCCCGTGGGCAGCGCGTGCGAAGGGACACACCTGTAGCGCTGCACTGCCGACCCGGGCAGCATTGCATGTGTAGCGTGTGTTGGAAAATGTGGCCCGACTATTACTAACTGAATGAACAAGCGTGTTGTGAGCGCGCACAAACAAACATGAATAGATCACACTGAATGACTGCAGACAACGACTGTCAAAACGCTGGCAGCAAGCGCATACGCCGCAGCAACGGGCGAAGGTACGTGCGGTCTATCGCTTCAACGGAAACTGAGCGGCGAATGCACGGCGCATAAAGGTCAGAGCCGTGTGGAGATAAGCGACGGTGCGAGCGAGCGACGAGCGCGGTTGTTGGCAAAGTGGAAGTGCGCCCCCCCCCCACCCCCCCCCCGCTCCCTCCGGCGCTGGCTTCCCGCTTCCTTGCTTGCGCGTGGGAGATTGAGTGCGTTCGCTCTCCGTGATAGCGCGCGTCCCCGCACGCTTCCGCTCGGGCATACGGCGCGCGGCGAAGATTTTATCTATAGGGAACCTCACGGCGACGGCAACGGCGACGGCGACGGCGACTCCGACGGCAGAAATCTGGTTGAAGTGTCCATATAATTGCTATCGCAATAAAAAAGGAGACAGACGGGTCACCGCGCGCGAGCGCTCAAACGCGCGCGCAGCCATCCTCGCTGGCTTCGGGGAAGTGTCTGGCGGAAGACGCATGTATCTGGCGCGTCATTGACCTGTGGCTAGGTAAGGCAAGGAAAATAAGTCGCAAAGCTAAAGTTCATTTATACGCAAAACGTATTAGTTTTCGCGGCAAAGAATTTAAAAAATAAATCAGTGCCTGTTAACTTAAATTCACTTTCTTTTTTTTTTTCGATGCTCGCGGCAGCTAACGTTCGGTGTCAAAAGTATAGCGTGACGTATGGTGACGTGTTTCAGTTTTTGCCTAGTGTCCCCTCTTGTTGAATTTCTTTCTCTATGGTCGAGCTGCGACGCGCACAGCTGCAGGAATGCCAGTGGCAGAGTTCGCACCGTGCACCGCGAACGTGCAAAGGCATTCTGCTTCACGCTGGCGTGTCTTACTGGAGGAAAGCGAGATTCGCCCGGCGACGTCGTTGCCTTTCTTCGCCTTTTAGCGCAGCAGTTGTCTTAGGTGGTGTCATCGCAAGCGAAGCAGTAGGCGATGCACTGTTGAGGCCGCAATCCATGGGCGACTAGACGCCACAGGCTAAACCGACGCTAACTGCCCACACGAGGACACAGAAGTACACAGATTTGTCTTATCTTTGGGCTCGTGAATTTAGACGTTCTTGTGTCTTTCTTTATTGTGCTTTATATGCGTTCATTGCGGTAAATTTCAGAGCAATATATACTTTTCGAAGTGCAGAAGACGCTGCGAACACGCACAATCGCTACTAATTGCAACGGTTAAGCTTGTCGAGGCGGCCAAATCGAAACGCGCCAAGCGTCTCAATGCACTGGCTTGCCCGCGATAAATTCATAAGGCCGTTGTTTTCTTTCTTTTTGGGGTTTTACGTGCCAAAACTAGTACTGATTATGAGGCACGCCGTAGTGGAGGGTTCCGGATTAATTTTGACCACCTGGAGTTCTTTAACGTGCACTACAACGCAAGCACACGGGCGTTTTTGCATTTCACCTCCATCGAAATGCGGCCGCGGCAGCCGGGATTCGATCCCGCAATCTCGTGCTCAGCAGCGCAACGCCTTAGCTGACTGAGCTACCGCGGCGGGTCATAAGGGCGTTGTATGCCACTTAGTGATACATGCTTCTGTGGCGTAATGATTTCAATATCGGGGCTTCCCTGCTAGAGGTCCGGTGTTCGAATCCTGCCATCGGACAATTTTAATAATGAGTTTTATTGTATGATTATTGTATACAGATTATATTAAACTCTATGCACGAGGCTACACTTAATTCTTTATTCTATAGCTACACCGCGTGGGAGCCTCCGATGCGATGATGATGATTTATTGGCATCCCCTTTGAAACGGGGCGGCGACAAGTAGTCACCTAGCCTGCTTGATTTAATAAGTATACTATACATGTTCTTTATCTAGCATTTTTGTATACCTCTCATTATTATTTTTCTTTTTAAAAAATTTACCTTGTGCCGCTGCCTATGATTTTAAGAGATCAGGTCGTATCCATCTTTTCCCTGCTTTTTTTCCACCAGTACTCCAATCGTCTCTTGCTGATCTCTACGGCTGATCTGTTTATGTTTCCTTCCACTTTGAAACCAAGCGCTTCTGGGAGTTGCACGTTACCTACGGTTCTCGCTGGGTGGATCCCGTCGCATTCCATCAGGATGTGCTGAGTGGTTTCTGGATCTTTACTGCAGCATGCACATGTCCCATCTAGTTCCGAATATTTGTTCCGGTATGTTTTCGTCCTTAGGCAACCGGCTCGAGCCTCAAATAGCAAGGCACTGCCCTTTGTGTTATCGTACAGATTTTCCCTTCTAATTTCTTTCTTCTCATTCTTGTAAATCTCCATTGTCCTTTTTGTTTCCATTCTTTGCATCCAATTCACGGTCTCTATTTCTCTCACTTTCTTTCTGATGACTCCTGGTTGTCTATTTGCAGTTTCGATTATCCTCTACTTGGTTGCCAACTTCCTTGACCTCTTCCTCCATTCTGTGTCTACACTTTTCATGTAGAGATACTTGTGCACCTTTAGCCGCCCATTTATTTTCATCCATGTTCCTGAGCCTTTCTTCAAAACTAATTTTGCTCTGTGCTTCCCTGACTTCAAAAGAGGCCCAACCCATGTCACCCTGCACTGCCTCATTTGTGGTATTACCGTGGGCTCCCAAAGCCAACCGGCCTACTGATCTTTGGTTAACTTCCAAACCCGCCAATATATCCGATTTTAAGCATATAATGGCATTTGCGAATGTTAGTGCTGGCACCATTACTCCTTTCCAGATTACACGCACCACCTCATACTTATTGTGGCCCCACAGTGCTCTGTGTTTCATTATTGCTGCATTCCGCTTCCCCTTTATTTTCAGATTATCTTGGTGGTTGTTTGAGTAATTCTTTCCTTCGTTTATGTGTACGCTGAGGTACTTATATTGCTTCACTATGGGTATTACTTGCTGTTGAATTGACACCACGAAGTTATTTGTCTCTTCATTAAAGATCATAATTCCTGATTTCTCTGTGCTAAACTTAAGGCCTAGATTTGTCGCTGCATTCCCACATATATTCGCAAGTATCTGTAAATCTTTTTTATTGTCCGCTAGTAGCACAATGTCGTCTGCGTACATCAGTCCGGGGACCTTCTGTTGCACCATTTGTCCATTACGCACGTAGGATAAATCAAAACCTAATTCGCTGTTTTCCAGTCGTCTTTCTATACCCTTGACGTAAAGCATGAACAACAATGGTGACAGAGGGCATTCTTGCTTCAATCCTTGGTGAATTCCCACCATTTCATTTCCTTTTCTACCTTCCCATACCACTTGTACTTGGTTGTCTCTATATATCTCCCTCAGCAGCTCCACGAAATCGTCATCTATGCCTTCGTATTGAAGAAGCTGTGACTACCGAAGCGCTCCGTGTCGGCGCTCGTTAGTGTCACGATGGAATACTTCGCTTCACCGCTCCTAGATGGCGGCGCAAACGTCCATTACATTTGTCGCCGGAAATCAGTCGTGAAATCCGGCATAAAATACTTTCCTGTTAAAAAGGCGCCGATGATTACGATACTCCCTAATGCAAAATTTGAGCGCAGCTCAATTTGCCGTGCTCTCGGCGGCGGCGCTGAGCCTCTGCTCGTGCAGCGTGTTTAGCAACAACGGCAGACGAAGCACTTCCACCGGTTGCTCCGCTCATTGTTCAGAAAGAAAGAACATGAGTGGGCGTGGGTCACGCGGAGCGCATTCCCAAGCGGGAGCGAAGTAGCGCATGCGCAGTAGGTCGCCGCCGTGTAGCATCTCTCCTGAGGCACTCCGCTTTCCTCCTCACCCTTTCTCCATACTCGCCTCCTCCGCCTTTCTCCTCGCGCTCTCTTCGCTATCGCCTTCTTTCATCCCCTGCTGCGCTCCGCATTCGCTCTTTCATCCTTCCCTGTGTTCGTTGGCTCGGTTACGAGGGACGCCGACGCTCAACGCAGGAACGGGCTGCGCTCTAAAATTATCAAAAGCTTTCACAATCACTTAGATTGAAAGAAACACCCTACATACACTCAACAAACATACAAAAACCTTGATATATAGGGTTGTAACCTATGCAAATCATGCGTAATACCGAGCTAACGTATCACCCGTGACAAGCAAGAGCTAGTCTCTGCTTGTGTTGAAATAGATAAGTTCAAAGCGCAGCGAACAAGAAGTTACTAACGCAGAAAGGCGTCACTATAATACATCGCGATGCAAACGAAACAACACACCAATGCACACAACTTGTCAATGGCATGACAGAATCAATATGACATTATCGTAGGACACAAATTACGTCACTCAAATTGCATTGTTCACGAGGAACTATTGAGGTGACTGTTCACAAGAAAATCATCCAAAGCTATCACAGCTTGTCTTTGTTTAAAGAGACCAAATCAGGTACTTCGGCCTGGGCGTCTATAATCGAAAACGCTGACACGTAACCTAAATGCCTTGCTCCTGGGTTTTCATCGCACACTCTACACCTGGGACCGAGAATACAGGTACAAGGTACTGAGAGAGACCAAGATCAAGCCTAATGTTCCAGAGTACAATATTCCAGCTTGATGACAAACAACTTCGTAAGCTCATTGTTACAGTACCTTCGTCACACATGACTGCATTATTTGATATCGTCTTTCTTTTTCTCGGCGTGCCTTTGCGGCAAATCCCACCAATAATAAAAAAAATCTGTTCCAGTAAAAAAAGATTCAAAATAAATCAAGTAATACAACGTTCAAACAAGCACTGCACCTTCGAGAACTGACGGATACAAACCACAACGGGCAATATGTTTTCTTGCGAACTTCACTAAATACAACTCTGTCGGACTCTGTGGAATGTCCTTGTGGATGCGATATGACCAACCTTGAGCTCATAAACAAGAGGTGACCGGTACGACTTGCAATCAGCCTCGGTCTCCGAACACTTCCGTTTAGAGTGATCACTTTACTATAGTCGTTTCGCTTTAACATGCGCTCGTACAGAATCACGTTCATACACACGCGGAAAATGGTCAGGAATGTGGCAGCAATTCATTAACGCTCACTATCTTTTGAAAATCCTCAAAAAAAAAAATCTCCTCGCAAATGCCAGCGCACGTATTCGCCAAATTCCGTTCATCACCTGTGCCGGAGGTTGGCCGCAGATGTTCAGGTTATTCGACGCACGCTGTGACGATCGATCTGTTTTTCTGCATACAAAACCACCATCCTCCCGCTCGCCAGAACAGGCTAAGCGCCTTGAGAACGGGACGCTCATCCAACGAGCCGAACGAATACGGTTTTCAAATGTAAACGAGTTTTGCAGTCTGTCGTTTCCGTATTTATCCGCACTGCTAGAAAATAGATTTCTTTTCTTTCTCGCATTACTTTTATGCAAACGCGATGGCTTTCTTCTTTCCGCCTACTCGACGGAGACAGTTTCTAAAGAGAGCGCAGAACGGCGAATTTGGGCCTCTGGGTGCAGTATGCAAATGAAATGTTGCAGCGGGAATAAAAAGAAAACGTGACAAAATATTTAGCTCTGAAAAACACTGAAACACATAGTCGGCTGAACGTTCGCGTTGGTTAAGCCTGGAAACAAGTTGGTATCAACGTTCGGGCAACTGCTTTAGCAAATTTGACTTTACTGACGTACATATAGCACGTAGAACAGATCTGTTCATCAGGGTGTTCAACTCCACCACACAGTATAGTCACTTTTTTATAATTCTTTATTATTTTTTTATGAATGCGACTGTTGGCAAGCGAAGACCCTCCCGTATTATGAGACTACACAACGAGCTTTCGCTGCGCTACTTCTGAAAATTATTTATCTCTCTCCTTTGCATTCTTGCTTGCGCAACGAATCCCGATAAGAGATTCCCTACTAAAGGGGCACCAACGATTGCATACAGACACTCGTGCTGTGAGGCTTCCAAGAGGCTTCGTGTCAAGCTTAGCTCGAGGCCAAGCGGAAAAAATTATTTTGGACAGAAAAGAGGCTATTCTCACTCCGTATTTATCGAATGCACCTGAATTAACGAACATCCGTGATTAACGCTCACTCTCATGACTGAATCATTTAAAGCGTGTAATGCCGACATTGCGATGATAAGTTGCCATTCCTTCTTTATTTTTTCGTAATTAAATAAGCCCATTAAACTTATTTTATGCTTGCACATTCATTTTTCTTTAGTAAGCTGTTATTTGGCATTGCGAGGTCGTGCTCTTAGCGAAAGAGGTACGTATCCAAAATAACGGTAGAATAAAAAGCATATTACAGGGCGGTATTTATTTAGTCTATCACTCAGCATTTCTAGGAGTAAAACGCTCATCCGGCCGACATGAGCACTGGGAAGCAAAAGGAGCGCGGCTCTATTTCTACTACATTCGTTGCAAATGTCACCTAAATGCAGCAGCACATGTTTGCAGCTGCGCACACTGAATGTACGGTAGTGGCCTTTCCCCGTACCAACACCACTACATTATAGGTTTGGCTTTTGAGTTCCGTCCGAGTGGCATTCTTTCAGCGCGCGCCAGTAACACTATCACATTCGTAGCATGCAATCAGTGTTTGCCCGAATGTTTGTAAGCATAAGAAAACCTTACTTGACATGTTACAGCGTTATACGTATACGAGAGAAATACTCAGGCAGATAGTTCCGAACGTCTGAAGAACTTCATGTGCGCCACAAAAACCTTTCTCACTTTGTTTATTGCCGCTGGACTCCAACCGCTTGCGGGACAGTCCGCGCAAGTGCACGTACGTACAAGGCACTGTAACCGCTAAGCCATCGCACGAAATCCTGGCAGCTATCGTTTCTGTATGACTGAAACAATCGCCACATGAGCTAATAGGCCATGTACCCATTTCTGAAACACGCGTTTCAATACGCGTGTTGGTATTAACGTCAGAGAGAGACTCTCTATCATAAATTGAAAGTGTTTGAATAAAAATAATTATTACCTTCGGCTACCTCGCACTCAGCACTAATGGACGAATTCACACGAGGACCTGATGCTGACAAAAAATAGACTTTATTTAAATTCTGCCTTGTAGACAAATGCCACCAGCAGCATTGAAGTTGAGTCTGCACTAAATTACCGGCGAAGAGTGAATGTTGAGAGAGCTGCGCACGTAGTTAACGAAAGCACCGAGTAAAAATCCGAATAGTTTATCAACGGACGCACCTGACGCCGAAATTCTTCCAGGTGACAATGCGGGTGGCGTTTGGTTTATCTTTCATCGTGCTTATCCTTTATCTTCCACTCCTTCATCGTGCTTATTTCAGTCTCTTATTAGTGTCATTTGGAATGTCACACGCACACGCACACGCACACGCACACGCACACGCACACACACACACACACACACACACACACACACACACACACACACAACTGATATGCTGATCTCACTCCGCCTCCCTTTTCGCCCACAGAATCGATACGTGTTGGTATGAGTGAATCACCTCAAAGAAAATGTACGCGACATCGTGAGTCAAGCGTACAGCTCGTTAATGCTATGTACTTCATCAATAACTAGTCACTTTATCCGACCCGTGTGCAATCTCTCGAGCACATAACTGAAGGTTTCATGGTGCCTGGCTTCACAACGTGGCAGCTTTCGAAATCCGAGACCACGTTGTTTTTGCATTCGCTTCCATGTTTTTCTTTCTTTATATTATGATACTGGGCTGTAACAGCATTGGACATTTGAATGTTTCAGGACATCACAGACCGAGAAAATTGGCTTAGCAGTAAAGAATATATGGCGCCCTCGGGTGGCATTCAGCCACCGCCTTTGGGGCACTCGGAGGAACGGACGCTGAAAGCAACTCACAGTTTAGTTGACCCAGACAACGGGCGCCAGTCTCGGAATGCTACTCGGGGGCACCATAACGAGTGAGAACAGCTTTTCCTGCGGCAGTTTTTGAGCGCCCGTCTACGTGCGCGCGGCTTTAAGCCCTCTGGCGTAATCCAGTTTCTTGCTGCCCATATTTCATGTTTATTACGTGACATCGCCTCCAACGTCATTGCTTAAGTATGTGCGTAGGGCGTCACTTTAATGCCGTGCATATTTTACGTGTACGAGATGTGAGTTGGATTAGAGCGAACGAAAGGCCGCTGGTTGGTGGTCATTAGGGCTTCTCAGTCGTACAGGACGGGAAGGGTCGTAGTGAAGCGCCCGAAGGAATCCGGCCTGGTAAGATAAAGCAGGGCAGCAGGTCGCATACGAATGACAAAGCTCGAGAGTACACGCGACTTGTATTTTATGCGGTGACATTTATCGGCAACATGTTTACGCTGTTTCCTTGCTAGAGCTAGGAAGAGTTAAAAGTATGGAGAGCGAGAGGCTTCCTGTCGGCATTTTTTCGCTAAATTATAATGCGGACGAGATATATGAGCAACGGCAATTTTCATTACAATGCTCTGGTTTGGGTACTTTGAACCTTACCCGCCGCGGTGGCTTAGTCAGCTAAGGCGTTGCGCTGCTGAGCACGAGATCGCGGGATCGAATCCCGGCCGCGGCGGCCGCATTTCGATGGAGGCGAAATGCAAAAATGCCCGTGTGCTTGCGTTGTAGTGCACGTTAAAGAACCCCAGGTGGTCAAAATTAATCCGGAGCCCTCCACTACGGCGTGCCTCATAATCAGAACTGGTTTTGGCACGTAAAACCCCAGAAAGAAGAAGACTTTGAACCTTGCGTAAGTAACGAACATGATTACCGAACTATAAATGTTTACTTCGCTCATGAGTGAGCAAAGTAATTGGGGCTAAGTGCTTTGATTGCATGGAGGAAATAGTTTCGTTCCTATGCATCACTGGTCGGCTCAACTATGCAAGATAAATTAGTGTATCAAAGTTACCTGATCGAACAGCGTAAAAAAATATGGCTGATCCCTCTTTCATGGGAATCGGTAGAACACGAAAATGAAACGTGTCTTCAAAGAAGCTGTTGCGTGTTTGCTTCATGAATTGGTCGGCTGCAGCGAAAGGCACACGAGTTGCGGGACGGCGACCGTGTTGCATGTTTGCTTCGCGCGTGGCGTCCTGTTGGCGAGCGGCGTCACAACGCGATGACTTGCCCGCGAGAAATTGATAAGAGCGTTCTAAGCCGGCGTGTCGGTCTATGCGTCCGTGGCGTAATGGTTTCAATGTCGGGCTTCTGTATACTAGAGGTCCTCCGTTTCGAATCACGCGGTCGGATACTTTCATTATTTATTACACAGTACTTCCAAGGCAAATACACCTGGTAGCGAAGCTTCCATAGAAGCCCATACGTTCAAAACATCATGGGTCATCAGCGGTTCGCGGGGCTTAGCGCCATCTGTGTGAGAAGGGAACACTTCCGGCGGAAGAAAAAAATAATTTGACGTCATGTCTGTTAAAAACATGTGACGTAATTTTTTTTTCTCAAAGGTGCGAAATTTGTTTTTGGAGGCCTGCCATTAAAGCTGTATATTCAAATGCCCCGCCATTCGACTTGATGGGCGTTCCGAGCTTTCAGTGCGAAAAGCGATGCAAGAAAAGGTCAGCCGTACGTACGGAGGTCGAAATCGCATCCCTGCACAGAACATACTTGCTTTGGAGGCCGACTAACGCTTTGGGCGTAGAGTGCTCGTTCTTTCGTCGGTTGCCAAGCCCGTCGGCCAGCGCTGTCGCACGAAAACAACTAAATTAAACAATTATCTTGCGATCGCAACTCACTACTTCTGACTGAACAGGTAAAGAAAGAACGAAACTACCCGTGTCACCAAATTCAGACAAACGTGGACAAACAAATTAACACAACATGTGAGGGGGGCGTATTGTAACAGGTGAACTTTACGAGCGCGCCTTTCTGCACACTTCAGCAGCTGCATTGCATTGCAAGTGATAGCGGCGTCAACGCCTGCCGCTATCGACGGACGCTCTTACGGTGGGCGCTGAAAAAAGTGTAGTTATTGATAGTGATCAAGTAAAATAGAATTGTCTCTTTTCTCGCCATGCGTATATACCGTATTTTTCTGCGTATAACCCGCACCCCTAATTAGAACAGCCGGGAAAGAAAAAAAAATATCTGCGCGTATAAACCGCGGAAATAACTGCGTGCAACAACGCTCAAATATTTGCAAAAAGAGTCCATCCACGGATGCACGACTCGTGCATATAGTATCTTCGGCCAGCGGCTCTTTTCCACCCTCTTCAGCGATGCTGATAAAGCTGGATTCATATACGACGGACGTGATCGCGGACGAATCAGTCACTTGACATTTGACGTGAATCGGATCGCTTAGCAGGTGGAGCTAGCATTCACGCGACAGAGGATGACGGTGCGGCCGGAGCAGCCCTCGCATGGGCAACGGCGATTTCTCTCTCCGCCGTAGCGCGAAGCGCGTCGCGTGGACCGAGGGAGCGCCGCGGGAACGGGTGACGTGCGAGTTCGCCGGCGCGGCGTGCACAATTCGCAAAATGCCGACCCGTAAAGAGAAGGAGAATGGACGACCATGAAGGAGGGGAGAAGGGAGCTTGAGAACGCAGTGGTGGGGAGAGGGTGGGATTCCCTAGGAGACAACGAAACTAAATGGCGCAGAACTTTGCCTCGAGGTGTGGCTACACGGCAGCGCGCGCAGCGCTGCCGTGAGGCCACACACACCTCCAAGAAAAATTCGCGTTACCCGCACCCCAACTTTACTGTTAACGTTTTTGAATTTTTGGTGTGGGTTATACGCGCAAGAATACGGTACAATCTATTAGCAATTTTATTTTCGTTGAATGAATCTAAATGTGTCTCGCCTTAAATAAAAAAACGCTTTTTTTTCTTTCCCAATGTTTGTTCCCTCCAAACATAGTCGCGCTTCAATCGCTGCTTCCATAACCACCCTTGCTGATGTCGGTGAAAATTCGTTCTGAACCGCTTCTCGCCCGAAGCTTCACGACCTATTTGGATCGACCTTGGTACTTCGTTGAAAATGACGAGTTTACAAAGTCACGAAGCCGTTTACACTTGGTACATTATTATGTGGTTACACCGCGTTGGAGCCTCCACTGCGCTGTGACTATACTGAAGCGCTCCCTGTCGGCGCTCGTTAATGTCACGATGCAATACTTCGCTTCACCGCTCCTAGATGGCGGCACGTCACATCCGTTACATCTGTTGCCGAAAATCTGCGGTGAAACCCAGCATAAAACACTTCCGTGTTAAAAAAACACATTAAAAGGAAGCGTTAGCTCGGGCCCAACTCCGATGCAGCTCATTCAAATATATATATAAAGAACTTCAAACATTTAAAAGAAAAAAGAAGGAACCGATGGCAACCGATGGAAAAAAGGCCAATAGTTGAACCCTACGTACATAAGGTTGCGCACAACCTTAAGAAGGTAGCGAATAGGTACAATTTCCCGGTGGTCCTCTCTGCACCAAGAAAGTTGTCAGGCCTGTGCCCGGGGATTTCAAGAGCGCCTGAACCGTCTATATGTGGCAAGAGGCATGTAAAGCCCGACGTCACCTGTGCGGTGGGTGTGGTTTATGAAATTCCGCTCAGCTGCGGCAGGGTTTACATCGGCCAAACGTGCCGATGTGTTAACGACAGAGCGAGAGAGCATCTACTTTCCATTAAGATTAACCTCTCGGCACATTTACCTGTGCACTGCAAATCCTGTAAATGTAAGGCAAGATTTAAGAAGATCAGCATTCTGGTTAGAAGCAACGAGGTGCTGGCACGAGAAATGCTGGAGGCATATTACATAAGAAAAAAAGATATCTGCATTAGTGATATGTTGCCGGGTCGCCTGAACCCCAATGAGATGGCTCACCGCCGTGCGCGAGAACTCACGCGCCGCGACGGGGGTGGGACCTCTGCGAGTTCGGAGACTATTGGCCATAGTGACCCTCTACTTACGTTCCATGAAATTACGGCATATTACAAAAGGGAGCGGCGACGTTTTCCACCTCCCCATCCTAAATTGAGTAGAGCACAGTCCCGTACGCTCAAGATGCTTCAGACGGGTTCGTACCCATCGAGAGGCTTCCTGAGTAGACTACACACAGAGATAGATCCTCATTGTCCGGATTGCGGGGAAGAATTCTGTACTTTAGCTCACATGCTCTGGCAGTGCCCTGTGTTACACGACTTCAACAACAGCGAGGACTGGGAGAAGGCCATCACGAGCACTAAACAGGAAGACCAGTACAAGGCTGTCCAGAGGGCCCGTGAGAGAGCAGAGAGGCATGGCCTCCTGGCTCCAACATGGGATTAGCCAACAGCTAGCCAGGGGCCTCTCTGGGGCTCCGATGGCTGGCTCCTCAGGACCATAATAAAGTTCTTTGTCTGTCTGTCTGCATTAGTGATACGTCAGTGGTGTTGCGCGGCGCTGAGTTTGAATTTTTTAGATGTTTTTTAAACTAGCACATGTTTCCTATTGACTCATCTAGGGTGGTGTGATGCAAGGATCCTTGCCGCTCATGGTGGCTTGGCTATATATTGCGATGCTTTCTCGGAATAAAGTTAGTTGCGAGTGACGCTCTTTCCTTTCGCCTGTCTTTTCCTTGGTGTGTTGCGTCTTTTCGTTGTATGGGGCACAGATTGGCTGCTTTCGATGTCCGATGAAGAATATTAAAGAAGTACATCACTACGAGGTCATCCCAACCAAACACGGGGCCCCACTAGGGCCGTAGAATAGAAAATAAAAACTCGTCCAAAACAGTAACCGTAAGTAGAAATGCAATATGGCTGACTGAAGAAGACATGCATCAATCGATTTTTTTCTACTTTTTCGCGCACTTTGTACACTCCCTCACGCGTATCAGTTGTGCACTTATGTGCGTTTTGGTTTGAAATTTTTCTATAAGCGGGTGCCAATGCCCTTCATTTTCCAAAGTGTTTCTTGGTAAGAGTTCTCCCGCAGCACCAATCGGAAAATCTTATTTATATAATACAGGAGTTCAATTTCACTGGTGACTCCATGACCTTTTTTTTTTTCTTTCTTATGATTATAACTGCCATGGTGCCAAGAAACGGTAACTACTGCTTTAATCATTATTATACTCGAAGCAGAAAACGAATGGGGTTGCACGAATTCTCGCGGGCCACATTTTCTTTTTTTTTCCGCACAGACCATTCGCGACTCCGAGGGTGTTGTTTAACGACCTGTACAATTGGATGTTTTCTTCTTTCTGGGGTTTCACTTGCCAAAACCAGTTCTGATTATGAGGCATGGAGGACTCCGGATTAATTATGACCACCTGGGGTTCTTTAACGTGCACTACAACGCAAGCAGACGGGCGTTTTTGCATTCCGCCTCAATCTAAATGCGGCCGCCGCGGTCGGGATTCGATCCCGCGATCTCGTGCTCAGCAGCGCAACGCCTTAGCTGACTCAGCCACCGCGGCGGGTCAGAATTGGATGTTTTGGGCGTCTAAGAGGGAGAAGAGGGAGGGGGGGGAGGGGTGGGGTCTATAACCAGAAAACTTGTGTAGCGTTCTTTGCGACCGCCATTTGCGATTGGGCATTGTCAGGACAATAGTCTCGATATATATCGATCACCTATCACTATCATGAGCGGCAGGCGCCAAAACCTGGACCAATGAGGAAATTTGCTTATGTTAGGTAAAGTGCGTGACTCGGGGCTATAATTCGTTTTAAGATATGGTGTCATTGTTTTTTCTATCCTTCTGGGAGCTGAAGTGTACTTATGCATATGGCGGCGTGCTCGGGGGGGGGGGGGGGGGGGGGGGGTTATCAGTCGCGTCATGAACCCACATAGCACCACCGCGCCTTGTGGAGCAGTTTACAAATGGACTGTAACGTACAGAACTTCAGCAAGACGTCAATGTGTATGCTGACTTCAGTAATTCTAAACGTGAATCTGCACATCCTTCGCGGGTGGGCTTATTTGGTGATGCAGACATAACGTGTACGAAAAATTCAAATGAAATAACTAACACGTGGCTAGGTAATTAACAATTTATTTGGTAAACTTACTGCATATTGGCACGGGAGTAGAAAGTTTTGTACAGCAGGCCGGATGACATGTGCCAGATGGCACGGGACAACAAAAAATATCATGAGCCATTCCACTCTGTGAAGGCGGATGGCCAGCGAAGCTGTTCAGCACACGACACAGAGGTGACACAGAATTTTAACAAAGGTACGAACACATTTATTGTCTTGATCGGTGGCCATCGTGAAAATAGGTAAGCACATATATTCTCGTATCACCTCTATTATTATTATTATATTAATTCCATCATATTCGCGTATAGTCCGGACTCCCGCGTAGCAACGCGTCTACAAAGAGCGACAGCAGGAACAGAGACGAGAATGCAATCGTCGCCGGCGGGTGGCAAACACCACTGATGAAGATAGTGCAAAAAACGCCAAGAGCATGCGGGACGTCGCTCTTCGTTGGAGCATTGCTCCTCGGGAGTCCGGACTATACGCGGCCTCCCCATTACGACCACAGAAGAGAAGTGAAATTCAAAATGGAGAATGGCAACATGTCTTTCTGGTTTTTTATAGACATTCGCGTGGACGACGGGACCGCCGCCCCGAGGTGCCGGAGGAAACTAGACACGCGTGACGTTTCGATGGCACCGCCACCACGGTAGAGTGGAAGGAAAGGAAACTAGATATGCAAGCACTTGGAACGCCGACAAAGAGAGGGCGGTGCGAACGTAGACATGGCCGACTTGGGTCGGCCTTTTGGGCTAAGATCCGATCGTAGTATGTATTCTTACCCTTGTGCCTGGGACCTCTTTGGGTCCCAGGTGGGACAAGGGTGGTTATAGGGCGCGTGACAGGTCCCGGAGCCCACCACCCGGAGTCCACAGGGGTATGTGTCATTGCGCTTGGACCCTTCCTGCACTATCAGCAGGATCGGCCCACATTTTTTTTCCATGAGTATCGGCCCATGAATATATTCATTACCAGATTTTTGCATTTATCTTTTTACATATTAACTTCTTTATTTAATTTTGCTTTGGAACACAGAGAAATAAAGTAGCCTGGGTACTTTCTACTTCCACTTCTCCAGAGCAACCAATTTTTAACAGAACAGAACGTAATACATCTGTCAGAAGTACACTTTCTATGGCCATTTCGCCAATGCGCATCGCATTCAGTGTTGGTCGACGGCTTCTACCCGATAGTTTCTAGTGACCAGTGACACAGATGGTCGGGGTTTGCGAATGCCCGTTGAAATCTCAAGCACCATATTGTCACTTGTAGTAGTGGGAACAGGGCAAGCGCAGAGGCGCAAGAAGAAAGAAGTCCGCGTGCTAACCACCCTGCTCGATAGTTAGCTCTCGCCGCCGTTTTCTCCAGAGCCCAGCTGCTCTCAATAAACGTCGTCAGCCCCCTTTGAAAGCGCGTGGCAAAGAAAGAAGTGCGCGTGCTAATATACACCAGCGTCGCGCTTTATAAAGTGGTTACATGAGCATGTGCACGCTTAGAAATTCTAAGATAACGTGTAAGATCTTGGATTGCGTAAAATTTACATTGCAGCGCAAGCTTTCATATTGAATTTATTCTCTCCATATACGCAATGCGACCTCCGCAGATTTGCTAAACTGTAAACCAATGTCCCCTCTTTTCCCCACGGTGTAAGAAGATAGGTGCTCCGACGGCGCGCCCGCGCTGGGGCGAGAGAGCGGCCACTTCGTGTGACCGGAAGTGAGCGCCGCCGCTAGGGGCAGCACGTGTTCAGGAGGCCTTGGAGCCGCGGCACAAGAGTGGATAAGTTACGACCTCCGTCAGAATTTAAACACCCATACCTAAATATAAGCAATTTTTCGTTATTCAGACGCCAAATCCTGAGCAGGTAGAAGGTTTCATGCCACTTACTGCCATCATTTCCAACTTGAGAGAGACGCGTCGTCTGCTCGAGCAGACGGCGCGCTGCGCTTGCCGCTGCTAGGTAGCCGCTGCTCGCCGCATCGGAGTCATTCGGAATGTCAGGGACGCTCCTCAAACCAAATAGAGCCCTTTTAAGCAGGCGAACGACATATATGCATCGAAAGAAACCTCTGCCGCGCGTGCGCCCATATAAGCGCCAGCAAAGCGAGCGAAAAAGTGGCCCCCTGAACAGGTGCTGCCCCTTGCGGCAGCAGCGTGCGTAGAGTCACACTAAGTGGCCCCGCCTCGCGCCGCCGTCAGATCACCTACCTTGTTACACCGTGATTTTCCCTTCCTGCTATTCTAGTATTTTATTTTTATTTTCTAAAAATTTTCTGAAAATTTTACTTTCGTGCTTTTGTTTAGCGAGTTTTCTGTTCCCTTTGCCGGTACCGTCACCGAAAATTCGGCACATAAACATGGTCCCAAACATGAAAACCGTGGAGCGAAAGTGACTGATGAGCCTGCGATGACTGAAAAACGTGCAGCTACAGGAAGACATGAAAGCACGGCAACTGTGAAAGCGTCAAATGCAAAGCATCGTCCAACGCCGTCGTGGTGATTCATGGCGCATCTCTGTAAAGTGTGATGACTGAGTGATGACACGTCGCGCCGTACAGATCCAGCGTGGAGAAACTTTTCCAGTGCCTTAAGAATAGCGTCGCTATAGTGAGAGGCCTGGATTATCACTAAGGCGCACTTAGGTCGCCAAACTTTCCGTTTGTTCATTTTGAACCCTTGTACACGACGGCGAATTATCGTTGAATCTGAGCTACGTAACGTCGTTTGATTGAAGCTTTGGTCGAATACGGCGAAGCGCAAGTGTTGAACTACATTACATAGAAACTCCCATTGCGGTTTGTGCGAAAGAGGACATATAAGTTCCCTCCATTCCCCGTCTAGTTCTTTATTAAAGTTTGATACTCCGAATCAAATATACCGATGCATTTGGTCGCTTTTTTTATTCCAAGTGTTTACTCATTGAGAGTTTCCCGCATCTAACCTAACCTAAGCTAAGCTAAACTAGCCTAGGACCATCGTTCTAAACACAAATAACTATTTCAGTAACCGTGATGCAAATTCGCTAGAGCGAACTAGTTGGTTAGAACTGGTTTTGACACGTAAAACCACGGAAAGAAGAAGAAGAAGAGCTAGTTGGTGATCCAGGATGCAAATTCACAGTGCTGAAACAATACAAGGATGAGAGGAACATTAACGAGGACAACCGCTGTTTGTGCTAAACTAATTTTTATTTCATTCTTGATTTCAAGAAGTAGTTGGAAGTCAGGGCTTTTCCTGGTTCATGTTCTTCCCGTTATTGTCTTGTTTCCATGCTGTGAATTTGCATCACGGATCACCAGCTAGCGCGCTCACACACTTGGCTTAATTCAGTAACCATCGAAATGCACCATTTGACACTGGCGCGCATGAATGATCCTCGAAAGCTTATTTTTTAACGAAGAAGGCACTCAGCTTCAGAATGGCTCTCAGTACGTAGATACAGTGACAGACCAGAAGCAAACATAATGTTAATATTTTTTTAAAGAAGAGACATTGTCTACACTGTGTGAAGGACATGAGACAGATCATAATTATGCGCGTTTTAGAATTGTTCATGGGCATTTGCCATTCTGGCATTTAGGAAACCGCTTTCAAACTCTTAACACCTATAGACCTTATTTATTATGTGTCTGTGTGGACCAGGAGGTATATTTTCGGGGAATTTACCTGTCGGGTTCCAGCGAAAGACTCAATGGTGGCAGGATGCTTCCGAGAAGCAGGTACAGTGGCGGCTGAAGTCAGCATTGGGATGCGACGCTAACATGGACAGGCTGGTGTCATTGATGCATGATGAAGTGGTACGGGAAAACAATCTGTTCGTCTCGCTGGAGACTGCTGAATGGAAATTTAGAAAGCACTGCTGTGTTCCAGACACCCCTGTGACCTATGTGAAAGGAGGACGATCTTTTTTGCCTATATGAACCTTCTGAGGGTCACTGAAGGAAATGTACACGAACGAAATCACCGAAAACATTCGTCGTCTTTCATGCTCTTCGAGGGCCAGTATATAGCTTTTTTGTCTGTGTTCTTACTTTATTTTAATACTTTTGACGAGGGGGCGGAGCTCAATGGCATATTTGCGGAATAATGGTCGCGAAGGTTGCTCCGCAATGTCAAGGCATGGTCAGGGCACTCTTCCTTGTAACTACTGCTGGCGCAGCGCTGATATATATCACGAAGCCTCTGGCATGCAACAAGTGGTTGGTGAGGAAATGATGCGGACCATGCAGTAGTGATAGCGGAGGTGCCAACCAGCAACACACGGGTCCATACCATGAAGCCATTTCTGCCTATTGATCAGGTTTCACAGTTTTCTCGTCTACGAACAATAAGTTATTGACAAGTAGCTTCCGCGATTATGTTTATTATTACAAATGGCCGGTGCCTATACTTACAAACTGCTCTTGAGTTCAAATATATTTGCGAATTCGAGCCCTTGCACCTAGGACTGTATTCAAAAAAAGTTATTACGCTAGAAATGTTCGTAAAAACCGATTACAGTCAATCGTGATGTCGGACACATTATTAACGAATGCGGTTGGCCAAAGCAAACAGCATTTACGAACGAAAAGCTTTGTAAGCTTGGCTCCTTTATCGCAATTTCAACACAATTACGCGCTTGGAAAAAAAAAGAAATGGCCTTGACGTGGTACATGCTTCAAACTTTCAGTATATATACAGTCTATTAGGTCTACAATTGCAGCGTTAACCGAATATACGAGGTCTGTTAGAAAAGTATCCGACCTTTGGCCGAAGAAAAAAAAAACTGGCATAACTGGAGCGCTGGAAACCTAATCACCCTCAAAGTAGTCTCCTTGGGACTGCACACACTTCTCCCAGCTTTGCTGTCATTGTAGGAAGTATTCCGAGGCCTCTTTCGGAATGGAGTTTAGCTCAGCTGTCGTTGCAGCCATGATGTCCTCTCTTGCCTGAAATCGCGCTCCTTTCAATGGCCTCTTGATTTTGGGAAACAGCCAGAAGTCGCAGGGGGCCATATCAGGAGAGTAAGGAGTAAGGGATTTTCGCCAAAAAACTCTGAATCAAGTGCGAAGAATGTGCAGGAGCATTGTCGTGATGAATACGCCAATTTCCTGTTGACCACAACTCCGGTCTCTTGCGCCGCATAGCATCACGTAGGCGACGGAGGACATCCCTGTAGTACTCTTTAGTGATTGGAGGACCCTGTGGTGTGTACTCGTGGTGTACCACACCGCGGGAGTCAAAGAAAGCAGTCAGCATCACTTTGACGTTGCTGCGCACTTGGCGGGCCTTCTTCGGTCTTGGTGACGTGGAATGCTTCCACTGTGACGACTGGAACAGCTAGTTCAGATTAAGCGTAGAGTTAAGCAGGTAACGTAGTGCATAGAGCATATAACCGGTAGTCCAGATTGTAGTAGAATGGTTGCCAAGAGAAAAGGAAACGCAGCCAACGGCAATGATGAGGTTAGGAGAGTTGCAGACGTAGGATTGAGTCAGCTGGTGCAAGTCGCTAGGAGACGTCTTCGTCTTGCAGTGTAGGCAAAGTGGTATAATGATTTATGTTTCTGTTGCCTCTGCGAAACATTCGTAGACGACGTAACTCTGGGGATGCACCGCGCATACTGCGCACCATGCTTGAAGCGACGCGCTGTCAACTCAGGTGAGATCCCATTGTGGTTCGCAATCTCCGCTGGCGTGCAAATTTAGCATACCCTGTCGTTCGGTGTTTGGACTCCACTTAATTATGTTAGCTTTTGTTTTATTTCCAATAATTTTAATTCAATCGTAAATTATTCCTCTGTTTTGTAACCAGGCTTTCAAAGGAGCGAAGAAGCATATTGAGCTCACGGCGCGACGTTAGGGATATAGCAGACCCCCTGCGTTGGCTTGGACGTGACGTGAGATCTTCGAGCGAATCGGACGCTTATAATGTGACTATGTTTGGGAACTTCATGCACATTTCGGTAGGTCCGTAGGTATCTAACCTATTTCACGCCAATTCGGGCAAAAGGGTGTGTGCCACTGGCTAGATGCCCGAATAGACAATTTGGGGTATTGGGTATATGCAACTGGGCATGTGACACTTGTTATGTGGACATTCTTGGCCAATCCTCAAGAATAGGCATGTGCTACTAGGTAGGTGCTCGGATAGACAAGCAGAACAAAAGGAAAGAAGAAGTCGCCAATAGAAAATTGAGGAAGTCAGTGACAGAGAAATGAAAAAGTCGGCAATAAATGTGGCCGAGTGAGGAGAAATAAGTGAAGTTAACAGAATGTCGGTAACAGAAAATTCTAGAAGTCAGCTACGTAGGAGGGAAGACTTTCGCATCACGGTGTGTCGATTGCGTCTATGCTAATCGCATTAAGGTGGACATTTATTGTGAGATGGGTTCTGCGCGAATTTTTTAATATATACTTTTGCCTCGGTGGTGTCCCAGGAAATCAGCACCTGCAGCTTGACTCGATTAGTGCGGTCTGTCTGCGTCGTCGCCGATGCCGCGAGCGCCGAGAAAGTCGTGTACGCACAATGTTTCCGCCAACCGAGCGCTGCCGTCAGACGGGTCGTAGCCGATGCGCCGCCGCTGCATCCAAGGCCGCGGCACATGCTGCTCGGGAGACCGAGGGAGGAGGATGTCCGATACTAATGGGACACCGTTAGAGACGAGCGCGCGGTGAGGGGGATCGAACCTTAATTAAAACGACTGGCAGCGTCGCCCGTCGTGCCGGCGACGCACGTTCTCCACAAATGCGCGACGCGGGCAAAGCGCGAAATTAGTTCACCTATTAGCAGGGATCACGCGAGACTTTGGGCGAACACAAAGTGGGAAGGGAAGGGCGGGGGAAGGGACACTGGCTTCTCTTCTTGCGACATGTGCGCTCTCCTTGCGACACGAAATGTTCTGCTGAAGATGCGGGCCATTGCTTCTGAAACGCTCAGCAGAAAGTAAGAATAGCTTTAAAAAACAACGTCACCTTGCTACCATTGCTTACAATTGCTGCAGTCATGCGCCTATGAGCAAATAAAAAACCGTCATATGAAGGTGTGGTGTACTTTACATCTCGCTTACTGACTCGCGTGTGGCTCACTAACGCTCTACCATATGGGTGTACGCATCGTACCATTGTTATTTCTTGCATGTAGACGGAATCATCGCGGGACGTATTTCGTTCGCTTCGGCCTCCGAAGTTAAAAACACTTGTCGTCACGAATATACGGCGGCAATCTGGGCTCGTATTCACAAAAAGCTCTTAGGCTAGAATTGTTCGCAAGGGAGAATTTTGGCCAATCCGGATGCTGGACATATCATAAGCGAAAGTGGCTGGCCAATGGTAAACAGCACTTAAGAACGAGAAGCCTTGCGAATCAGACCCTTGATTCTCTATTCCTCATTTGAACAGATACATCCAGCAGGAAACTGGTTTATTTTTCTACGTCCATTCACCGTCCTTATTAATCAAATTTGTAAAAGAAATTGTTCTGCAAATCTGCTTTGTAGAGCTGAGAGTGAGTGTGTGTGTAATACGCACACCGCAAGGCACCCATGCCGGTGTACTAAAGACGTATTCACGCCTCCGGCTTCGATACTACTGGCGCGGAATCTACCGCTTCGTTTGGCAGTACGTCCACTCGTGCTGCAAGTGCCAACGCCCGAAGAGCCCACCTCACAAGATTACAGGGCCGCTCCAACCATTGCCTTACGAACACCTGCTACAAGTGCGGAAAGTGCTTGCACTAAAAAGTATCTCTGAAAGCAATAATGATAGTGATCGTTATTTGTTTTTTTTAGAAATACAAACAAACACATAAGAACGGGAGAGGAGGAAGAAAAGGGAAAAGCTGACACGCAAAGACTTAGCAAGACTTGGACGAAGAAGACAGCATGGCAGTAAGAACGGTGGAAAATAGAAAATTGTGGCCAGGTCCTGCAACACGAAAGAATGAAAAAAAAACGTGAAAAAGAATAGTAGGTTGTCAATGGTCTCCTCAACGGCGGCAATAATCAAAGTAAAGGTATAGTCCATCAATAATATGCTCTCTTCTAGTGATGCGGCTAAACCCTACTCGTCATAATAGCAAGCTTTCTTTTTTTTTCCCCTTGGCGCTATCGTCAGGCTATCCTCGGCGGATGTTTAATTTAGTTGCACATTGGGAGGGGCCTTGCGCATGCAATCGCCAGAACGCTATGTGCGACTCAATCAACATATGTATCTACAATACATAACTGGCAGCACGCAAAAGTCGCCACGCGAACACAATAAAAAAACCAAGTGCCCGCTTTTTTTTATGCCCGGTTCCATACCGTGTCTTGTAGAGGGTGATGACAGGCAACCCCAATTTGACCTAACGTAGCAGATAACCTATAGCTCACAGCTGCAGGAGGTCAGAACAACAGCTAAGTGCGCACTTGCGTGACCTAACCTTTTCAGCTTTTTTTATTGGAGTCCACATATGCAGTCTTCGGTGATTATCAGTAATTTTGAGAAAAGCTAAATTTCAGTGATTGTTTGGCCCATATGACGGAGAGGCCGCATTGGTGCGATGGAAGGCTTCCACCATGGTTGAAAGGCCGTCAGCAGCTTTTACGGAGACGCTAAGCGTCTAGGCAACCAATTTTTACATATTTATCGGCGGCAACCCGAACAAGAGGCAGCAACGCTACTGTAGCCAAGATCGTCCACAACGAGCGGAAAGCAGAAGGCATCGTTTTTCCCTAGGATAATTACAGAATGGAATAATCTTAGTAACGAAGTTGTTTCACAGTCATCCTTGAACCTTTTAGCTGCACAGATCCAGTAGTGAGTGTCTGAATTCTATTACATGTGCTCCTGCTGTTTATTTCAATCACTGTAGCGATTCTCCACTCGTGATCAGCTTGAATGTAGCGCTGATTTCATTATATGCCCTTATGCCTGTTTATTGCAAAGCGTTATCTTGTCTGAAAGCGTGTACTCGCCTTACCTGCTTTATATTTATTTGTTTTGCTGATTTGTACATTTAGCAAATGTATACCCACCCTGCTAAAACCCTATGTTAGGGTTGCAGTAGTCATAAATAAAAAAAATAAAATAAAAATAAAAATCTATGGAGTGTGCCCTGTACGCACAGCTTGCAACTTGCGCACTCATCTGCATCCGCACGACGAGCGCCAGGCTTTTGCGTTCTGCGTGCGCTCACTTCTTACTGGCAAACGCTATGTGCAAGCAATGTGCTTATAATATTACACGTAAAACTGCTTATCAAAGACGAAGAAAGCAATGAGGGGTCCATTTCCTTGTTTACATAATTCACGGAGTGAGTACAGTTACACGTTTCGAAAATGTCAAGGCAGTAAGGCGGGCTATTTGGTTGGTAGAGCTTGTATTCATATTCGCGGGGCAATATTGCATCAGACACGCACGCAAAGAAAGACACGAAACAGACAGGACGAGCCCTGGTCGAGAGGAGTGAAAAAGTGGTTGGCCCGAAATTGTAATAAATGTGAGCAGAAACAGGCCGTTTTAGGTCATCAGCAAGCAGGCGGGTCAGTTGGAGGCCTATCGTGCACGGCTAAGGGGCAGATGGCTTTATTGAAGGCATTCCTACAAACTGGCATAGAACAGCGTGAGAAGCAGAAAGAATAAACCTTTGTTATGCAAGCCACAGTAGCGTATAACGTCGATTCGCACCTTGCGCCAAACTCTTAGGTTTGGCGCAAGGTGCGAAACCAAAACACGTTTGCGCGAAGTACATCTTTACAAAGGACCAATTTCTGTAGCTTGTAGCAACAAATGACGCGCACAGCGGAATCTAAGCAGGTTTCACCTTTAATCCCTGGAGGTGAGCTCAAGTGCTGACTTCGGAAGTCTCTTCTAAGGAGCCGTTAAAAAGGGCTTTTAATTTATTTTTTGCCCATAGACTGTGTGGCCGTCGAAACCTCTGGAAACAATATATTACGGTTCCTTACCAGCTTCTTTCGTTGACGATGGTGGTATAAACGCCTTGGCTTAAATCTTAGAGGCGCTTAGGACGCCACCATGCACTACCAAAGGAAGAAGCGAAAAAGCATGTTTTTGCGCAAATAATTGTAGTCCATTATTAAAATTAACGAGAACGGATGAACGGGCTTATTGTCGGCTTGACTATATAGTTTAAGTAGAGAAGATACGTACAAGATAGCAGAATACTTGCTTTATTTACAAGTGCAAAGCCTTCCTGCTAGATTCTGGCACAATGGCGTCAAAAAAAAAAAAAAAAAAAACTCTTTGCGAGTTGACTTGTACATAGTAGGTACGTACATCTCGAAGGCTGGCGAAGATCGTAAAAGTACTGATACAGTCATAGACCATGCGGAGCTACTCCGTTATCATCGTGGAGCTTTTTGTGCAATTTAACTAATAAGGTAGGCACAATAATAGGGAAATTATGAAAGTAAAAATTTACATCCACCCCTATGTAGCCCGAAGCTCCAAAGGAAACCCACACGGGTTTCTCAGAAACAAAACTTCGTAGTTGAAGAACAAATTCGTCGTGGTTCGGGATTCGAACTCGGTCGCATTTTTCTTCAACTACGAAGCATTGCTGCTGAGAAACCCGTGTGGGTTTCCTTTGGAGCTTCGGGCTACATACGGGGGGATGTCAATTTTTCCCTTCACGAACCATCCTCCACCTTGCAGAATTCAGCAGATCTGATTTGCAATAGAGAAATTATAGTGTTGCAGGCTCGTGGCGGCGCTACTGGAATTCGTATCTGGAACGCTGCAAAGCTCCTCTCCATAAGTATTGCTTATCTTGTCTTTGCCTCTCACTTTTTCTGATATCGGTGGTTTGGCCGCCCTCAGCTATTGTTCTGCGGTCGAGATACTGTGGAGCGGAACATAGAGGCTGCAGTTACGAATCCTTGTCGCGCACGCGGCGGGCCGCTTGTTGTTGACAGCGGCAAAGCACAAAACCACTTTTGTAGGAATGCTCCTATGCACATAGAAGAAGGTCTACGAGCAATTGTAGCGATCGTGTGAGGCTCCTTTTTCTCTTGTGATGCATCTTTTTGCACGACAGTTCAAAATTGTCAACCGATACCAACTCGCCCAGTTTTGTGTTTGTTTGTTCTTCTTGTTATTATATATATTTTTGCCAAAGATGTAAATGTTTTTCGTACAGTCGCTGAGCACGAGGTCGTGAGTTGAACGTCCCTCCGCAAAGTCTACCTTTTGAGGAAAGGGGTATACGCAAAGGCGCACTACTAGAATATCGATATAGCCTATACCTCAATGAAACCCACAATTGATTCGATCATTCAGATGCACTCTACCATGGCGTCAGTAGTAGCCCAGATGTATCTTTGTGTATTAGGATGAGTCAGCCACCCAACTGAACAACCGTCCAATCGAGCAATAGTGATTGCAAGCGCGCTTCTTGCTGCAGGGATGGGCCCTGACATTACACACTCATCATTGGCCAACACGGAACTTCACTTTTATTTTTTTCCTCCTTTTACCACCGGTGTGCTTGTGAATGTACCCTATGCTCCCGCAAAAGGAAGCCAGTGAATGTTAACCCTTTTCAGTGACGCATCAGAACCCGTCATGGCGAAACACAAAACAGCGGTGGAAAGAATTGCGAAGGACCGAAGCGACATTGCGAAGTCCTGGAAGTTAGATATCTTTTGAACAGGTATATTACAATGGCAGGCGTGATATTCCATTATATGCCCTCTAACACCACTACTTGATATTAACGAGATGAACACCAAAGCTCACTTTTCATTATGCAAAGAAAGAAGAAATAAGATGACAAAGAGAAATGTACGCTCATTTTTCAGCGTTACTCCGTTACACGGTATAAGAGCATCTTCGAAAAATGTACGGCTGCCTTGGGAGGTGTGGGAAAAGAAAAAAAAACGAAAAAAAAAACGAGATGTAGTGGAAGCCTCAGCTCGAAGCGCATCTTGATTATTCATGCGGTTCTAATCACGAGCAGTGACCAAGCTAATCGGTTTCTATCCTGGCAAAAACTGAGCTAAACGTTCATTGCGATGATAGATATCGTATTACTGGTTGTCTTTTATTCAAGTCTATATGGCCCAGTAGTTCTTTTTTTTTTCTAGAATACCCTATTTTACACGAGCACTACATCTCTAAATTCTACATTTCATTTTCGGAGCGTTTCTTACTGGTTTTTATTTTTTCCGACTCTTTAAAGCAAACAGGCGGACATGTTGTCTCGTTCATACGTACGTTCGCATAGACGTCAGCTGTCTCGCAATCAACAAGTTTGAGGAGAGGGGCAGATGAGCAGTGCTGTTCTTTAAAAATAAAAAAGGAGGATATGAAGAAGGAAGTGGAGCACAAGAAGAAGAAAGCAAAAGCAGTATTTCTTCTTTTTTTTTAATATCACCTTCTGAATCAGAAACTCACCCAAATTTAACTCTCACACTCCGCAAAAAATGGCCTTCAGTTCGCAGAAACTCAAGTTTAGTGGTTTCACGCAAGTCGTTAAAATTTCTCGTAAGACTTCCGAAGCGTAAGTAAGACTATGCAGTGCAGCTACATTTTCTTCTGGCGCCATAATCTGTCCCCGAGCACTGGAAAGCTTTATAGCTGCGGCTTCGCCATATAACCTGCCGTGAGAAAAAAAGATTATAGACGTGCATCGGCAGCTACGTGTGTGATGTACAACCGATCGTATCAGTTTTCGCAGCTCTTCGCAGAGTTCGCTACCAATTTTCTCCTGGCCCTGCCCCAGAGGAACAGACTGTCGTAGTAAAGAAAAAAAGGAACTGTAATAAAAGAAGAAGAAACATTCAAATGGTGTATAGCGATTGCGAATCTGTGGGCGCGACAACAACACCGCAGTAACCCGCCCTCATTTTCTGCAGACGCCGGAGAATTGCGTAACGTACGTGGCTCCTGAATCGTAGCTTTGGGCATGAAAAGGACAAAAGTAGCAATACCGAAAATCCCTCGTGGACACCGTCTTTCCCATCTTCTTTTTCTGTATCTCGCCCTAGAAATGTCGAGGTTTTGCAACGCGCATCCCCCCTCCCCTATGCACGTGCTCTCGACAGCATTGTTGCGCAGTTGCAATAACGGGGCTTGTATTGTCTATGCAGTTTTTTGGGACCCAAGTTTGAGTAATGGATAAGTAAACCCGCTGCAGCACTTGGTTTAGAAATTCATACCGACAAGTAACCAAGAGCGCGTTACGAACGCTGGTACGAAACGAAGTGAAAATACGCCGAATCCGTAAGAAATAATGAAAGGCTGCAATGCAGCCTCTGGTAAAAGGCAAGATTCGTTTGAAGAGCTCTAAGGCAGATTAATCGCAAGCTTCTTTTCCTTTCTCGCAATCAAGGTTGGCTATAGCTCATACTAGAAAAAGGGAACCTCTTTCTGACGAGAATACTATTCACAGTGTTCTGTTTTATGTGCTTGACAGCAAAGTAATCTGCGCAGAATCGTAGCGGACTTCACGTTTCCCTAAAATATGTAAGACGATCATTCTTAGAAAGGAGGCTAGCTGTTAACGGAGTGCAGTCTAATCTCAAGCTCATTATTGGCGCTGTTTATTCATATGCGAGGACTTACCCCAGGAACTATACTTCACCGAGCGACATTTTGCTTCGTTCGTTTCGCACTTCTATAGATGAAATCTTTCGTTCACCGATTTTTTTTTCCTTTATGCCACTGAAAGATCATTTCTATTGTTCCCATCGTGTTAGCTATGGGCATACAAAGCATGAGCGCGCTATTTCACTGTGTGTCTTTACAACACTGTGTTATGAGCAAAGTTGGCATGACGAGCTACGGTAAAGTTTGTCGACTTCGCTCATGACGTCTTACTGCGGTGCGTGTTTAAGTCATTCGCCTGGAGCCATAACATTATTTAAAGCGCCATTTCCCACACCAGGCGACCTTACTGCGTGCTACATCATAGCCGGCTGCGTTCTCGCAGACGCGCATACTGACGCGCAGAATGTTAGTCAGCGCCCTCACAGCAAAGGCTTTAGTCAGCGGAGCCATTAGAGAAGCAGAAATGTTCTGCGAGTCCGCACGTGGTGAGCTCCTTGCTTGTGTTTCAGGGCCGCCGAAATTCGATGTCAAGTTTCGAGCCCATGCTGTCAAGAGAGGCGAGAAGGCCCGACTCCAGTGCACGGCCATGGGAGACCTGCCGATCGCCATGACCTGGTCGAAGAACAATGACCGGGTCCCCGAAAAGAGCAAGTACAAGTGCGTGTCCCTTGCCTGGCTCACTTTCTATATTTTTGTATTCTCGTGCCGAATGTGTGTACACATTACTAGGATATGATGACAGCGACGTTGTCCATGCGTTGTTAACTTGATAGTGGTTTTGCGTATAGAATTCTTCTTCTTAACGTCTCGGACTCTTCTTCCAAGGGGAATCGTTCTCAGTCGTGATCGGCATACTTATGAAAGCACCGTCAGCAGCTCTCACCTGGGTTCCCTTCGCACAAACAGTTAATAGCTCGCTGCAGTTTCTATTGCAATTTCATTCGGCATATTTACGTCCCGCGTACGCCGGAAGAACTCATGTGTGTATATACCTTCTCGGTTCGAAGTGTTGCGAAGGCTTTGCAGTGATTTCTGCTGTAGAACTAAAAATAAAATCATCGTGTTGCTGTCATCATTATAGTGCCGTCGCCGCCATGCATACCACCGTCATCGTATTTGCTGTTGTCATGTCGTGTCCTTGTCGTGGTGGTTTTCACTGCTGCCGTCATTTGCTATACGCAATTTGGCTATCGTTTTCCCATACCGGTGGTGCATATAGGGCTGTTTTTTCTGTTTCCTTCTTGATTTTTTTAACTACACGAAATTTTGTAAGATTGACTGTGGCCGATAAGCATTCTAGCCCTTGATCTAAATTACTCGATGAGGCGGCCGTTACTCCTACTAGAAATAAAAAAATCTTAATTAATAAAATAACACAATTACACTAATCAACTTTTTAAATAATTATTTTAGCACGCTTATTTTAATTCGTGAATTGTAGCTAGTGAGTTCGCAA
The DNA here is from genome assembly GCF_013339745.2 of Dermacentor silvarum. Lineage (NCBI taxonomy): Eukaryota > Metazoa > Arthropoda > Arachnida > Ixodida > Ixodidae > Dermacentor > Dermacentor silvarum. The sequence continues at coordinate 103,749,642 of NC_051154.1, read as the reverse complement.
GGCGTATCCACTAGGAACAAATTCTCAGGACTGAACCAGTTTCGAGATATTAATTTTCAATGTGGCCGAAGAAATGCATTGGCGTTCCAGTTATACCTTTCTTAAGAAAACTGTGTTATGCTTCATACAGTGGAAAGACGCAACACATCAAGAAAAAGAGTTGAAAGGAAAGAGCATGCATTTATGCAATGCATTTATGCATTGAAGAAAATTGCGCTTTCGGCACGTAAAACGCCACAATTCAATTAATTACTTGACGCAATAAGGAAAACTTGAATCCGTTCTTTTTGCCACCATTCGTTAATTCTATCTTTCTTATATTTATATCGCAACTTGTGGTGCCGCAAGGGTCGAATTAATGGGAGTCGAATGTATTTGGAAGTTTCGGGATCTCATTTTTTCTCTCACTCATATGACCTGCAAGAAGAAAGAGCATAAAAAGAAATTTGAAGAAAATATGCATCCGTGGTCTCCAACGAAAAATTGCGTTTACAGCCCAGATGGCTTCCATAAAAACAAAACAAAAAAATGAACTTTTTTTGTTTTCGAAGCGATCCAGGTACTGCCTACACATAAGTTGAGATCAGGCCACGTAGTCTTCACAAATGTACTGGCGTCCGTCACAGAAAGAAACGGTATGCTCGATCGAAGCCCGTTTTTCGGTAGATAGCATCTGTATAAATAGGGCGTCGGAGCCCTCCCGCTTGCGCTAGACGCATTTGCATGCCACACGCATACGTGCGCGGACGCGCACCTGTTAGTAGCGTTCCACCGACGCGCCATCTGCGGGGCTTCAGATGGCGTTCAGTCTCCTAAATCTATACACATGCAGCTCTCTATTCCCTCCCAGGAACCAGCTGTTTCGATATCACGGCGTCGCAATCATGGAAGGAAAGAGAGAGGTGGCGACACGCGCGAGGCTTATGGCCCGCCTGATTGATTCGCGATCGAAGGACGCCTGCTTGAATCCCAGTGCACGGGAAGTCCGTTTCTCCGTTCCGTTCTCGCCGTGTGTCGCACTCTTGGCCCACCTTTGCCTGCAGGTTGTGCGTGTCTCAAGCCAGCCGTGCAACCACCTCGGAGTGACAACTAACCCAACTTAACGTAAAATGTCACAGTGATTGGGTCACGGTGCTTGCAGCGCGTGCGTGTGCCGTAAACCGTTCTTTGAAACTTCGAATTATATCTAAAGCTGTCACTCTGTGATAACTGTAGTGCGAGCTCACAGCTGTACTAGCTTGTGATTAGCATCACACATCGAGCATCCAACTTGTAATGGGGGCGCCGTTTACAGTTTTAGGCGTGCCACGTTCCTGTGTCGGGCTTATGGTGGCACTATATATTGATCTTCCTTGTACAGGTGCCCACAAAATAACTCGGAACGCCAGACCGGTGGCCGCTCGTCGGCGGAGCACACCCGCGGAAAAATACAGCCTTGGTCTGCGCGTGCGCGGCATCCCTAGCAAGCAAGCCTCGCTCCCTAGTGCATCTAGATAGGCGTTGCCTTGCGGCAAAAAACTTTCGGTTTGTCCCTCTTATAGCGCTGCGACAACACATCTGAGGGGTCAGGGCCTGTCGGCTACAGCGTGCTCGCGGGCTATGCAGCGTAATCTCTAAACGCACGCGTAATCCTTGTGGCGTATTCTCGTCGGAATCTGTTTTAATTCTAAGAGATAGTCATGCTTTCTGGATAGCTTGGGTGGATGGAATCCATGAGCGTTTATAACTATTAATTATACCTAATGTCTTGCATATCTGAGTCGATTATTTCGCCTAAAGAAACTATGAATTCATAGCTTATCATTCATGGGGGCGAGCGCCACGGCTCGCCTATAAAAGCACTGTATAGCGCACTTTTCAACCGGATTACCGTGTTGCGCGATGTATTTTAGTCCTTGTGCAATTATCTTCCGAGTCGCGTTTACTACTTGGCAATAAGAACAGAACTTTGACAGAACACGACGGCTCCTCCAACAAGGATGACTGCGTGCAGTAATAAAAGTTTTCAAAATGACATCAAATGGCGTATTCCAACACGCCAATTTCATGCATATGAATTAATTTTATGCATGCGGCACTATAATAAAGGTCTCTTCGATGCTTCGCAGTCACAATGAACATAGCATATATATTGTGCGCTATTTATTTACGAAATCTGGCCGCTTCGCTGAAGTTTTAGTAGGGAGTACTTTAACATTTGATCGCGTGTCTGCGTTGGTTGGCGCGAACATTGCATTTTTTCTTTCAGTGTGGTGATACGTTGCTAATCAAGGGGGTGTTCAGCTGTGTGAGTTGAATGTTTAACAACAACAACAACAAAAAAAAAAAACGTTCATTTGGGTCTTATATAGAGTGCTAAGACCACTTTGACGGCGAAAGCTTTAATGCGTTGACGTCACTTCATTTGCGATTGTTTGCTTATGTAGGTTAATTAATTGAATAACTACTATTTGGTCGTAATTCGGTTTAATTGTTTTCTTACTTGATGTTACGGAGTCTTTAATTGAACCTAATTAGTATGTAACTGCTCTTTGGAACTCTTAATTAGTCTGAATTTGGCGTGACCAATCTTAACACGGAGCCTCGAATTGATTTTAAGTAGACTCTATTACTGTTCGCAACCCTTAATTACTCTTAATTTATCGTAATTAATCTTGGTTACTTAGTGATTCACTTTAGCACGCTTTAATAAAGGTGTCGTATGATGTCCGTGTTCTGCTCTTGTTAATTACCCTAATTACATTTAATTAGTCTATGGGAATATTTAATTACTCTTAATTACATTTAGCTACTTGGTGCTTAATTCACTTTTACATGCTTTATTGAACGGTAGAGGTGTAGTATGCTGCTTTCTGATTTTTGCTACCGCAAGTGTTGTCCACGATGGTCACATTCCGCGACTAATGAGCCAGTTAAGCGTTTCGCTTTAAAAGGCCGATGCCCAGTAACGCGCACGCACAGCAAAGCTTATGCCCAATCGCGTGCACACGCGCGCACACAGCGTTTTAGAGACCGCATCCGCACAGCCCCCGTGTGACAACGCCAAAAGGCACCCAACGATATTCCTTTGGAGCAAGGCAACACCTATTTAGATGCACTGGGGAGCGAGGCGAGCTTGCTAGGGAGACCGCGCATGCGCCGACCCTGGCACTACTTTTTCACCGGCGCGCTCCGGAGTCGAAAGGCCACCGGTCCTGGCGTTCCGAGTTATTTTGTGGGCATCGTACTTGCTGCCTTTTGCCAGACGGATTTATCGTATACGATCAGGTGATTTTCCGTTTGATAATATCACGTGGCTAAAAGTATCGATTTTCATACCAGCACTGCCGGCGGCGAATAGTCTTTGTTTTAGCTTTTCCTGTCTACAGATTAAAGATGCGGTTCGTACCTTTTACGCACATTGGCTGTGCCGGAGTCAATGCCTGACGTCGACCCGATCGATAAACTACCTCACTCTGTCTTTCTGCTCAGTTTAAGTTATTCTTCCAAAAGAGCTCGCGTCAATAAGTTTTCAAGTATAACTCAGAAAGGTTAGTTACTAAGGTTTTCGACACAAGGGGAGGAAACGTCACATTGAGGACTTCAGATTACTGTCTTTTATAAGCGCTTATAAATGCTAAAATTTCGCATATCATATGCTTGAAAATATTTTGATTACGACACGTTGCACAGATGATTGGCTGCCACGCTACGAGTTATCCCAAAACACACTGTTATAAATATATATTAAAATGAGATATCGATCTATTTGGTATTCTATGACCAAGCTTTTTTAGCGCGCACAAACCACGGACACAAAATAGATATAGACACACATAGCCCTTGTATTTATTTGTCTTATCCCTTTTTTGTGTCCGTGAGTTCTTCGCGCTAAAAAAATTCACCGATGATTACGATACTCCCTAATGCGAAGTTTGGGCGCTGCTTATACGTGTTTTCACTTCGCGATATATTGACGCATCGCACCGATCACCACACCGACTGGCTGACCCGCGACGCGCGGCGCTTTATATAGACCGGCCACACAGTTGCCGCTTCCCGGCAACTGCAGCTTATGCAACCGTAATCTTTACCGGGAAACGCTTGCGGATAACGCTATGCGCGAAGGCGAGCTTTCTGGTTCCTTTTTTTTCCGAACAGCCAGCACCGCCGCTCACGCGGATGTGCGGACGTGAGCGCCATCTGGCGCTGTTCCAAGGTGGCTTCTTCCGCTTGCCCCCTCGCGCTCTCTTCGCTGTAGCCGTTTTTCATCGCCCGCTCCGCTCCGCGTTCGCTCTTTCATCATTCGCTGTGCTCGTTCGCTCGGTTACGCCGAGGGACGCTGAGGCCTACGAGGGACACCGACGCTCAACGCAGGAACGGCAACCTAAGAGCTGTGCTCTAAAGAGCTTGGTTATAAATATCTGCTTCTAACATAACCTTTTTATACCGAAAGCGCAACAAAAAAGAAGAAAAAATCCGCCGCCGGGAAATAGATTGCTTAGAATTAAAAAAAAAAGAGTTTTGGGGTGCTGTTTTTTGGGGGCTTTTTGTTTTTCTTTTCAAAATGCCTTGACTCGCTAAATACAGAACACATAGAACAATGCAGAACATCGCGGCTGTAGTGTACGTCGTTTCACCAAACCAACGTCCTTCTTAATCCATCAATTCCAAATCAGCAGTAACTTGCGTTAATTATCGGCGACTATAGAGTGGGCTGGATGTATAAATGGTTGAGATATTGTAGAATCTAAAGGTAAATTACGTGGACATCACTGTTACAGCCATTGGTCCTGTGTAAAGGTAAATCAGACCCTATGGTTGTATTATTACTATTATTATTGTACATGAAAATACATATATACCTTGGACAGAGAAGGAAATAGGGAGCAGGCTGGTAACTGCGAGCGAGAGGGGCACAATACCTGCCTATTCCTTCGGAAGGAGGAGATAGAAACAGAAATTGAAGATAGGAAGAAGAGAAGTAACTAAAAAAAGAAAGAACAAGTTGTCAGGCCACAAAGACTGGAGCAAAGCAGCGACTCTGCCTTACTGCTTGCTGAGGACGCAGTCCCGAGTTCGTTTCCCGGCCACAGCAACTGCATACCAGTGGAAGCAGAATGCATAGGTGCTCCGGCACATATATCTCGCTGTACGTTAAAGAAACCCGGTAATTCAAAGCTCTCAAGTTGGCGTCACTCATTGCAACACTCTGCATGCAGTTTTGAGGCACCAAATATACCTTTGTGGCAAAAGGATACGTAGGCAACACCAAGCGCATTCCATAAACAAAAGAAACGGTATGTCTGTTGGTCAGTGTTTGGTTTTGGTCAATTAAGTGCGTACAAGTTGGGGTAATGCTGCATTCTAATGCATTAGCATTCTTAAGATATTTCACGCACTTTTCAGGGGCTATGTATGTATCTGTCTATCCATCTCTCTCCACATACATACATACATACATACATACATACATACATACATACATACATACATACATACATACATACATACATACATACATACATACATACGTATGACTGTGTGTGTGTGTGTGTGCGTGCGTGCGTGCGTGCGTGTGTGTGTGTGCTTGTGTGTGTGTGTGTGTGTGTGCGTGTGTGTGTGTGTGTGTGTGTGTGTGTGTGTGTGTGTGTGTGTGTGTGTGTGTGTGTGTGTGTGTGTGTGTGTGTGTGTGTGTGTGTGTGTGTGTGTGTGTGTGTGTGTGTGTGTGTGTGTGTGTGTGTGTGTGTGTGTGTGTGTGTGTGTGTGTGTGTGTGTGTGTGTGTGTGGTGTGTGTGTGTGTGTGTGTGTGTGTGTGTGTGTGTGTGTGTGTGTGTGTGTGTGTGTGTGTGTGTGTGTGTGTGTGTGTGTGTGTGTGTGTTTCTATCTAACCGTTTTCCCGCCTACCTGGGTCACTGGGTAGTCAGTGGTCGAATGGGTAGCGCATCAGGCTGCAGTGCTGAGGCAACAGGGTTCGAAACCAACCTTCGGAACAACTTGGTTCACTGAGTATGTGACAATGTGTACATCCGTGCCGCTCTTCAACGAACCTCGTTCACGCCGACATGGGTCACTGTAGACGCGAGACTGGGTAGGTACCCCTGTTCGAAGAATCTATTTGACGCCGACTTGGCGCACTAGGTATGTGCCACTCGGCCAGTGCTGGTGTTCGATGAACCTCCTTGATGCAAAACTTGGATCCCTGGGTATGTGCCAGTAGGTGTGCGCCACTCTTCAATCAACGTCTTTTATGCCAACTTGGGTAACTATAGGTATGCGCCACTGGAAATATGCCGCTCTACATTGACGAAAAAGTTAACTTAAATTTCTCCGATGTTGAGCGGAATCGCACAAAGGCCACTAGGGTTTATTAGGAACAGCAACCAGACGCATTAGCAGGCAGCGCCACAAATGCACTGGGTGTGTGCCGCTCTTCAATGAACCTCTCGCCAACATTGGTCACTGAGTGTATGTGCCACTGAGTGTGCGGCGAGCGAGGCGACAGTTATCAGCGTTCGCAGTGCACCGGCGCGCCGCACTTCTGGTCTCGGAGGCCACGCACTGACTTGTCGGAAGTGCCACTAGATGGCACAGCGTGTCCAGAAAGAAGCGCGAGAGAGGGGGCTCGCTGCAGTGCACGCCTCATACATACTTGTTTCGACGGTGGCAATATATTGTGTCGCTATTTTTGATTCAATGCTGACGCACTAGCGTCGGCAGTAATCGTGAGGTGGATTCTGCCGGAATTTTTTCTATCTTTTGCACGCGGGTTATTTATCTTTATTCTCGGCACTTTGCCATTTTTACAGGCAATGCACCAGAAAAGCGGATCTTTTTTTATTATTTCTTCGTTTTTATGACACTAAGTAAACGCCGGAAAGCGAGCTCAGTATTTTGCTTAAGAATAAACGCCGGAAAATCAGGCTCCTTAAGCTCTAACTGCGCAACGTATTAATGAATTTCCAGCTGCAAGCAGGGTTAGTTCACAATAACCAGGGCCGGCAGGACTTGGTAGCGAACAAAATTGCAGCAGAGTTGCTGTAGTCCCGGGGATAAAAACACGATGGCGCTAAAGACATACCGAATCCATTACCCAGTATTTCGCGGTGCTCTCGAAGTGACTGTGGCGTTTTATTGCGATAGCAATTATATGGACACTTCAACCGGACTTCTGCAGTCGGCGTCGCCGTCGCCGTCGCCGTCGCCGTCAGGTTCCCTATAGATAAAATCTTCGCCGCGCGCCGTATGCCCGAGCGGAAGCGTGCGGGGACGCGCGCTATCACGGAGAGCCAACGCACTCAATCTCCCACGCGCAAGCAAGGAAGCGGGAAGCCAGCGCCGGAGGGAGCTGGGGGGGGGGGGGGGGGGCGCACTTCTGCTCTGCCAGCAACCGCGCTCGTCGCTCGCTCGCACCGTCGCTTACCTCCACACGGCTCTGACCTTCATGCGCCGTGAATTCGCCGCTCAGTTTCCGTTGAAGCGATAGACCGCACGTACCTTCGCCCGCTGCTTGCTGCCAGCGTTTTGACAGTCGTTGTCTGCAGTCATTCAGTGTGATCTATTCATGTTTGTTTGTGCGCGCTCACACCACGCTTGTTCATTCAGTTAGTAATAGTCGGGCCACATTTTCCAACGCACGCTACACATGCAATGCTGCCCGGATCGGCAGTGCAGCGCTACAGGTGTGTCCCTTCGCACGCGCTGTCCACGGGAAGCGCTTCTCATCAACACCACCGTTTCACAGGCGCCTTCTCGTGGTCATCGAGTCTCTCTTCATGTCGGTCTACTTACGGCGCAGCACACCTGCTTACTTAATCAGCTCATGTTTACTACAATTCATATTGCTACCAAAGCCGCTCACCTTACTTCGTATGGCATTGCTGTGTTGCTATCGCATTCATTGCTTCGCCCTTAGGGCGAAACTGTGACCTTTTTCTGCTGAGAACGAGGTCGAGAATTCGATTCCCGGCCATGGAGACGGCATTTAGATGAGGTCGGAATACAAAGACACTCGTGTAAATAGATTTAGGCGCAAGGTAAAGAACCCCAGGTGGTCGAAATTAATCCGGAGTCCCCCACTACTGTGTGCCTCATAATCATCGTAAAATGGATACTTAACATCCCAGAATTTAATTTTGAACCCCACATGGCCTAAAATAATCCAAAGCCACCAACTATACGGCGTCTCCATAGTCCGTAGATTGCTTTGGAAAGTTAAACCCCATCTGTGCACAAAATTTCATGTTTCACCTTATCCATCTGCAGTAATATGCCATGCAATCCGCCAAACCTCTCAACGATCTATTATAGAGCCTTTCTCTCTCTCTCTCTCTCTAAACTCCATGATTTGATTCTTTTAGTGTTTGCGCAAGTGCATAGAATTGATTTTCCGTTCCGGTAAAGTTTTCCCTTAGTGCGCATTATTTTTAGCAATCTCTCTGTCGATGACCTCGACGGCTGCATGCTATCAGTAGACAAGATTTTTGCAGTCGTCGCCAGACCTAACCCGAACAACGAAGGTACATATCTGGCCATTGGCGCAGGCTGTAAGGAGCAAACACCGAATGCTTTGGAAGGAAGGCGAATTAAGCTAGCAGTTTGAAGACAACTCGTCAACTCGAAACTACTTGTTTACTTTGAGGGAATTTTCGAAAAGAACATTAAAATGAACTCGTTCATTTTAATCTAGTAAAATTTAAACCACTGAGCTCAAATTAAAGTTTGTCTTCTAGTAAAAAAAAAAGGTGGGGGGGGGGGGGGGGGAGAGAAAGTTGTCGAAAGAAAAAAGTTATCGAAAGGCCGTGCCCACCTGCACAAACTGCAGACCGACAAGGGAGTGAATGTCATGGCATAGCTCTTCCTGTGTACTTTTCCTGTTTCATCAGGGTTCTCTGTCCTTCGCAAGGACTCGGAAGTTGCCTTCGATCAGCAAAAATGGTGCAAAGAAACATCATCAGCGCCAACCACCGTCGAGGTGGCGCTGCCTTCCTCCGTCCGAGACATGGCAGCTCGACTTCTTCTCATCGCTGCTCATCCATATTCGAACAGCGAAACGAGAATGGAATACGATGGCGAGCTATTTCATGGCGTGACTGTGGCTCAGACTCGTAGGCTGAAAAGTTTATGAAAGAGATATGAATGCACGTCCGTCTGAGTTCTCGATCAGGATACGAGACACCGTACCGTTCGCTTGCCGGGGAGAACTGTTCCAGCTTTCCTTTATTTTTTCCTCCTATTTTTCTTTTTCTTTCGACGGATACTTCGTATTTAATTATGCAACAGCTATTCGTCATGTACCTCGGCTATAGCTGTTCCTCTTTGAACCTTAGTAACCCTCACGTTTAGTATAACGACGGTAAAATGTAAGTGAAAGCTTGAAGGAAAGTCCATTTTTCTTCAGCGCTTCTCTGTGCGTCATAGGATAAGTAACGGTACATCTGGCAAGTAAGCACGAAGAACGCCCACTGAATCGTTTCGCGCAGCATGCCCCACATCAGTGCGTGGCGTCCAGCGATCTTTCGGCGGCGTTGCCCGGTAAATCAATATCCATCGACGTGCCCAACGTTCGTTAGAGTTCGCAACTGGCAACACCGGACTTATAATTTTTTTCCCCGTTCCTGGGCATTTCGAATGAGCAAGCGAGTGGCAAGCTGAATACCCACTGGCAAACGAATCGAGCATACGAATCGAGGAAGTGGTCCTCTCTGCGGCGAAATTCGTCGCACGCTATGGCAACCATTCGTCTTGGCAACAACCATACACAAACAATATTCCCTTCATCTTCGCTTTGGATAGGATAGGAATAAATTTTATTTGTCCAACGGTTATCGCTTCGCTTTTGAATCACACATTATCACATTTCATTGATGACTACATGCCTAATTTTTCTGAACTAACCATTCAGTATAATTGGTATTCGTTTAAAAATAAAGTGAAGTACCTGATTAATAAATTTGTGGCCATTGCGTATTATTCCTTGCGGACATCGTTCGGCGTGGTTCAATACTTCCTTAAAACGCCTTCTCAATTAAAAAAATCGCACGTTTCGCAAAGCTAAGTAATGAGAATCTCCCGAAAAGCTTCTACTTGTAACCCTCCTCTTTATGATATTGATGGCTCTGTACTAGACGAGGTTACCACGTATAAGTATTTAGGTGTTCACCTGACTGCTAACCTTTCTTGGCAAACCCATGTTAACTACGCATGGCAATTGCATTTGAACGTTAAAAAGTGTAAAGTAATGAGAGTCTCCCGAAAAGCTTCTACTTGTAACCCTCCTCTTTATGATATTGATGGCTCTGTACTAGACGAGGTTACCACGTATAAGTATTTAGGTGTTCACCTGACTGCTAATCTTTCTTGGCAAACCCATGTTAACTACGCATGGCAATTGCATTTGAACGTTAAAAAGTGTAAAGTAATGGGAGTCTCCCGAAAAGCTTCTACTTGTAACCCTCCTCTTTATGATATTGATGGTTCTGTACTAGACGAGGTTACCGCGTATAAGTATTTAGGTGTTCACCTGACTGCTAACCTTTTTTTAGCAAACCCATGTTAACTACGTCGTTAACAATGCTAATCGCACGTTAGGTTTCTTACGCCGCAACTTTTCAAGGGCACCATCTTCTCTTAAATTAACATTATACAAAACGCTTGTAAGGTCTAAGCTTGAATATGCATGCGCTTTGTGGGATCCCCGTAAAGAATTCTTAATAACCAATTAGAATCAGTACAATAACCGTAGTGCGCGTTTCAGTCTGTCAAATTATTCCCGCTTTTCAAATGTATCGTCGATGAAACACATTTTGAAACTTCCTAACCTTTCTGTGCGCAGAAAAGTGTTTCGTTTATCCTTATTTCATAAGATTTTTCGTATTCCACATCTGAAAAATGAACTTCTTAATAAGCCATCTTATTTGTCTTGTCGTATTAATCACTGTCATAAAGTTGAAATCCCTTTTTGCCATACTAACTTATTTTCCGAATCATTCTTGCCAAAGACATCGAAAGAATGGAACCACCTGCCCACCTCCGTCGTCACCATTACAAGTGTTTCTGGATTTAAATCCACTGTCGACAATTATTATTGTGTATACTAGCCTCCAACAATCACAACAATTATGTATTTTTCCCACTCCCTTCTGTAACGCCTTCGGGCATTGAAGGTTATAAAATAAATAAATAAATTTGCTATATTGAGTCGGCTCTTCAGTAACATATTTCGCCAGGATTTCGTCCCGCTTATAAATAATAACACCAGACTCCCGTCTAGGTCTCTTCGCGCACGAGAGACACACCATGAAGGTAAGGCAAGCAGGTTTACCAGGGCTGAGCCGAGTTGACCACCTTCCACTGCCGAAGCAGACAAAATTGGAATTGATGCTTTCGAAGGCGCTGTAGCACCTAGTGCAGACATAAATATACGCACTAATGGAAAAAGTGTTAGCCATTCATTCAACTAAGTCATTAGGAAGAACATAAAATAGACGCTTCCTCAGGTTATTGCTAATAATGTACAATTGCTTTCGTCCACATAGAAGCCCTTGGTTTCTTTTTTTATTTATTTTTTATTTTTTCTTCTTTTTATTCAACTTGGTGCATGATAGGTGGGGCACCTTGTGTATAACCGGTGAGACACCGATTCAGCAACCGCCATCAACGAACCACAGGGGGTTAGGCTAATAATAATAATAATAATAATAATAATAATAATAATAATAATAATAATAATAATAATAATAATAATAATAATAATAATAATAATAATAATAATAATAATCAGCCTATATTTTATGTCCACTGCAGGACGAAGGCCTCTCCCTGCGATCTCCAATTACCCTTGTCTTGCGCTAGCGTATTCCAACTTGCGCGTGCAAACTTCCTAACTTCATCATCCCATCTGGTTCTCTGCCGACCTCGACTGCGCTTCCCTTCTCTTGGTATCCATTCTGCAACCGTAATGGTCCACCGGTTATCCATCCTACGCGTTACATGGCCTGCCCAGCTCCATTTCTTCCGCTTAATGTCAACTATAATATCGCCTATTCCCGTTTGTTCTCTGATCCACACCGCTCTCTTCCTGTCTCTTAACGTTAGTCCTAATATTTTTCGTTCCATCGCTCTTTGTGCGGTCCTTAACTTGTTCTCGAGCTTCTTTGTTAACCTCCAAGTTTCTGCCCCATATGTTAGCACCGGTAGAATGCAATGATTGTACGCTTTTCTTTTCAACGACAGTGGTAATATCCCAGTCAGGATTTCGTAATGCCTGCCGTATGCACTCCAATCCAATTTTATTCTTCTGTAAATTTCTTTCCCGTGATCAGGGCCCCCTGTGAGTAATTGACCTAGATAAACGTACTCCTTTACAGACTTTAGAGGCTGACTGGCGATCCTGAATTCTTGTTCCCTTGCCAGGCTATTGAACATTATCTTTGTCTTCTGCATATTCATCTTCAACCCAATTCTTACACTTTCTCGATTGAGGTCCTCAATCATTTGCTGTAATTCGTCTCCATTGTTGCTGAATAGGACAATGTCATCTGCAAACCGAAGGTTTCTGAGATATTCGCCGTTGATCCTCACTCCTAAGCCTTCTCAGTCTAAGAGCTTGAATACTTCTTGCAAGCATGCAGTGAATAGCATTGGAGAGAATTGTGTCTCCTTGTCTGACCCCTTTCTTAATAGGTATCTTTCTACTTTTCTTGTGGAGAACCAAAGTTGCTGTGGAATCCTTGTAAATGTTTGCTAAGACATTCACGTATGCCTCCTGTACTCCTTGATTACGCAATGCCTCTATGACTGCTGGTATCTCTACTGAATCAAATGCCTTTTCATAATCTATGAAAGCCATATCGAAAGGTTGATTGTACTCCGCAGATTTCTCGATTACCTGATTGATGATATGGATAGGATCCATCGTAGAATATCCCTTCCTGAAGCCAGCCTGTTCTCTTGGTTGGCTGAAGTCAAGTGTTGCCCTGATTCTATTGGAAATTATCTTGGTGAATATTTTATACATTACTGAAAGCAAGCTAATGGGTCTATAATTCTTCAATTCTTTAAGGTCTCCCTTCTTATGGATTAGCATAATGTTGGCGTTCTTCCAGCTCTCTGGTACACTTGAAGTTGTGAGGCATTGCGTATAAAGGGCCGCAAGCTTTTCAAGCATAATATTTTCTCCATCTTTTATTAAATCTACTGTTATTCCATCTTCTCCAGCAGCTTTTCCCCTGGTCATGTCTTTCAAGGCCCTTCTAACTTCATCACTAGTTATAGAAGGAGACTCTATATCTGGTGTCACTATTTCGAATGAAAGTAGCTTGGCTGTTTTGTTGTGACTAATAAAGCTTCCCTTAAATATTCTTAACTGAATGCGTGACATGACCAGTCAGCGGTCGCCTACCGATACGAAAGCATTCACAAAATGATTAAAAGAACTAACGACAGGTCGCAGGAGAAAGACTGAAAATTTACTGTGACGAACACCAGTCACGGCATCTGACTCGGCATGCAGAGGGCAAAAAATTACTAGGGGTTCCTTATTCTACATCTAAGACGATTTGAAAGCGAAAGCCCGAGCGCCGCTAACTCAATGACACGACGACCAATTTTTTTGCTGAGTCATCATCTCTCTGAAACGACAATTTACTGTCATTTTTGCAAGTCATCATGTTTTTTTGCAAGTTACTCTTCCTATGATCACCAAACTCGAACCATAACTCAGCACTTTTTTTGTTGAGTCACTCTCACTTGGACCCTCAAATATCACATATTTTTTTCAAGTCACTACCCCACTTCATGACCCCTTGATTCACTACTAATTCACACTTCATTCAATCTTGATTCACCCTATCACTGCTTTGTTCACCTTCATTCATTCTATCCATCTCGGTTTTACTTCCATCAGACTTGGCTTGCTCTATTATACCAAATTTCCCATTTTCATCACTCTTGATCCACCCTATCACCACTTGATTCACCTTCATTCACTCTGAATTCACTTTTATTTGCTCTTCATTATCTTAGCTCACTCTATCTCATCATTACCGTTCTTTTGACTCCTATCACCCAACTAAATTCATTTAATTCACCATCAATTCACCCTTAATTTATCATCAATTTGCCCTTAATTCACCTCATTCACCTCTCTGTGTACCATTATCACTTCAGTTCACTTGCTTATTCCTTCTTCCACCTTTAATTGCGGTTTTTTACACATTATCGCCTCTTATTCTAAGAGGACCATTTCGTGTCTACGACGCAGTTTTGAAATGGCCTTGAAACGGAGACCTCACCGTGAGACATATAAGGCTTTCGCATTTATATACCTGACCACAACACGTGAGCTGCATCCTCGGTTGTGCGCGGGCAACATCTTGCGATAACATGTATAGTTGAAGGCTAGCTAAATGCGAGCATGCGCGGCTACATTTACGAGATACTTTGTCATAGGGTTCGTAATATCAATGAACGATTAATCGATTAAGACTATTTCGCAAAGCGATTAATCTTCATCAATGACTGCCTTTCATTTAATAGACTTAATCGATTAGACATGTTCGATTAATCGTTTTCTAGAGATTGACAGGAGTGGCGCGAAAATTTTGAAATCGCACTAGAATGGCGGAGCACGAGCAGTGACACGTGCTGTGCGGTTGTGGTAGAGCGTCCTGTGGACTGTTTTTGCAAGTCCCGAGTGATACCGAACCGAGCGCTTCCCCTCTCTGCCTCTACACCGCACACGCCGCCCGAAGCCGTAGGCTTGAAATGCCCTCGCAATTCAAGGCACACTATAGCAACCCAGTCGTTGATCGTCGTGTCACTCCCATTTGACTAAGGAAGTGGCACAACATTATCACCGGTTTGGAGCATGTATTTGACATAGCGATGGAGTTGATGTCAATTCCTGCATATCTATAGCGTCCGAGCATCTATTCTTGCATGCAGCTCGTGGGGCCATTGAAAGAAGGAAGGTGTCGGTTTCACGCAAAAATCCCAGTCAATTAACATTCCTTCGCGCTGTAGAAAAGAGCACATGGCTTAAATTCCTAAACCAGTAATTTTCTTTTCCCAGGACCTATTTAATAAAGTTCTTTGTCTGTCTGTCTGTCCTGTAAATATTGCAATTTCTTGTATATTTTAGTCGGACTTCACCTTTCATTTTTGCCATTTTTCTTATTTATTGTTTAACTGTACTGTACTGTATTCACTGTACTGTACTGTAACTGTATTCACTAGTGCCATGTATCTTGTTTAATTCTGCTCTAAGTGTCATTTTATAACATATATTATCTTTTCCGAGACCACTAGTGCCATTTCGATTAAGTCTAACAACTTAAAGATTATTCTTTCTCAAACTTTATACACTTGTATCTCTATCTTGTACACTTGTATCTCTCTTGTACCTCTCAAACATTAAAATAAGTTCCTGCAATAGTAGAAAACTGTGTTTCAATCTTTTTAATCGTGCCCGGCAAAATTTTCAATTTATAAATAATCGATGAAAAATCCTGCATCGAAAGCGATTAATCAATTAGACTAAAACGATGAATGATTAATCGTTATTTGAATAAAAAAATGAAGGACAGTTAAGCTTCGCCTTTACGAGTGGAACGCGATAGCATTATTGGGCCCAGTTCGCATCGCATATTTCTTTATGAGTAGGCTTCACTGCAACACACAACGTGGGAAAGCCAGCTTATAAAGACTAAGCTTCCACCGATCCCCTTAAAGTCGGCTTCACTTTTAAACAGAAATGGATCACTGGGAAAGTATTTTTACAGAGGTAATATAAGCCGTTCTATATCAAAATGTGAAGGCCCTAGGACCGTGTTTTATTATTTTATAATTGTTTGCTGTTGCCCCGAGGTGCGCGCGTGTCAAAAACGCATTAGGCCGGATAAGTCCCAGTTTGACCTGCCGTGGAGGCGAGCGCCATCTGGATGGTGTTTTTATAAGTAATATACGCGGGCACGCCGCTGTTGTATGGTAGAAATGCTGGAAAAGGGGCTTGTGTCTGAGTTTCCTCGTAACTGAATTATGTTTTCTCGTACATTCAAATTACAATCCGACACCATCACGTCTGTAGGTTGTGTTTAAGTCGCACTTTACAAATGTTCTGACGGATTTTACTTTGAGAAATTCAATTAGTTCACTAACAACTCTGCTCAACGCGGAGGGCCTCCATGGCCAGGGTGGCGAGGATTATTTTCTTAGCCGCGGACGCCGGCGCTGACACCGATACTGAAGCCGACGCCGGATTTTCTGCGACACGGGGTCCTTAACGCTATCGCGTTAAAATTAATCGACCATCCCTACTTTGTCATCCCACGCTCTGCTTTTCACCCCAGGCTGCCAGGCTCTTGCGGCTCCTTTTACTGGCAGCGGCCCTGTCGTGGGGGCCGCGTCTCGAAACAAAATCGGAAATCACACGATCAGGGGCGGAATCTTATAACGGTTCGAAAAGCAAACGGTTCACTTGGGCTCACGTGATTGGTCAGAATTGTGGTTGCATCACCGGCTCTGAGAGACAGGGGTGCAAATTATGAACACGTCACGCATCTGTCAATCGTTTTGAAAATGAAACCGTCGTCGGCTAAGAGCGCAACCGGCTAAGAGGTAGTTTGCTTCCTAGAGTTTCATACAATAATTAAAATTATAGTAAGAAACTCTATGGTTCGCTTTGGGTTTGGTTGCTGTGGCTTGGCTGTTGGCTTGTGACTATGGCCGCACGCACGTGCGTTGGTTGCCTCTATAGTAAACTAGAATACTCAGTATTCTAGTTCAGTATAGTTGCCTCGGAGCCTATGACGTGCCCTCGTCGTCTGCTTAGCGTTGCTTTCCCAGTGTGGATGATGGCTGGATGTAGCGTTCGAAGAGATGGCGGAAAATAATTTGTGGCGTCACCGTCGGCGTTCCAAGCGAACCTTTTGCTGGCTGCGCTACGAAATGGAGGAGACTCCGGTGCCCGTGTGTCAGTGGCCATTCCACGGAGAGGACGGAATTGCGCGCTGCGGTTCCTCGCCACGGGCCCGCAGCTTGCAGGTGTCTGTCGGAAGCAAAGCGTTAATTGGAATGGTCCAGGTCTCTGTCGCCGACACTGTTCACGCAGCTGCCCTCACAATTACTGTCGTTGGTCGGCAGAAGAGCTGGGTCAGCTTTCATGTGACCCCGGCTGCCAAACTAAAGCCAAGGAGACATTTGCATGGCGAGATCGAATCCAGCCAGCGTATATAGCACGCAGATTGCCATTCAGCAGCCAGAATGGTTAAACCCAGACAGCTCCAGCGCTTCCTTTGCTCAGCTGATAAGACGGCAGAGTCCTGACGAGAAGAGTGTAGATACATCTGATTTGGCTGCTCTTTCTTGCTCTATATTCCGTTCCATAAATAGCAGTCAACGCTGTGGAAGCTGGAGATACTTCTTGCAGTGGCTTCGTTCGCACTTGGAAATAGTTTGATGTTTTGTGACCGCAATTGTGCGCAACTATTTTTTATATAGGCTCATTATTGAATGAAACAAGTTTTAATCGTTAGAAACATACACACTATGGTATACGGCTGCTAATGCGTTGATTTGAATCATTTTTATTTTGTTCTTTTGGGGTTTTTTATTTGCAACCCATCGCGAGGAGCCTCACGTGCATGCTCGCCCGAGCGAACGCTGTTGGCGCGCAGCGAAGCATGGACGTTGGAACGCCCAGCTAAGCATAGACGGAACGCGCGGAAGGATAACTTTTCTTGGCCGAACTTCTTGCGTAGCTTCCACAGCGTTGACTGCTATGTATGAAGCGGAGTATAGTTCGTGAGTACCACACTTTCGTTCTCAATTTCAGAGTGCAGCGCACGCCGTTAACACGGCGCTTTTTTATGTTACTTCATGCATGTCAATACATGGACCTGTATTTTGTAATGTTCGATTTCATTTTCCATTGGTTTTGTTACGCAACGCCCCTGTAAGGGCAGAGTAAAGCGATGAAGGCACCGCGGCGTCGTGCGGGTCATGTCCAAGCCGATGATGAAGAGCGAAAAAAAAAAAGGAACACTGATATGAGACGCTAGAAAACGTGGCTCTAGGAGCCATTTCACGATACTCTCGCCACGGCCGCTGGATAAAAAAAAAAAAAGTGCGGCCTGTCGCGTGCATCGAAAACGGTGTGATCCGCCGCGGCGCCACACGCCGGGGTCTGTTGTCTGGCATCGGCATAGCAAATGCGTCAGGAACGCGCTTGGAACGCCGTCGCGCGTGCAAGCCGAAGCGTTCCATCCCCCTCAGCTAGCGCCGTTCGGCACAGCCAAGCGGCCGACAATGCAACTACGGCCGTCACGTTCGCTCCCATAGCAGCGCGCTCGACGCGGCAGGCCGCACCTTTTTTTTTATCCAGCGGCCGTGCTCTCGCACTCGCTATTTTGTAAGTGTTGGCTGTGCATGCCTGGTGCGTGCATCGTAGCAGACGATGCGGCGCTTTGCATCGTCAACTCTTCCGACATAAAACCCCTATATAAAAAAAGTAGCGCCATCCACTTACCTTCTCCTCCGTTCCACTATCGCGCTCGGAGCGACCAGCGCGATCGAGGCGCGATATCGACAGTGGCGCCGCCTGCGTCGGGCCTGCCGTGGCAGACGACAGCTAACGCGCTACCAGAGGAAATCCGAGGAAAACTTCGATCGCGCCCTGCGGAGAAGTTTTTGAGGCGCGATTTTGCTTCGTCACTCAGTAACTGGTCTTAATAATGCCGTTTTGGAAGTAGCAACGCGACGATGCGAGACGGCGCAAATATCAAGTGTGCAGCAAGTGTTTGCGCACGCCGGATGGTAAACAAAAAAAGCCTTTTGCCCTCGTCTTGTCGGTTGCGGCAACTTAAGGCGTAGCAGCATGCCATCACAACGAAGTTCTTGTCTCTAACACGTTTGATCCGTTTGTGCGTACAGCACTTTCGTCGCACAGGCCCGAGAATGGCGGTAGGAGCACGCTGGAAAGAAAAAAAATATATACAAAAGCGCAACGCGTGCTTCCACGTGACACGGATTGGCCAATGGGGGAGCGGAGGAGGCTGGGGCGATAGGAGGCGGCAAGGAGGAAACGCCGGGGTGAGCGCGGTGGCGGCAAGATCTAAGAATGGCGCTACTTTTTATATATAGGGGCTTCATTCCGACAACGCTTGCGACACTACCTGTCGGCTAATAATAAAAAATGACATTAATAAATTACTTCAAGCATTGCGTAAGCACCCGGCGCAGCACATTTATACTTTAATACTTGCACGATATTATTTAATTTATATTTTACACTTAATGAGCAACTAGGAACATTCTGCAGTTCTTCGACTAACGCGTAATATGATGACGCGCACTTTACAGACGGCACCCTCTCGTTTATCGACCGCCTCCTCATAAGATTCCGCGCCAGGAACCTGTCATGGAAGTTTCATGTTTCAACCGACATTTGTACCCTATGCACCGCACCTCGGATTCCTGCGCGGGGCTTGGCACTCCGTCGCTTTCTGTAATAGGTGCAGACGGGGACAAAATATTACGAGATCTGCGAGCACATGCCAAACAGCATTTTTGCACCCTTTGACGAAGCAAGTGACTTCTGTCGAGACATGGCATTGGGCATGCGCGTGCTTTCTTGAGCTCATGTACCTGCCGTTACGCCCACTTCTTGCCAGTGTGCTGTAGAAATCGCGATGATACAGAAGATTATGCTAAGACCGTGCACTGTCTGTTTCGGCCGTCGTGACATGTGACAGTACACTGCACACACCGCCGGCTGAAAAGGACAGCACTCTCTTAACGAAATCTTCTGCAATCATCGCGATTCCGTCAACACACTGGCAAGAAATGCACCTAGGGGCAGGCACACAAGCTCATGAAAGGACGCGCATGCTCAGTGCCATGTTTCGACAGAAGGTCCTTGCTGCCACTGACGAGGCGTCACGTCTTCGCTACATTTATTTGGGAAGGCGGAGAGTGGAGCGGCGGCTGCTGTTGCGACCAGCCCGGTCCAGGACGATCGAGAAATGGAGCGAGAACGGAAGCTGGGAACGGCGGCGATCGCAATCACGATGATCGAGACGGGGGGAGTAGCGATGGACGCAGTGATGGACTGAGCGAGTCGATCAATCATTTCCTCTACTCTAGACTGCCGGTCTTCGAGACTCTACAACAGAATGACAGGTGTCGTCGTTGCCACGGTTCCTGGTGTGGAATAGTCAGAGATGTGGTTGGCTATTTCAGCAAGCTTGTCGAGAGATGCGTCGTCTGGTGTGGTGGCCAAGACAACGACCAGGTTGTGCGGCAGGCGCTGAAACAGCTCGCGCAGATTCGGGCTGTCTGCGTCCTGCTTACAGTCACCGAGAAGCTGTTGCATACGATGTAGCCGCTCCGACGGCCCGCGATCGCCGAGCTCTTCCTCGATGAGGGGCTGCTAGAGACGCCTGCGCACAGTCATGGGCTTGCGTTGCAGCCCCGTCGTTTTCAATCGGTCATAGGGGTTGGTGGCGTGGGGCGCATCCAAGACGTTGGAAAACTCGCCGACCACTTCGGAAGAGAGGGCCGAGACAACGTGGAGGTAACGGGAAGTAATACGCCGAAGGTCAAAGATGGCTTCCACCTGGGTGAACCAGACAGCAGGGTTCTGAGGCCAAAATGCCGGCAGGGGAACCTGAGCCGTGGCGAGGCTCTCTCCGCTGGTCGTCGGTACCTCGTTCGTGGCCGTGCCGTCGTGCTCGTCATAAAATCACGTCCGAGTCACCATATTATAAGGACCGAGGCAATGTCCGCTATAACAATGCGTCGACTGGGGAGCGAAATACGGTGAACCGAGCATTGCTTGCTTACTTGCTTCCTATGTTATGGCGCGTACCCGCTACGGGGGATTGGCCAAGAAGCCTGCGTTTTAACGGGTGGGGGAAGAGAAAATTTGAGAGAAAAAGTATAAGTCAGTGTAAAGTTTAAATAGTACAAGGAATTAAAGTAGACAAACTAATGTTAGATATTTTTTTTCCTTAGAGGAAAACGAGCCGAAGGCCCGGGCAGAGGGACGTATTTCTTTTATTCCTCCGAGCTCACGCCGGAGCACGCCAGATATGAAAGGCCGGCCAACGAAGATGATGCCCGCTACAATAACACTGATCCCCGGCAGCAAGAAGTTCCCTTGACAGCCATGTAGGATCGCAGAGATCCTTTGTAACCAATTCAAGTATACATACACCAGTGCATCACTGACTAGAAGTGCACTCGCAGTGCAATGCCATGTGCAGTTCACTGCATTTGGTCCTGTTTATTTTGGTGAGTGGAAAGTTATAAACACTGTGGATTCACTGGATACGTGGAACGACTGGGATTCATATGCCTCGTACGGATTTGTGACAACGTTTCTGTATATAGTCCAGCTTTACGGAACATAAAATTGCCGTGACTGGTACTTACTAACAAATTCTGCTGGTGCGAAATCATTAGTTGGTTTTTACTTGAATTTTGGCACTATATATACCGAGTGCCTCGTCGTGTATTTCAGCGCTGGAAACGAGCGTTTTATTTGCAATTATGGCTGGTTATTTTTTACTGCAATATTCGGTCGGTATGTTTATATTGATCGCTGCAGACACAACGGTCCTCACTATTCATTCAATTTGTCTCTATTTCTGGGAATTCGATGTATAGACAAATTTCTGAATTCGTAGTCTTTTGGACGCTTCATGAACGTTCTCATTCGACGACAAGGGCACCATCAGCGTGTGATAGGAATTGTAGTTGAGTATGAATAAAGTGGAGATGTTCAGTGTAGAAGGCGGTGTCTTTCGTGCTGATTATATGAAGCCTCCCGCTCACTTGGATCCACTGCAAGAAAGTTTCTAGGAATTAGCTGGCTGGTGTAACGCTCCTAGCTGATATGCTATAGATTTCATAGTTATTTGTGAAGCAGGTCACTGACCAAGGTCAAAATGAAAATAAAATGACGTTTTTGACCTTGGTCAGTGACCTGCTTCACAAATAACTATGCTTTTACCTGACCAGACGGTATTCCGTCGAACTCTTGACTGCTATAGATTTCAGGGTCCGTATTCACAAAATTTATCTTAAGTACCGTCCGCGACTGGCCATCGTGACCCATCGCAGTCGTGAGTGGCCGGTGCCGGGTGCCCTAACTGCGGCTAGTGAACAAGAGCACCTACGTAATATTTCCGTGAATAGTGGCCCAGGTTTTCTCCTGTACCGTGCCTGTTTCCCACATGCAGTACTTGGTTCGCAAAATTGTCAACCATCTATATAAAAGAAAAGGGAGAGCAAGGTGGCACTATCTCGCAGGTCGATACATGACACTTACTCTCTTTGCTTCCGTCAGAGAAAATAAGCAAAAGAACAGCATAGCTTTCGCTGGTGAGGCGCTCGCGGGCTTTTCACATCCCGGTCAGTTTTCTCTCCTCTCACCCCGATCATCCGATCGGCCTCGTCAATTGCGCGGGGGTGGGGTTGGGATGGTGTTGTGGGAAGGGGAGGAGGGGTCACCTCGGGCCTCGACCTCTGTCGGCCGACAATCACTCTCATCGGGAGAAACTGGCTGCTGGCGGGGGTACCCGGCTCCCCCACAGTATTCCCACGTGACCTCTTTACTGAACGACGTCCGAGGATCTGGTCGTTTATCGGAAGGCTCTATTGTTCGCTCCTTGTTGCACGTTTCTTTCTGTTCGTTTCTTCTCCCTCTGTTTTCGACCCTCCTTCCTATTTCCTTCTCGCTGCCCCTTTAACGCTTCCCTCTATTGCTCGACCTATCGTATACTTCTCGCTAGCAATGCCCACCGTGCTTGTTTAACATTTTTCTTGTCGCCTAGCTGCAAGCATACTTTGGAAGAGCGAGAAAGAGAAAAAGAAAACCACGTTTTCGCGTTTTCTTCGTGTGTTGCTGTGCGATCGCTTTCATGTTTCGCGCAGCCGTGTATTACAGGAGCGTATCGCCATCTACATTTTCGCCAGGTTGTAGGCATCGCTTATCCCCCCTCACCCCATTCGGTTCCTGGTGAGCGCAGCAAAGAAGGCGTCGGCCATCCAAGCAGAAAGAGCGTTGGAGCAAGCGCGCTGGTTTGGATGCATATTAGGCGCGTAGCAGCGTACAACACGCTCCAAAGGAGCGCTCGTATCGCATCTTTCCTGCTTACGAGGCTCGTTCCGCCAACCTCATCCGCACCTAGCCTGGCACTTTCGTCCATTTTTGTTTCTTTTACACGCATTTCTGTCGTCCTTGTCGGCGTCTTCTTTGTGCGTCGCAGCAGTTCTGCTTAGGTGTAAACGCCGATTCGCCCGCTGTGCGTGCCTGCGAGCGTGCGTGCGTGCGTGCGTGCGTGCGTGCGTGTGTGTGCGTGTGTGTGTGTGTGTGTGTGTGTGTGTGTGTGTGTGTGTGTGTGTGTGTGTGTGTGTGTGTGTGTGTGTGTGGTGTGTGTGTGTGTGTGTGTGTGTGTGTGTGTGTGTGCGTGTGCGTGTGTCTGCGTGATTGTGTGTGGTGCGTGTGTGTGTGCGTTGTGCGTGCGTGCGTGCGTGCGTGATTGTGTAGGAGAAATGGCAGCTCTACATTGCAATATTGCACTTTTAAACACAAAAGAGCACCAAAGGGCATAAGTGACATCATAGTTTAAATTTCAGAACTCAGAGTTGCAGGTACAACCGCTTTTTTTTTTTTTTTACTAATATGAGCCTTAGTTACAGAATGTGAAATAAATAGACAACCACAAGGTCGTAAGCGAGAGTCATTAACGCTACGTTCGTTTACGACCCACCCGTTCGCGACCCTTACAAAGTGCGCTGCAGTCTTCGACATCTCGACGACAAGTATAGTTCTCTCGCTCTCCCTATTCGACAGATGACGACAGTGCGCTGTGTCCAGTATGCCATCTTCACGTCCGCGCACCAGTGGATTCGTCATTCTCATTATAGGGCCGTCGAATTCTTCGCTGCCCGCATGCATCATCTGCCTAGCCTTGTCCCCTTCCGAGTGCCATGCCTTTAGGTGGTTTTGCGGTGAACGCTGTTGCGCTGAGTGCGCAGGTCGACCTACTTCCCTCGGGCACGGTCTTTCAGCACCGGAACACATATTGCTTCCTCAGTGATGCCATGCGGCGTTTTTTTCTGTATTTTGTTGCTCTTTTCAGTTCGTTTAGGAGTCTATATGCTCAAGCTGTCTGCCTACTCTTTCGCAAGAACGTTTTCTTCTTTTTTTCAACACACCGAGCTGCAGCCGTAGTGCTCGACGTTGCAATGGAAGTGAAGGGAACCGGCGGTTCACTTCGCCTCCCTGTGCCCCACCACCGCCGCGCCTCCCAGCCTTTCTCCGAGTGCCGCATGCAGGCGTAGGCGTCGAGCGCCTCGCCGCGAATCAATCGCCCGCATGACTGATGCACGCACTTCTGCTTTGTCCGGTGAACGAAATTCCGCTATTGCTTGCATGCACATTTTGTTTCCTTTCTCTTTTTCTTTCCTTTTTTTTAACTACGTATTTGGTATCTTGAGTGTTGCTCAAATAGAGCCGAATTCATTTTAGCCACTTTGCATTCGAACCGCTCCAGACACCACTTTTGCACTTTCGTCTACTTTTTTCTATTTATTTATTTTTCTGTCATTGTGTCGCTCGAAGTGTTTTGCGAAGTTTCACGAACTCGATCAGCACGGGGGTACAATAATGGCGTGATATAACCAGCCTTGAAGGCTCTTCGTTTATTTACGTCGTTCTTTCTTTTATATATTTTTTTGTACTCTCACCACTTCACTTCCTATCCAAAAGAGTGTAAAGAAGGAAGGGCGGTGTAGCCCGTTGCACAATGCCTTCTTTTCTGTCTAGACACGCGGAGTGTGATCAATGTGCAAGAATATATCAGCGGTTCGGTTAAGCAAACAACGCGACCGCAATAACCAGCAGTATCACCTAGCACAAGAATGTCTGTTTGGGTTATTATTCGCTTTCCTTGAATTCGATTACAGGTGCATTCTGTGCTGAACATTTTGTGTGGTTCAGAAGGCAGTTTGAGCGGAATTATGAATAGAAATAAATTTCCCGTCAATTTTTTTTCAACCTACCTAGGCATGCAATACAGATACGTTAACGTTGCAGCATCGCCTTTAACTTATTTCTTTCAGAGTTTTATTCACTGCCCCTTATTCCTTGATAGAAAGGGAAGGATTTTCCTTGCATACCACAGCATTACGGACTTTGAAGTTCAGTATGCCTGTTACACCGTCAAACTACGCACCGCGACCTTCAATACCATGCCTAAGACTTCCGCCGAATTCGAAATAACTGGGTTGACAAAAACTGCAACGAGCGTATTTGCAACTGGAATAGCGCAATTGTGTAACAGTGAAATGATTATAATTCCGCAGCTGTGACTGCTTTCAGGTGTAGTGCGACGGTGTCTGTGAGGGAATCTTGGTAAGGAAGACATAGAGAATATTTATTGCCGTCATTATTAAAATAAATAAATAAAATAAAAATCATAAAATAAAATAAATAAATAAATTATTGTTTGAAGATATAGAGCGAAACGTGGAGATTTCCTGAACCATTGGTATTTCGCGTTGAAGCAACAATTCAAGTAGAACTCGGCTTACGTGTAATACTTCTCTTGGTTCACTCTTTTTTTATCGTTCTCAGCTGGCTCAAGTTGGCCACTGATGCCACCTGAACGAGGTTTTTGCGTATTCATGAACACAACTCATCCACTTACTTTTCTGAGAAACGTGCAAGCTGTATACAAGAGAAGTGTTTCGCCCGCTCAAAGAACATTTATGGTCACCAGTGCTTTCAACTCCAGTTCAAATCCAGTGCTTTCAACTCAACCTCCATGTCTATATAACCGCTGCACGGTGAAACGACGCGTTGGGCGGCTAGGGCATAAAATTTCCGGGTTACAGGAGTCAGACGGGCAGTGGTCCTCAATCCTCCGTTTTTTTTTTAACAGCGAAGCTGTTTAAAGGGAAACTGAACAGGTTTTAGATTTCTAAAAAGTGACGTTTTTCTGAAGCGCAGACACTTGAAATCCCCGGTACGAAGTTTTGTTTTTCCATCACACAAGTAGCGGCGGCGTAATTAAGAATTGAAATCGCAGCGATGCTCCGCCCACCGCGGCTCGCGGAGTCAGCCCGCGGCGGCGGCGGAAGGGGAAAGCTAGCGGAAATGACGTCAATATAGGGGTCCCAGGCACCCGCGCGGAAAGCGTGTGCAGGTTTTGCGCGTCAGTCGAGTTGTATCCGTGGCCTTTGTCGCAAATGATCAAGATCTCCACCCTGCGTTTCCGGCTAACGCTTCAAAGGACTGTTACCGCAAGAACTTCGTCTAAGAAGCATACAGTGTCACCATGCCGTCCTTTTGCGCTGCTTACGGCTGTACGACCAACGGCGACCGAGACGACGTCATCTTCCACAGTTTCCCACGGCAGAAAAAACAAGCTGCTCAGTGGGTCGCAGCGGTGAAACGAATTAATTTCAAACCTTCAAGAACCACTCTTCTCTGTTAAAAACATTTTTGGGACAGTGATTACCATCAGAGTTTATCGCTGATGCGTGCAATGGGAATTCCGGTGAAATCTGGTCGACTAAGGCCAGGCGTGGTGCCATCGATCTTCGCTCATAAACGAAATGAATCGCCGCCACCGAAAGCAGCCTTCTGTGATACACTGTTTTTTTCTGTCTTGCAGGAATTTCGTTTACTTCCTGGCAGCACATACATTCTTCTATTTCCATTGCACTGCAGTGCATGCAGGAACACCTGTCGCAACCGAAATATACGTCACGTAGAAAAGACACCTAAAATAAAGTTTCAATCGGATACCTAAGTGCCCATACGGCTGAGTGCTTACATCACTTGCTTTAAGGAAAGCGGCGGATTGTTCAAAAGCGTGAAACGACAGGAGTGGGCTTTTCCCTCTGATCGTTTCAACACAACCGGGAATCGAGGGCCAAAAAGCATAAAATAGAACTACAGTAAACCGCAGAGATATGCATAACAACGTGCAGTGGCACACTTTTTTGTTTTTAGTCAAATTCCCGCACGACATTGCAAGCAGCCCAAGCACGCCGTCGCGGCGTCGAACGCTGCTTCTAGCACCGTGGGTCACAAAACATCACAGCTATAGTGCCAAAATAAGAAAAATTCACTTCCGTGCGGCTTATATTTGTCTGGCACGTCTGCACCTTGTATTGTTATCTTAGTAACTTGGTAACTGCAAAATGCACTGTGCTGACAGTGCGTCTCCGCATTCGCTGCAAGATAGAATACAGCAATGATAGCACGCATTGTTTGTTGCTGTCACAGCACAGCAGAATGCATCTGTGGAAGTAATATCTGCACTGAATTAAATTATATTGCAAATACAATAATTTCCATGCGATGTGTACCTTCAGGGCAATTCGGCAGTCGCACTTTATTACTTGCAAACCAGCAACACTAGAATGCACTGTGTACAAAACGAGTCTCTCTACTGTGTACAAAACGAGTATTTCTTTCCGTATTCTGTTATAAGGACGCCCGGTATGAAGTAATACAATCTCACTCTGACTGCTAAGGCAATGTCGAACGCTGCTTCTAGCACCGTGGGTCACAAAACAGCACAGCTATACTACAAAAAAAAAAAATCACTTCCGTGCGGCGTATATTTGTCTGGCACAAATGCCGCAATGGCAAATGTCGTGATTAGGTCCTCGGATCCGGCGGGCTCCGGCCATTCCAACTTCCGCGCTGGCGATCGCACTCGCGCTTGGCGTAGGTGTTTCTCGTTGTCGGGCCACTGGTTCAAACGCATATGGTGTCACGCCAATCACCCCTAAGTGATCAAAATTATCCATAACAGCAACTGAACCGTGCGAAATCGTCTAGAAGGTAGTCGCAGTACCTGGTGAGAAGCTGTCACGTTGCGGCGGGCTCTCGTGGACCCATGGATTGACGTCACGGTGCGCTCCACCAATCATCGATGCGAGCCGGATGCGCCGCGCGCCGCCCAGTCGCAGCTCGGAGTTTTTTTGCTAATAACGCGTTTTTGGCTGCGCCATGTCCAATTTCTTGTCGATTTTCGTGTTCAGGGTGTTCAAAAGTATCAAATGGTGCTTATAACTCGATTTTTTTGGAAACCTGTTCAGTTTCCCTTTAAGCTATCCGTAACTCCGTTAGTCGTCCGCGAAAAACTGCGCCGAGCTATGACGTCATCTCGCGTTGCTAGTAACCGCCGGCACAGGTGCGCGCTCGCTTCGCCGGACACAGACACGGCTCCGCCAAGCTCCCGCCAGCTGCGCGCTACTGCGCATGCGCCATGACGTCATCCCGGCGCGTCTGCGCTCGCCACCCGTACGCTGTGCATAGCTTTCGCCCCACCTCCCCTACGACTTCCCCACTAGCTGCGCACTACTGCGCATGCGCCGCGAGTCAGACGTGACGTCACGGACAACTGTGCATGCGCTCCTTCGTTCCGTATGAAAGCCGGTGCGCGGCGATGGCGCGCCAGGCGTAGACATGGGGACACCAAGGAAGGTTCGCACTGCCGAAGAAGAGCCGCTTACCAAGAATCGCGGCGCGCTGCTAAGCGAGACTGCCAGCGTCGACGCCAATTGGACCCAGCATGGTTAACCGAAGAAACCGCTGCAAAACGAGGACGGTGAGCCGAAAGCCCCGAGGACGACCAGCGAGGAATGCTAGGGAACGGGAGAGGTAGCGTCGGCTCCGAGAAGATCCCGACGTGAGAGAAGCCGAGAACGAACGATACCGATTAGCTCTGCTGTGTCTTTAGCCTTGCGCCACTAGTGCAAGCTAGTATGATCCCGCGACTGCGTCAAGACCGGTGGCGACCATGTCCACGCTTGAAGCCTCCGTCGTACAAGCACCGGACGCGGAGGTTGGCGCCTTATGCCTCAATCGCATTTCAACAAGCGCGGTTTTCAGGTGTATTCCGGTCAGCCTTCGACACGCAGGATATTTATAACGGTTTTTCATCACGCAATATACCCAGATAGACGGACACACAGCGTGCTCGTTAAACTTCATAATGGCGAATGCTTTAAGACTGAGCCGGAGTTGAGCTCCCCGTGACTCTCCCTCCTTCCTTCCCGCGCCCAGCGAACCGGTATCTGAACTAGCCACGTCGTCGCTCACTGTCGGCCCTTCGCTCTCCGCCGAGATCGGCTGCTCCTGGCGAAGGCGCGCTCGCTCGGTCGGTCGACACCGCCGTAGGCCTATATCGGCTAATGGACGCCGTCGCTCGCCCGCCCGCGCATCCCGGCTGCTGCAGCATCGCGGGGAAGCGACCGAGAGATGCGAGGCGATTGAATTAGTCAAGCCACGGCGAGCTGTCGCGCGCAGCGGACACATCACCAACCCCCCTCTTCTCGAAGCTCTCTGCTTTAGCCGCCGGGCTCTTGCTTCTTCCTCTCTCTCTCTTCACCGTTGGCGGGTTCGGCGAGCACGTTAGCACTGCCTCCCCTTCACGTCTCCCTTCTTTCCGACCTCTTTCCGCACGCTTGAGCGTGCGGCGCTGACGACTCACCTGCACCGCGGGGTGTCTGGGGCCCCTTTCCTCCTGCTGTCGGACCGCGGAGCGTAACGCCAGTCCGCGCCCCTGTTCTCGCCGTTCTTCGGATGAGTCGCATTTAGAGCAGCTCCGTCTATTGGTTCGTCGTCCTCTCGCCGTCGCCGTCTTATTGTTTGCTCAGTGCCCAAAGTTTGCCTCTGCTTTGGGCAGTGCGAGAAAGTTATCAGCTGACGAGGCAAATGAAACCTCCGTATACGTGTCTGTGCGTTCCGCGTGCGTACAGGTTCTCTTTTCTGGCATTCGTCGATGGCGTTTCGCACGACTAACCGTTTTTGAAGAAAGAAAAAAAAAATGTTGGGTACTCTTTGACGTCATGTTTTTACTGGGAAAATTATCTTTGTACACACAGCGCTACGTGGTGTGGACAATAAACGGCGTGCGAGTTAACTGACAGTGAAAGGCAAGCTGTCGTTGCAGAGACAAGAACGTCGCATGCACCAATGTGAACTGCCGATGAGGCATGCCTTACGCAATGGCTGGGCAAACTCGGTGCATTCGCTCCTTTCTTGTGAACATATGCGGAATGTTTTCATTTTCCCGGAGGGGGGGGGGGGGGGGGTGCGACCAGCTTTCCGAACCGGTGCCATATATATATATATAAGCTTTGATAACAGATGCACATCACGAAACTTCGTGCGACCTCCAAGCATGGTTCACTTAAGTGACGGCCTTTTACGAGTACGTAAACTCTGCATAGTAGGAGACAGTTCAATTTCACAACTTGAGTCCCATCGCACCACAAAGAGACTCGCATCTGTCGGATGAGCCATGCGAAAAGCCGATTCAGTTAACCACGTTAGGGAGATATGTGTGTTTTGTGCGTATTAAGTCGCACAAATACACATCAATTAAAAAAAACATATAACGATTTGCGGGTTGGGCGCTTTATTTTGGAGGCAATCTGCACACGGTATCTTGGAAGCGATCTGGAAACGGCTAATACCTTTGTACGCGCTGACTTTTTGCCGCTCAGTTTCCGTGGACGCGATAGGCTGGACGAAGGTCACTTAGCTTCCTGCTGCTGCTGCCATGCTTTCACACACCAGCGCTTTGACACCCAGTGTCCGCAGTCATCGAGTGTGATATGTTCATGTTTGCTTGGGCGTGCTGACAACATGCTTCATAATTCAGTTAGTAAGCGAATGTTTGAAAGTTTATACGGCCGGTAAAACTACTATCCTTATTTCGTATATCTGTCTACTAATTTTCTATTGCAATCGATGCTTCGCCGTTCGGGCGACACTGCGCGTCTTTTTTTTTTTCTTTTTTTTTTACATTGAGTACGAGTATCAGCGCTGCTGCGCATGGCGGCTATTGATTCTGATTTCGAGTGAATCCAGTTTACCTTCATTTCGGTTACTGAGTATATTATATATATTGGTGACCTATGCGTGCAT
Organism: Dermacentor silvarum; assembly: GCF_013339745.2. Classification (NCBI taxonomy): domain Eukaryota; kingdom Metazoa; phylum Arthropoda; class Arachnida; order Ixodida; family Ixodidae; genus Dermacentor; species Dermacentor silvarum. The sequence continues at coordinate 103,718,702 of NC_051154.1, read as the reverse complement.
GTGGGGATGTTTCCACCCCTAATAAATGTTATTATTAGAACAGTTATTGTTTTTTTTTCGTGAGTCGTTAGCATTAGAGTAGCAATACTGAGACACACAAAATTCACGTGCATTTCACACGCCGCTGATAAAAGACTCTGACGAAGGGCCCACTGAAGACTGCAGGGTTTTTTTTTTTCTTTTTTTTTTTTTTTACACGGACAAAAAAGCACACAACGCAATTTGAAGAGAGGTGAACATAGAGCAACGTATTCATTCTCTAGGCATAACCTATCCCTACTATTACCCGCCGTGGTTGCTTAGTGGCTATGGTGTTGGGCTGCTAAGCACGAGGTCGTGGGATCGAACCCGGCCACGGCAGCCGTATGTCGATGGGGGCAAAATGCGAAAATGCCCGTGTACTTAGTGCACGTTAAAGAACCCCAGGAGGTAAAAATTTTCCGGAGTCTCCCATTACGGCGTGCCTCATAATCAAGTCGTGGTTTTGGCACGTAAAACCCCATAATTTAATTTTAATTAATCCCTACTATTAGAAATGATTGTTAGTTTGCTACATCCTTCTCTTTAAAAAATATAACAAACTTATTCCTGTGTATATATTTCAATATATTGTGTCTGTGTATATATATAGTGTTCACAGTCGAAATTAAAAATATATATTTGAAGTGACCAAAAATACAGATGAGGTAGTCGCCGCCTGTGCTTCTATTGCGCTTGTCCTCCTATGGTCAGGAATTGCTGAAATAAAGCGAACTATGAATTAAAAGCCGTACACGTCTGCGCCAACACTGATGTAGTAAGCTTTCAGCCACAATAAAATTTTAAGTGAAAGGGTAGAGGCAACTCTAAAGAAACCTCAAATGCTGTGGGTAACAGAGCTCTGGTAAGGACACGTTGCTCAGAAAGGCCTTACCTTTTTTCCACCTCCCCCGGAGTGGATTACCTAGCAGAGTATAGGCAGGCTGCCATTTTCCGAGATAATTTTGCCAGTCCTCCCCATCACCACATTGACGTATGGCAGTGCTAGACACCTCTACATTTAGTGGGTAGCTATGTTTGTCCTGACCTCATCTCCTTGTACGTGGTTCGGCGTCGTATGCCAGTGAGGCACCTAATTAGACGAAATTTTCGCCTTGAGTTTTGTCGTAAAATACGCAAGAAATGTAACGTGTGTGAACAGCTTGAAAACCCGCCGCGGTGGCTCAGTTAGCTAATGCGTTCCGCTGCTGAGCACGAGGTCGCGGGATCGAATCCCGGCCGCGGCGGCCGCATTTCGTTGGAGGTGAAATGCAAAAACGCCCGTGTGCTTGCGTTGTAGTGCACGTTAAAGAACCCCAGGTGGTCAAAATTAATCTGAAGCCCTCCACTACGGCGTGCCTCATCGTCAGAACTGGTTTTGGTACGTAAAACCCCAGAAAGAAGAACAAGAACAGCTTGAAGCATTAAGTGCAGTGCTAGTGTTTCAAACAACAGGAACACAGAACGCACAGATAGCGCGCTTCTTTTATAGAAATTTCCAGTGGAAGTGACCTTTGCCGCCTCAAAATTTTGGGTGCCTTTTTTCGTTTTCCTATTGTTCCTTCTTATGTCTTTCAATTACTTACCACCAGTCTCCTCTCACGTGCAGGGTAGCAAACCGAACCTTTTTTCCTGGTTGACCACCCTGCTTTGTCTCTCTTTTTATCCTTCTCTCTCCAGAGCCGCATGTTCGGAAACCTGATGTCGTAAAAAAAGAGGGAGGGGTTAGTGAGGGTCATTGTGGTAATTAAAATCACGAATAATGCAAATAATAAGTAAAAAAAAAAGATCAGGAAGCTTTATTCACGCAAAGCCTGAATACTCTCAATAAAGCCGCCCACCGAAATATCGGTTGCGTAATGAATGCACAACTAAACTTTGAGGTCGCATATGTTACAATAATGGCTCTCTTTCTCCTCCCTACAGAGTGTCGACAGTGGCGAACCAGTCCTTGTCAAGCGTGTCTTCGACCCTCGTCGTGTCCACGGAGACAGTCGAGGATTCGGGCATCTACAGCTGCTTTGCCAAGAACCACTATGGATCTGACGAGACCAGCATGCGCCTCCTTGTGCAAGGTGATTTAAGCCAATGGTTCAAATGGAACGCAAATGCCGCAGCGAGGTCAAGAGGGCAGGAAATTGGAAAGGGGGGGGGGGGGGGGGGGCGATGAAGGCACAGTTGTCGTTGACAGAATATTTGCGTTTCTTAAGTATGTGGCAGTGAGGCCTTAAACCCTCGCTCCGTTCTTTAATGTCAATAGATAGGCTTCGCATTCTAGCCTCGTATTGGGACGTCTTCCATCTCTGTAACCGTCCGCTCGGCCAGACCGGTGTTGTAAAGCACTGCATCAACACGTAAAGCAATGCCCACCCCGACGGCCGTACCACACATCCACAACATATAGCGCCACATCATTCAAGAGGACGTTGACAAGCAAACAGTCTTGCAGCCCATGGGTTTCCACTGTGGTTCACATTAAGTGAACTGCAACGAATTTTCATTTCAGCTCAATTTGCTAAAAGCATGCATTAGATGTCACCGAAGTTAGTGCGGCAAAGCCGCGAGGCTAACAACCACATAGTAGAGTTTTCAGTAACAACTTTCAGATTGCCCCGTAGCAGTTAACAAATACCCTTTTCCGACTTTCTTTCCTCCTTACCCTTCCATAGTGCAGGGTAGCAAACCAGAAGTCGCTCTTCCGGTTAGTCTCCCTGAGAAAGTGGGGAAGATATTATGCATTTATTTAAAGCTTCCCTGCGCACTGGTCTTTCAGGGATATATAGGTACTTTAGTAACGAGGACGTAACTTTAGACGCATCCCACCGAGCAGTTAAAAACTCGGAACAGCAAATAACGGCAAGCAACAAACTGTTTCAAGATCACAGTTACTTTTTCAGCGACTTAGCTGTTTCGAATTTCACCTGCTTCAAGAACCTGTATAAACTTGCTCAAAGATAATATTGTTCTTGCATCCCTTCACCATCAGAAAACTTGAAACGGAAGGTACGGGGACCAACGTACGAACATTTTTTCAAACAAAATTGCTTTTTCGTAAAACTTGACTCGACATTCGTAAAACCACGTAAAATCGTAAAACGGGCCCAAATTCGTAAACTTTACGAAACATTTCGCATAGTTGGCAGGTATGGACTCTAAAGTCATACCCTTCGGTTCATGCAACGTCCAGGCCCACCTTTGTGCGCATGAAGGACGCCCTCCTTACTTGATTTCAAATTGTCCATCTGCTTCAGTTATCTTGAGGACATCATTGTCGTCACTCCGACATTTGCAACGCGTCCGGGCAGCCTTTCCTGTATTCCTTCTCGATAAAGGTGGCCTGTAAGTAAATTCATAAAAATGCTAGTCAGACGTCGCCAACGTACGATGCTCGGCAACTTACATCGACTCGTCCGGCGTCCGCCCTAACCTTGACAAAAGCCGAGCTGTTCAGAACATCTCTGTTCCAACTTCTGAGACCAAGAGCATTCTCAGCATCCTGGGGCTGTGCTCATACTTTCGTCACTTTGTCGGCGATTCCGCGGACGTTGCACGCCCTCTCACGGACCTCTGAAAAGAAGGTGTCAGTTTTTCTGGGGCGCTGCACAGGCTCCAGCGTCCTCTATAGCCTTGTCAAGTTGTTCAAGAGTACGCCGATGCTGGTCCATTTTGATGTCTTCGTTCTCACGGAAGTCACATCCCATCCCAGTAGTTATGAAATCGACGCAGTTTTGGCCTAACATCAACATGAGCATGGCCGCGTTCTCTTCTATGCTAGCAGTCTGGTTTCCCCCGTCGCAAGGCAATTACTCCATCACCGAGAGGAGGGGGGGGGGGGGGGGGGGGGGGCGTTGCGGTCGTCTGGGCGATGGACAAATTCGGTCCCTTGTTGCATGGCCGACCTTTCACCGTCGCCATTGGCCAATCATTAGGTTGCATTCTACCAGCACGCATTTGGCTGGCTTTCGTACGTGAAGGATCCCCCTGGTGGCCTTGGTGAGTGGTTCGCATAGGCAACTTCATGAGTGTACTGCTGCTTTGTTGCCTACAAGTCCTGCCGGTCATACCGTGAAGCAGTCGATGAGGCCCCCACCGGCGGCAAAAGTTCTCAATTTGGTCCTTTTGCTTTCACTTTATTAAGAATACGAAGTTTACCCTATAGTGAATGCTCATCGATAAATTCATTCTACGATTCAATAAAAATAAATATCTCCCTACGCCTTCCTTGGCTTCACTGTCTATTGACTTCATATAGTATTTACGCAGTACGCTTTGCTATCGCACCTAGAAAAATACCAGTTTTCGCTATTTGCGCTGCTATTGGCTTTGTCAAGAATCTGTGAAACATCAATTTATGTGCGCCCGCATAATAGGAAGTGTCACCCTGCCACCAAGAGCGGACGTGCAAGTTGCAGAGAGGCGTGCACAGATAGCTTTTCACCTATGCCCTTTTTCAGTGATTTTTCTTTTTGGACGTTTATTTCATGGCAGCAGATTTATCGTTGTTGTCGCCTGAATGAACGGTGCAGCAGGGTAACGGAGGCAATGCTGTTTTGTACCAGCATCAATACCGAAAAGCTGGAAAGGTGTCACACCGCAGCGTCACCATAGCTTTTTCGAGTTTGCGGGCACGCATGGCTGGCGAATGCGGGTGGTTTTTTTTTTTTCTATATAGCGAAGTTTATTTCAAAGGACAGAAAGTTGGAGTAAAGCTTGAGACTGTCATATCAATAAAGACATAGTAAAGGGCAAAAGATATGAAAGGACGCCCGCATGTTAATATACAAAGGATATACAAGCATCCTAGGGCCTCTACTTTTTAATGTATATATTAATGACGTAGTAAGAATAGATGAAAATACCCAATTTATAGTTTATGCTGACGATACTAGTTTGTTGTTTTTTAGGATCAGATTTATTGGAAATTCAAACCAGAGCAAATAGCGTACTCGCGAAACTGCATACCTGGAGTTTCAACAACTCGCTAACTATAAATACGTCAAAAACAAAAGCGGTTTTATTTAGAGCTAAAAACAAGAAAGTCAACTTTGATTTAGCGCTTTTTCTTGGTACATCAAAAATTGAGGTGGTTCCTGCTGTGAAATGTCTAGGTGTACTCTTTAATGAAAACATGTCCTGGCATTTGCAGTCTGATTCTGTTTGTTCCAGTCTTTCTCGCACGGTTGGTATATTATCGCGCACACGTTTTCTTTTGCCTGAGAAAGTAAAACTGTTATTGTATAATTCACTTTTCCTTTCAAAACTGTGCTACTGCTACCTCGTCTGGGGAACCACCCCAATTTACAACATTCTGAGGCTTTCTAGATTACAGAAAAGGGCTGTCCGTTCGATTGTCAATGCTCCGTATAACGCACACACAGGGCCCATCTGTAAAAACCTAAACCTGTTGACAACTTGTACGATTCTTTACTAATGACATGCTACAAACGAGGCATTAAAACAAACAATCTGTGCTTGAAAGAACTGGCTAATTTGACTGAAAGAGTGCATGTTTATGACACGCGCGGAATCACTTTTTGGTTTACGCCACGGACCCGTACTAATTCTGGCCGACAAATGATCGCATATACATTGCCTACTCTTTTAAACAACCAGCATTGTTTTCTGTAATGTTGCTGCTGTTAAGCTTTGATTTTGTACTGGAAAGTTTCTCCAAGTTTTGTTAAATTTTCATGTCGTGCAGAAAAGTAAATATTTGGTTTTTATAGTTAATTTCAACACTGTTAGTTTTATCTTTCACATGTATAGTTTTGGCATTGTAAGCTTGTCGCATAGGAACATTTTCTGCTGCCCCTGTCAAAGTGCAATTATCGGGTACAGACCCCGTCAAGCCTTTTTTTGGCTTTTAGTCTGTGCCCCCAGCATTTTGTACATGCTATAATGTACCATAATGCCGAAATAAAATGAATGATGAATGAATGAATGAATGAATGAATGAATGAATGTCACAAGAAATCGCCATTTTTAGCTAGCTTTAAACATAAAAAAATAATCGTGAATGCATCTTCTTTTTTCCTTCGTTGGCAGTCCTGAAAGCTTGGGCTAGCAATCGCAGTACAAAAGTATAACTTGCAAAACTGGATGTAAACTCCACGCATGCTATCAACTGTGAAACTTAATCGAGCGCCATCTGGCTTGTCCGCAGAATGGCTTTCTTTACTGCGCTCAGCATTTAGCGGTAGTTATCACCTGAATTACTCAACATCAATCCCCTCGACTCGCTCCGGTGTAGCTAGTTAGCTAGTCCAGTGGGTTCCGATTACCACCTTTCTTTCTAGTCAGACAATAACTTGTACGTTTCTATAGTTTCTAGACGTTGCTATTCAGCATACTTCATAATTATGTTTGCTTGTTTTAATTATTGCTGTCAGGAGTGCGAAATTATTTAATCTTTCTTTCCGTCCTGCTTCGACCCCATCTAGAAGCCCAAAAATAGCTCCTGTTTCTCAAAGCGCGAAAATCTTGTTAGTGACGCAGGGAAAGAGAGAGAAAAGACTTTATTCAAGGTCAGACTAAGACCTAACACTGCGTATTCGATGGCAACTACGTCTTTCTGCGTTATAAACAAATAGGGGCGCTATCAAGCATGAGGAGTGGGCCCACCATCACAACTGTTTTCTATTTTCACATCTACCGTTTATATATACAGGGTGTCCCAGCTATCACGCAGCACGATTTAAAAAAAAAGAGCATCGGCGTTACGCGAAGCAAACCTACTGCGTATTGTTTCCAGTACAGTGCAGTAGCCGCCACAGTAATTTTTTCGTTATTGAGATTTAATTAGGTAATTATAATTAATTATCTAACACGAGAAGTACTGTCCTAATTATGAAAGTGTCAACGATAAAGCTGTAGAGCAGCATCAAAACTTCCCGATAGAGCTTTCTGTTGCTCAATACGTGCTACATAAATATGTTTTTCCAGGTGTGAAAGAAGCTCGCGAATACACGCAGAATTGCCGCGTGACTGGCCGCTCGAGGCACTTTGCGTGTATTCGCGGGCTTCTTTCACGCTCGAAAAAACACTTTTATGTAGCACGTATTGAGCAACAGAAAGCTCTATCGGGAGTTTTTCATGTTGCTCTACAATTTTCTCATTGACACTTTGATAATTAGGACAGTACTTCTGGAGTTAGATAATTAATTACGATCATCTAATTAAATCTCAGTAATGAAAAAACTACTGGCGGCTACTCCACTGTACTGGAAACAATACGCACTAGGTTTGCTTCGCGTAACGCCGTTCCTCTTTTTTTAATCGTGTGGCGTGATAGCTGGGACACCCTGTATATAGGTCTACAACACGGCACCCCTATACGTTTGTAACCTTCAGCGACGCATTAGCGCTAGAAATCTTAGTGAGATGAATGTTACGAATCTGCTCACTGTCTACGCAGAGGTGCCCGGGCCGCCAGTGAACGTCACAGTGGCCAACGCAACAGGGAACAGCCTCTTCCTGACTTGGGGCGAGCCTTTCCGGGGAAACAGCGCCATCACCCGCTACCTCGTACAGTTCCGTGAAGCTGGTTCAGGTGAGCATACTAACCATCGTGAAAGACAGTGGTCAAATGACCATATCGCTACCAGAGATCCTTATTTTTACTCAGTTGGCAACTCAATCCCCGCTTGGCTGAGTCCGGCGCGCAAGGTGGCATGCCGCGTCATACGTATACAGCCGCCGGTCTCGGGGACTGTTTCACCCAAACTGCCTTATTTTGTGCCGGCCTCTCGTCTCGTGGCGAGAGCTGGCTTGTTGAAGGATGTCGAGAATAAAATTCGTACATTGATGGCGACTGGAATAACCGAGAGCCCTGACTATGGCATCTGTGGCCGCGACGGGACAGTCAGTTATCCTCTTTGTGACGTGCCCTCGCTAAGGTGCGCAAAGGAAAGAGGTCTTGACCACGCTAGGTGCGATGGCCAATCGTCTCTCGTCGGAGGAAGAGATTCTGGGACGTTGGCCCAGACTGACATCTTCACGTATGGATATGAATTTTTGAATTTTTTTTTAATTGTGATAGCAATTATACAGAGGCTGAGGCCCTAAACGCCGTTGTACGTCGCCGTTGTCGCGCTGTGCCGCTTGACGGCGCATGCGCGGTTCGCGCGCGAAGGGTTAGAGGGTCTCACGAGACGCGCAGTGCGTTAGGCTTCAACAACGACGAAGTCAAGTCGACGCACATTCAACGTTATACGCTCAATTACCTCCTTGGTGGAGCCAGGGTACAGTGTACTAGAAGTGGCGTTCTGCTTTGCGCTACTGGAATGAGCGTGGTGCACACGCCGCTGTAAGTATAAGCACACCAGTGCTCCTGCTGAGCTGCTGTGTTCATGCACTACTGTGAGCGGAACGGGCAGCAAACGTCGAGCTAGCGTTGTCTAATGTTTCACTATGCGGTGACTAACGCCGACGACTTCCCCTCTCTCTCATCTCCTGCACCGCCGAGGTGCGAAGCCTGCAATGCCACGTGACCACGCTCCTCATCCCGCCAGCGTAGGTGATGATGATGATTATTATTATTATTTATGTACATCCCCTTCGAAACGGGGCTCCGACAAATATTCGCCTAGCCTGCTTGAGCTAACCAAGTAATCTATATAGATATTTATCAGTCTAGCGTTTTGTTTATGTCTCTTTGATGTCGCCTTTCTTCCTTAAAACCCCTATATAAGGTGCCTCGATAGCAGCGCCGCAAGCGGTACTATATAGCGCTGTGAGACGCCTGGTAGCTGCCAGGGCGCTCTTGCTGTTACCCAGCAGCAGTTTCCTTGCGCCGCGCCGACATGTCGCACTCGTGTGTAGTTGAGAAGTCCGAGCGCAACGCTAAACCTCGCTACCGCTGTCAATGCTTCGCGCTGTGGGCGAAACTGCCATTTTTCGTTTTTCGTATCTGTCAATCCCTATATGCTGCCCCCTTCTAATATTGAGCAACCGCAGCCGGATTGTTCTCTGGCGGAAATCCTTGTCCTTCTGTCTCTCTCTCTCTCTCTTTCTCTCTCTGTATATATATATATATATATATATATATATATATATATATATAAGCACCATCTTGCTGAAACAAGTTGTGCCACCTATTATGGCGGAAAAGCTTCAACCAAAGGTGGTCCTTTGAACAAAGCGGCATCGTGGTGCCAGGGGTCACGAACTAAGCAACATACACGGCGTGTTTGCACTCGCCGCTCTCCACACACTCGCGCAATGACGGATCGTGTTTGGAGACGGCCTCAAACAAGGATTAACTCGCGGCATGGCCACTCGCCGCCGCAATCACAACGAGTCTACAGATGTGAGGGCTTGAAAAATAAAAACGGAGAAATTTGGAGAAAATAAAAACTTTTTTATTGTTTTTTTTTTCCCTGGGCACTAAACGGGAGGGAGGGGGGGGGGGAGGGGGGGAGGGGAGATCCAAGTTTACCCAATATATTGGAGTGCATTTATGTATATAACGTAAACGTTAGATTAGTGTTACTTTGTGATTACAAACATGTTATTTCATCGAGTTTGTGGAAAATTTTTAATGGTGGTGTACTGTAGGCTCCATCGTTTATTGCTCAAAGACGCAACCTCTACATGCGTCAGTTATCGCGGGACACAGGAGACCTTTTACAGATGAAAAACGATAGGAAAGACGGTCCTGGTAAATCTCTCATTGAGAATAGTCCAGAAAAACTGGCTTCGAAAGCCTCTCCGAACAGTAGTTTTGCCTAACGTCTGTCCATGGACGTCGGTGTCGGTATGCAGAACAGTATTTTTCCTAAAAAAAGTACTGACAAGAAAATGTTTGTCTTATTTTTATTGGATAGCTGCCACCCAGTATTACTCTATAGAGTCTTAATTGCTCGAGGGCGCAACAAATAATTAATTATGTTGCCTTTTAATGCGACCAGTTCAAAACGCACCCCTAAGTGTAGTTGCGGCTTGGGACGTGAGAACCTGATGTGGCAATAATGTCACCAAAACCTGATGTGGCTATAAAAGGTGATGTAATTAATTATTGGTTGCGCCCTCGAGGAATATAGGCTTCGTACCGTAATTATGGAGTCGACAGCTACCTAAAAAAAAGCTAGAAAAAGAAGAAATCGCGATGGAAAATGTTCGTGTTAGCACTTTATTCTTGTGGAAAGTGCGCACCTGAGACGAGAGATCGGCAGTTTTACATAGCATTTTTGAGTAGCCACTCCGCGCTTACATTTTTTGGCGTCAACGCAAGGGCACCATCCTGTAGTAGTCCGTCTCAGTTTTAACCGTAGTGGCACAAAAATAAACTTGACCATTGTAAAATGGTTTCAAGTGGCTTGCAGAAGAAAACCTATATACTTACGAGTGCTCCTTTCCCACCGTTCCCTACGTTTAAAGGCGCCCACAAGTTTGAACGAGTTCTGGGGATGGCGAAACGGCAACATGTAATTGGCAAGTTGCGAACACACTGCATCCACAATCTGGAAAACTAAAGTACTGGAAATGTGCACACAGTACACCAGCTTCCCGTCCCTAATATAGAATAAAAGTGCGGAGTCGCCGGTATACAGATGAGAATTCTGAAAGCTACCAAGTATTTCCGAGTGCATTAAAAGTTTTATTTGTCATATAATGTCAACACATCTTGTCATAACTTTTGCAAACATGCGCACGCCCCCTCGTATGGTGTTATTTTTACTTCCGTATGCTAATGAATGCATGAATAAACTTTTATTTCCTTTTTAAGAAAGTGGAGGGACCGGGGGGGGAGGGGGGGGGGGGGGGAGGTCCTGTGTGCTCCAGTCTCAGCACCTTGTGCTGCCAGACGTCCGCCTACCAGTCGTGGTAGGCCTCCGCTACCTCCTCAGCCCACCAGGGCTCGTTCCTGCAGGGTGGGATCGGAGCTGCGCAGGGCAGTCTCCCACAGCTCCTCGCTACTAATTAATGGTTTGAGGTTGCGGGGGGGATATTTGATGGGGCATTTCCACATTATATGGGTGAGATCTGCTGTCTGGACAGGGCAGAAGCGACACTTGGGTGTCGGGTATGTGTCGGGAAAGAATAAGTGCAAAGTGCGTGGGGTAAGAAAAGTGCGAGCTTGTAGTTGGCGCCACAATATTTCTCTCTGGCGCGTGCTCGACACAGAGAGAGGTGGATACGTTAGGCGTTGGTGTTTGTAATGTGTGCAAAGTTCATGGAATGTGATGAGTGCGTCTTTATTGGTGTGTCGTTGGGAGTCAATAGGTTCTAGAGTAAGGCCCACATTTCCGTCCACTCGTTTCGTGAATCCTCGAGCAGCGGCATGAGCCATTTCGTTGCCTGGTAGTCCTTGATGTGCTGGAGTCCAGATGAGAGTGATGTAGTTTTTCGGCGGGTGAGCGACAAGTAGAGAGTGCGCGAGGTTGGTAATGTAGCCGCTACTGAAGTTCCGGATAGCAGTCTACGACTCACTGATGATGACATCGCAAGTCAGCTGGGTAGCCCCGCATGCGAGTGCAATGGCAGGCCTCTTCTGCGTCGCCTGCTGAGATAGTCTTGACTGATGCTGAACGAACAGTGTTGCCCTGCTTGTCTACGACCGCTAGAGCATAACGATGTTTAGTGTTATGGGCTGCGGCGTCCACATAGTAGACTCCTTCCGCCTGTCCATAGCTGCGTTGTAGCGCCTTGGCTCGAAGTTTCCGGCGTTTGACGTGAAAATGCTAAGAAATGTTAGAATATCTTTCCAGTGTTTCCGAAATTTCCGGAGATGAACCTATATTTTTCTTGGCTTTTTTCACGCTTTTAACATTCCCGAAAATTTTAGATCTCAAATTACGGGTCTGAGGGAAGCATCGTAATGCACAGGGCGCAGCGGCCGATCCCATAAGTGGAAAAATAGTTTTATATTCACGCAAGTGGACAACTTCCAGCCGATCCACATTAATTAGTCTTTCAGGGTGAAAATATGCCTCCAGCACATGTGGTTTGTGGCGTTTTTTCTAACTGGCTCAGTAGTGAGGAGGAATGGGCTCCAAACAACGCGCGCTAAAAGCAGCTTTCACCCCCGTGACAAGGCCTCGGGGCGCAGCCACATTATTTGCGCCGGTACACGCCACAAAAACAAGATAAACGAGATGCGTAGCTACAAAATCAGGCCCAAGAAAGAAGGAAGCGACAACTTGCACTTTCGTCTTTATCGTGCTTGCTTTTGTATCGCTACACACGTGTTTGTGCAATCGAGAGCTCACCGGAAGCACGTCTGGTCGGGATGAAACATGACAAAAGAAAATAAAAACGTACACCGACCAAATAAAACTTTAAAAACAAGACGTTTCGGCTTCTATACGGAAGCCTTGTTCACAATGGGGCAAAAAAAAAAAAAAGTAGAAGCGCCTGTTTAAGTAGCTTTTAGCATGTGACGCAAGCACCACGCGTAAGACGGGGGCAGGGTTCCTTCGTTTCGATTGAGCGTGTTTCCGGTTGATACAGGACACACGTTTAATCGAAACGAAGAAATTCTCCCTTACGCGCAATACTTGCGTCACATGCAAAAACCTACTTATAAAACAGGCGCTTCTACCTTTTGCCCCATTGTGAATAAGGCTTCCGTATGGAAACCGAAACGTCTTGCCTTCTAAAGTTTCATTTTGTTGGTGGGCATTTTTGTTTTCTTCTTTTTTTTCCGTTTTTTTTGTTACACGTGCTTGTCATGCGTTTCCAATTATAGCCCAGCAGTCTATCCTTCTCAAGTAGCCCAGCGGTCTGCGCTATCGTATTGGAGCCTTGTCCTTAACGTTGGCATATATGTAGCCGCTGCGCAGTAAGTTGCCTCGGTCTGCCTCCGGCGAACATCCGCGTCAGCGTCGTTGTGCTCGGTCCACCCCTATAACACATCCTCTATGGTGTGTAAATGAAGGATGCCCAAAGCGACTCATAGATTCTTAAAACGCGTATTTGAAGGTTATCAGCAATAAGAAAAGACGCACATGCGGCAGTCTGCTTCCTCGGTATCCGTCGCTTCGCTGATATGCCATCGGGAGAATACTTGCCTTTCGACGATACTCGCACAAATATATTCTGTCGTTCCTTCGTTAATTGCGTCGACAAGCTCATTACAGAATTCTTCACGCAATGCCCTATCTCTATTCCCCACAGCGGCAATGACGGCCAACGCCACGGCGCATCTTCGTGACGTCAAGTTTCGCGGCTTATAAAGGGTTATCTCAGCAGGATCCGTATTGGAGTCATTCTGCAGACTGATGCGTCGTTCCGCGCACGCGCAGTGTACACCTACACGTGCGCCCGGCTCTTTCCTAGCCTTCCCTTCGCCGCTGTCGGCGTGCTTCTCCCGTTCCCTTAGATATTTACGACTCGGCTAGAACGCTCACGTCCGGACGCATCTGTCTTCTACGCCAACGGCGGGGAACGCGCATACAAGAGTCGTCGTCTCCGTACACAACGCCTTGCATGCCGAACGACGCGTATCTTTTAAATTTTATGAGAGCTCGTCGTTTGAAATGTCGCCTAAAATATGAGCCTAAATGAAATCCCTCCCGGTCACCCTTTCTTTTTTCTCTTGTCTGTCTGCAATATCTTTGTTTCTTGCAAGTGCAAGCAGACTGGAAAAGAAGTTCATTAAGTGAAAAAAAAAGAACAAAACAAGGATGGAGGAAAAAAAAGGCAGAAAGCAGCAGCAGAATATTAACAGCGCAGAGTCGGTTCCCGCGCATGCATGTTTTATTCGGCGTAATGGGAAATGCGGCCGGCACCGCCAAGGCACTCAGTGACTTCAAATTAGCTTTCGCTACATAATGAATCATAGCAGCAGGCACACCACCGCGACGAGCAACAAATTCGCACGCCTCCCCGCGCCCCCCCCCCCCCCCTCGCGCCGCCCCACTCATCCCGGGGCGCCCGTTCCGTCCCAGCTCTCGTCGCCGTTCGGTCTACATCATTGTTTATGGACGGCTGCCGGGAAGGGGGTGTGTGGGGCGGAAATAACAGCGGGGGCCGTGTCTCCCCGCGCCGGCAAGCCGACCAGAAACGTGCCTGTTAGTGCGGCGGGCTAAGCAGGCAGCCACCGAGCAGTGGCCGAAGAAACTTCGGCCGCGGCCCAAATGACATCGAGACGGATGGGAAAAGTGACGGGAAGGACGAGAAACGAAACAAAAATAATAATAATAAATAAATAAGGAAAGCCATCTCAGGCCGAGCTGGATTTCTTTGTTCTATTGCGTGTTTGCGTTGCGTTCGAGTTAACCTGATCCCCATCCAGGCTCGCCAGCCTTGTCACTTTATTGGAATTTGTCTACCGAACACCGATTAAAGTATTCGTTGTGCTTCGTCACGTAGACGAACTAAACTAATAACATTAATAACTATCCATGGAGTCTCTCTCGCCAATATACTTAAATATCGCTTCCTGACTTAAACCGCACGACTGACCCCGGTAGTTCTAGAACGTTCCTCCACTCGAAACTCCACATCGTCTCGAAGATGATGATGATTTATTATCATCCTTTTTGTAACCGGGCGGCGACAAATAGTCACCAAGCCTGCTTGAGCTAATCAAGTAATCTGAGAATGATTATGATCATCATCATGATATCTATTGGTGTCCCCTTTGTAACGGGGCGGCGACCGACAAATGGTCACCTAGCTTGCTTGAGCTAAGCAGGTTCTACTAGATCTATCGCAGCCTAGCATTTTGCCTGTATTTTGACTTTATTTTCTCTAGCTCCATTAAAACCTCTATCTCTACATTGTACAGTTACCTATGTCTGTAACAACTCCCGTTCTATCGGTATCTTCCCTACTTTCCTCCAATACCCTAAACGTATCTTGCTTACCTCGACCACTGACTAGTTGATACTCCGGATAACCAGTTAATTCTGACCAGTTAACGCTGCTGCGGCCCATGATGATGATGTTTATTGGCATCCCTTTTGAAACGTGGCCGGGACAAATAGTCCCCCAGCCGGCCTGATTTAATAAGGCTTTACTACATCTATCGTTATCTAGCTTTTTGCCTATCTGATCTCGATCTGAACTTTTGTATTTAAAACGTCTATCCCTATACTGTACTATTACCCACATTTGCAATGGCTCTGGTTCTATCAATCTCCTCCCTGCTTTTTTTTTTATCAATACAATAATCGTCTCTTACTTATCTCGACTGTTGACCAGTTAATCCTTCCATTTTCTTTTAATCCCAACGTTTCTCGAAGGTGGACATTCCCTACGCGTCTCGCTCGGTAAATATCTTAGTGTTCCATTACGATGTGGATGAAAGTAGACGGCAGCGCCGGCCCTCGACAGAAGTGGTCAGTGCGCTTCACTGAGACCACACGGCAACCTTGAGAAGCGTAGCGTCATCTTCATCTGAGGGTTGGCGCTGTGCTCCACTGGGAGGATAACACAAAGGGCAGTGCCTTGTTATTTGACTCGAGCTGGTTGCCTAAGGGCAAAAACATAACAGAAGCAAATATTAGCAACAAGATGAGGCGCGCGTCTGCTGCAGCACAAATCCGGAGACAACTCAGCACATGCTAATGGAATGCCATGGTATTCACCCAGCGAGACCCGTAGGCAACGTACACCTTTCAGAAGCGCTGGGATTTAAAGTGGATGGAAGCATTCCCCGTCAGCAGTCGAAATAAGCAAGAGGCGTTCCTAGTATAGGTGGAAAAGAAGCAGGCAAGATATTTATAGGACCGGATCCGTTACAGGCATAGGCAACAGTACAAGGTAGATATAAAAGTTTTAAGGAAGAGAAAAAAGATTAAAGAGCTGTATACAAAAATGCTAGAATGAAAAGCAAGTATAGAATACCTGATTATATCAAGCAGGTTAGGTGACTATTTGCCACCGCCCCGTTTCAAAGGGGATGCCAATAAACCATCATCATCATCATGAGATGGAGGATTAGTCGAGGATCGTTTGAGATTACGGGAGTTAGTCTCGTGCGAGTTCACAATGGGAAAAAGACGTGCTCGTATAGCAGATGCTTGCTTTTTTCCTGCTGCTCTGTATTAATTTTTTTTCTCAGCAGACAAGTTTAACCTGTAGATAGAATCACGAAGCCAGACACACAGAAATACTGAAAAATATTCTTTATTATCTTCGAATATGCTTCAAGCTTTCTTTCTCAGCCATGTCATGGTTTCGCCTGGATCAATCGGTCTGTCAGTCGGTCGGTCGCTTGTCGGGTTCTCATCGAGTAGATTTCATCCAAGCTTTAAAAAAAAATGCACGCCCGGCGGCGGGCTTCAAAGCTCGGTCCCCCCACAGCGCAGCAGACCGATGGTCTAACCATCAGGCCGTAATCGCTTGTATATCTGTCTCGAACACACCAGCTAGCTCTTTCAGATGGTCGCCAGGGATTATTTCCTCATTATTGCACATATCCACATCGAATGATCGGTCACGAAGTGGCTGGTACATTTAATATACGAAAAAAATGAAGAAATGCGAGCCAGTATAAGATTTTTCACATTGCGTAGCACGGGTTCGCGATATCACATGCGAGCGCCACTTCCCATTGCGCCAAACACACATGAATGAAAGGGATACAAGCTTATAGCATTTCATTAACCACTTCACATAGATTATAACACATGCATTGGATCTGCATAACCTTTTCTTTCTAATATTCTCTCACTTTATGCGTTATACTCACAGCCGATGACACGGTGGTTTCTCCTCGACAAGAAAAACAAATATGCAATCCTTTCGGAGATA